>NW_016807772.1:2271887-2396430 GCF_001698545.2 Rhinopithecus bieti
TTTTTTTTTTTTTTTGACAGAGTTTCCCTGTGTGCCCAGGCTAGAGTGTAGTGGCGCAATCTCGGTTCACTGAAACCTCCACCTCTGGGGTTCAAGCGATTCTCCTGCCTCAGCCTCCCGAGTAGCTGGGACTACAGGTGCACACCACCACGTCCAGCTAATTTTTGTACTTTTGGCCAGGCTGGTCTCGAACTCCTGACCTCAAGTGACCCGCCCACCTCAGCCTCCCAAAGTGCTGGGATTACAGGTGGGAGCCACCACACCAGGCGACCCCTGCCGTTTCTATGGTTTGATTGTATAACCTGATATATTCCCTCTTTGCTTAATCTAGTTCCAATTGAGTCACTTGCAATCCTAAGATTTATGCATTAACACATCCAACATGCCAGACACCAAGAGAGATTCTAGTAGGTAGATGGGCTTCAACAACAAATCAATATCAACTCCCACAATGCTTTTGTCCAGTGTTAGCTCTGCTCACCTGTATTCTCTCTCTCTCTCTCTCTCTTTCACACACACACACAAATCCTCTTGCACACTGGGTGTCCTCCCTAAATGATACATTGAAATTCTAACTCCCAGTAACTCAGAATGTGACCTTCTTTGGAAACAGGCCCATTACAGAGGTCATCACATTGAAACGAAGTCATTATGGTAGACTTAATCTGGTGTGACTTACGAAAGAGAGAAGTTCAGACACAGACCTGCACACACAGAGGGAAGATAATGTAATGAGACATCATCAGGAAAATGGACAATGCCACGTGAAGACGAAGGCAGGATTGGGATGATGTGTGTACAAGCCAAGGAACGCCAAAAATTGCCAACAAATCACCGGAAGCTAGGGGAGAGGGCTGGAACAGAGACTCCCTCTCAGCCAACAGAAGGAACCAATCCTGCTGACACCACGATCTCAGACTTCTAGGCCTCTGAACTTAACAAAATCAATGTTTATTTGCCTTTCAATCTGTGGTTCTTTGTTACAGCAACCCTAAGAAACTAATACATATACTTACTTTATTGTCAGATAACTGGGGGACTTTGCCAGTGCTATCTATTCTAGGAGGAAAAGCAGTAGGTATTTGTCTTTGTAAGCTCTCTGGAAAGGCCTTGAGAAAATTCATTTCTCTTGTCATACTATATATCTACAGGTATGTGTATAGGTATGTGTATGTATATAAATGCTGTGTGGGAAAGTAAATAGAAGATTAAGGCAATCTAGTGTACAGATGGGGTGTGTGTGTGTGTGTGTGTGTGTGTGTGTGTGTGTGTGTGTGTGTGTTTTGGACATGGGGAAGAAGGTTTCCATAATAATGGTAATACTAATTTCCATCTATAATTATCTGCTTTATGTCAGATATTATTCTTTGTAAATGATTTTTTTCTTTTTTCTTTTACAAGATCCTACAGCTAGGATGTCGGATATTATTCTTGGACATAATAGAGACATTATTTCATTTAGTTCCAGTAAGGAGGAGTGTGTCTTAATTTGAAGTCAGTTCACACCTGAGTTCGATTCTCAGTTCTGCTGTTTACTAGCTCTCTGGCCTGAGTCAGATTATTTAACTTCCATGAGCCCTATTTCCTCTATGGACTAAAAATTTCTATTCCATGGAATTTCAGTAAAATTAATGCAATGATATATATAAATTGGGTAGCCTATAGGAAGCCCCCTAACAAATGTTTGATAGTATTATTCATCTTCAGAATCACCCTCTATGACAGGCATTTATAATTCCCATTTCTCAAATGAGGAAATGAAGTCCCACCCAGCTAGTAAGTGACAAAGAACTGAATTAGATGCAGATCTCCCTGGTAGCTCCAAAGCCGAGGTCTCTCTCCTACGCAATCCTCCTTGACAAGGAAAAGATGGAAAGGGCAATAATTTGTCAGTACAACACAGTCATGTTTTAGGTGAATTTTAGTCACATGTATTTGAAATTGTGTAATACAGAACATTCATAAGGTCTCATTTTGTGCTCAAAATGAGAAATGGTGCAAATCTCCCAAATTAAAATAAAATCAAGAATTGCTCATGTCAAAACTGCTCAGACAAGTGAATTGTAAACTGTGCCACTTCAGTTCTAAAACAGAAATCCTCTCTTCCTTTTGCAGATCTCTCACAGACTACGCTGCTGTTCACACAGCTCAGAACTCCAAGTGATTTTGGTGACAATCGAAAAGTGATTTTGTTAACATCCTATGGCCATGTCATGTGAGCATTCATAACGTGATGGCACAGAAAAGCACCAGGAGCAGTGCATTTCTTCTGCACTTTAGATGTCATAAAAAGGCTCTGCAGAAGACCAGACAGCCATTATGATATTATATGCTTATAATTCAGCAGATTGATTTCTGCAAAATATCAGAGATCATGCCGAAGAAATGAAAAGCACCATTAAAAAGCAATTATGTACCAACTGGTGTAGATTTATGTGCACTGGAAATCTACTCTTTCATACTTTAAATGTATTAATGTGGGAAAAAATTGCTTTGAGTTACATAAGTTTTGGATAATGCAGTCTTCAGGAATGTATCCATTGTATAAAATAAACTCATCCTAAAGATATTATCATTTACTTCTAGGAACTAAAATACCCAATGCATTTGGTAACTAAATTGCTCATGATAATTTATAAATTGAAAGTTTGATTTATACATCAGTCTCTAAGGAGCTTATCATGCTTAACCTCTGGGGACATGGAGGAAAATGAATTTTTCCAATTTGTAAGCCTACGGCCTGCCTTTGTACTGTGACAACTTAGCATGCACTAGCATGTAGCATATCTGGGTGGACCTCAGTTTTCTCTTTCCATGTTGACCAAACCTGGACAAGAGCCAAGGCTTTCCAAGAGGCAAGTAGAAGATGTACGGTGATATGCACTATACAGTTAGTAATAGGAGCTACCACTTATTGGGTGTCTTTTGTGTGTGTGTGTATCAGACATGATTCTAAGTACTTTATGTACATTATTTTATTGACCTAAAAATCTATGTGCATGAACAAATGAATAATTGAAAGCACAAGAATGTTGACTAACTTGTCCAGATTATTAATTAGGATGTGGCAGAGATGATTGTTCTAATATCTCCAATTTACTTTTAAATATTTCCATATATACTGTGGGATATCATATGTATTACCTTCATTAAGCCACAACCCAGGTGGTCAATTCTTTTTTTTATTTTTCATATTCAGAAACAGGGTCTCACTATGGTGCCCAGACTGCCCTGGAGCTCCTGGGCTCAAGTGATCCTCCTGCCTCATCCTCCCAAGTAGCTGGGATTACAGGCAAACGCCACTGCGCCAGGCCCAGGTAGTCTATGGTAGTCTATTCTTTTTTTTTTTTTTTTTTTTTTTTTTTTTTTTTTTGAGACGGAGTCTTGTTCTATTGCGATGATCCAGGTGGTCAATTCTAACCAAGAATTCTAACCCAGGTGGTCATGGGGCAATCGACCCGGGAAGTCTGTGCCCAAGAAGCAGCTGCTATACATGCTTTGGTTATTTGTATCTTGACAAAGAACTACTGTGTTGCCAATCAGCACAGGGAATGTCAGACACAGGTTTTTATTTCTGATCCTAATGACTTGTCAAACTGCATGATGGATTTTAGAAATAGGCTGTAATTTGGGCATTAAAGGTATTTAAAATATGTGGCTTGGCTAAAGTATTTTACAGATACTCGCGCAATTGCACAAATAGAATATGATGACCTTTGACTCCTGTAGTCTTCACTGTTGCACTCTAGCTCTGGGCTAAAGCCCTAACTGGTTCCATGTAAAGCCATGACTCAGAGGATCGCAGCTCACTCTCCATCCAATGCCAGCAGTCAAGGTAACATAATCCTGTCTCTAGAGGTTCAGCATGTCTGCTTTGGATCACCCTGTCATGCAATATGGTAGATGAAGCACCTAAAGTGACGGAGAGTTGGGGCTTCTTTTAGCCTTAAAGAACCACTTGCAGAAACGGCTCTGGACTTGCTTGCTAATAAATGTTTGCTAAATAAACAAGCAACTAAATAAATGAATGTAGCAGAACTATAACTTGGAAGCATAATTGTGAGGAAGGGAGTCACTTCAAACCTCTTCTGAGACTATAGAAGAAACCAAGAGCTATGTCTGACCAAAGTGACTCGGGTGAGTTTTCAACAGAGGTATTGAACCCAGAAATGTTTGCCTGTCTCCAGAAGCAGACCTTGCTCTTTAGAGCAAGACCTATGCTGGAAAAAAAAAAGCATCATGGTTTCCACTACAGGGTCTCACTCTGTTGTGCATGCTGGAATGATCTCTCCTGGAAATGACTGGCATAGTTGAGGGGAGAAAAGACCGGTCAGCTCTCGATGCTTTTCTGTAAGCCCCTACTGCACTCACCTATTTGGGTCAATGGGTCAGAGATGACCAATACCTTTGACTCATGGAAGTAGGCCAAACTGCAGCCTTGACCTCCAGGGCTCGAGCAGTCCTCCCATCTCAGCCTCTTGGGTAGCTGTGACTACATGTGCCTGCCACATGCCTGGCTAATTTTTTTTGTATTTTATAGAGATGGGGTTTTGCCATGTTGCTCAGGCTGGTCTTGAACTCCTGGGCTCAAGCCCACCTGGCTAAATGTTTTTTTTTTTTTTTTTTTTTTTGAGACGAAGTCTTGCTATGTTGCCCAGGCTAGGGTGCAGTGGCATGATCTCTGCTCACTGCAACGTCCAACCCTGGGTTCAAGCAATTCTCCTGCCTCAGCATCCCAGGTAGCTGGAATTACAGGCATATGCCACCATGCCTGGCTAATTTTTGTATTTTTAGTAGAGACGGGGTTTCACTGTGTTAGCTAGGCTGATCTCAAACTCCTGACCTCAAGCAATCCACCCGCGTTGGCCTTCCAAAGTGTGGGATTACAGGTGTGAGCCACTGCACACAGCCTTTTTTTTTTTTTTTTTTTTGTATTTTATAGAGATGGGCTCAGATTTGCCCATTTTGTATTTTATAGAGATTTGCCATGTTGCTCAGGCTGGTCTCGAACTACCCGGCTCAAGCCCGCCTCAGCCTCCCAATGCTCTAGGATTACAGGCATGAGCCACCATGCCCGGTAGGTTTCAACGGTTGCAACAGTAAGTAGGTCAAACAAAAGAGGATAGCCCCAAATTCTGGGAAATAATGGACAGCAGACTCCAAATGGGACCATCATCCCATGATATTGATCTCTCCTGGAAATGACTGGCATAGTTGAGGGGAGAAAAGACCGGTCAGCTCTCGGTGCTTTCCTGTAAGCCCCTACTGCACTCATCTATTTGGGTCAATGGGTCAGAGATGACCCACACCTTTGACTCATGGAAGTAGGCCAAACCCAGCTGAGATGTTATCAAAAGGAAGTTGGACCAGACATGAATTTTGCAGCATGGGATAATTCTTGGGGAGTGCTGTCACAGTTTGAAAACCAGAACACATACTCTCTTCAGGAAGCCATCATGCTAATCTGCAGAGAGGCGAAGGTGTTTCCCATGGCAGGCATCACTTGCTGGGTGTTATGGTCTGTCTCCCTGTCCTCTGCTCCTTAGCATCCGGGTTTAGGTCTGGGTCTCGATACTGTCTGGCTTCTCATGTCTCCATCCACATCCAATGTACTGGATTGTAACGAGATTTTGGACAGAACTTCTTTACTTCTGGTTTGATTAGTAAGTAATGGATAAAACTACCAAGCTACCCCAAACTCCAAACGCTGCTTGACAGCGGGGCATCTTAAATAGTCACCTTGCCACAAATGCTGCCTTCCTCGCTGAGATGATAAATTATGTTGATTTTTGCAAGTCAATCTTGAATTTCCACAATGAACTCTTTGAATAAATAAACTTGGTCACAATGTCTTATACTTTTTATACACGACTGAATTCTGGTTACTAATGTTTTATTTAGGACATTTTCATGTGTGTGGGATTGGCCTGTAATTTACCTTTCTTATAATGTTGTCAGATTTTGGTACCAAGGGTATACTGGCCTCTTAAAAAAACTTAAGAATTGTTCTATCTTTTTCTATGCTCTGAAAGAGTTTGTGTAAAATTGTTTTCTTTCTTTCTTTCTTTTTCTTTCTCTCTCTTTTTTGTTTTTTTTTTTTTGAGACCGTAGTCTCGCTCTGTCACCTCAGGCCTGGAGTGCTATGGCCACGGATCTCAGCTCACGGCAAGCTCCGCCTCCCGGGTTTACGCCATTCTCCTGCCTCAGCTCCCAGGTTAGCTGGGACTACAGGCGCCGCCACCGGATCGCCCCGGCTAGAGTTTTTTTGTAGTTTTAGTAGAGACGGGGTTTCACCGTGTTGGCCCAGGATGGTCTCGATCTCCTACCTTCGTGATCCGCCCGTCTCGGCCTCCCAAAGTGCTGGGATTACAGGCTTGAGCCACCGCGCCCGGCCTCTTCTTTCTCTCTTCCTTTCTTCCTTTCCTTCTTTCTTTCATCTTTTTTTTTTTTTTTTTTTTTTTTTTTTTTTTTTTTTTTGATAAGGTCTCGCTGTGTCACCCAGGCTGGAGTGCAGTGGCAAGAACTTGGCTTGCTGCGACCTCCGCTTCCTAGGCGCAAGTGATCCTTCCACCTAAGCCTCCTGAGTAACTGGGACTGCAGTAATGCACCACCACATCAGCTAATTTTTGTATTTTTGTAGAGATGAGGTTTCACCATGTTGTCCAGGCTGGTCTCAAATTCCTGGCCTCAGGCAATCTGCCCTCCTCAGCCTCTGTATTAGCCTGTTTTCACAGTGCTGATAAAGACATACCCAAGACTGGGCAATTTACAAAAGAAAGATATTTAATTGTACTTACATTTTCATGAGGCCTCACGATCATGGCAGAAGGCAAGGAGGAGCAGGTTGTGTCTTACATGGATGGCAGCAGGCAAGGAGAGAGAGTGTGTGCAGGGGAACTCCTCTTTTTAAAACCATCAAATTTCATGAGACTTATTCATCATCATGAGAACAGCACGGGAAAGACTTGTCCCCATGATTCAATTACCTCCCACTATGTCCCTCCCACAACATGTGGGAATTCGAAATGAGATTTGGGTGGGTACACAGCCAAACCAGCCTTCCAAAGGGCTGGGATTACAGCCATGAGCCACCATACCAGGCCTACAATTGGTACTATTTCTTAATTAAAGTATTTATCAAATTCTCTAGTGAAGCCATTTAGGCATAGAGTTTCATTTGTAGGAAGGATTAAACTACAGATTCTATTTTAATATGTATTTATTGGACAAATCAGAATTCTCATGTCCACTTTGGCCAGTTATTTTTCTAAGAATTTATCTGATTTATCTAAAAAGTTTGGCTTTATTATTACTTATAATGCCACTTTGTGATCTATTTAACATCAAAGGTGAGATGTTTCCTTTTCCATTTCCAGTACTGGTGATGTAAGCCTTCTCTACTTTGTTCATGATCATCCTCATCAAGGCTTTACTTTTCACTTTGCTGAATTGTACAGTGTTTTCTGGTTCATTTGGCTTTTTTTAAAAAAATCTTTGTAATTTCCTTCCTTCTATTATACCTTCTTTAAGTAAAATTTTCTGTTTGTCTTCTAATTTCTTCAGGCTTATTGATTTTTAGCTTTTCTTTTTTTCTAATCTAAATACTTAACACAAATAGAACACTTATGGAAATATACAATCCTATAACAACAACCAAATTTTGCATCCCAAGAAAAATGTAAAGCTGAGACTGTGTCCAGCTAGACTTATGTATTTATCTTAGAAACAGGGTCTAGGTATGCTGCCCAGGCTGGAGTGCAGTAGATATTCACAGCAGTGATCAAGCACATTGCAGCCTTGAATTCCTGGGCTCAAGCAACCTTCCTGCCTCAGCCTCCTGAATAGCTGGGACTACATATGTGTGCTCTGTCACCTGGGCCTAATTAGAATTAAATTAATGCAGCTCAGTTTATATTTCATCATCACATTATTTGAATTCTATCACCAAAAAGATCCATTAAATTTTGTAAATTAAAAACATCAGGCCAGGTGCAGTGGCTCACGCCTGTAATTCCAGCACTTTGGGAGGCTGAGATGGGCAGATCACTTGAGGTCAGGAGTTCGAGACCAGCCTGGACAACACAGTGAAACCCTGTCTCTGCTAAAAATACAAAAATTAGCCGGGCATACTGGTGCATGTCTGTAATCCCAGCTACTCAGGAGGCTGAAGCACAAGAATTGCTTGAATCCGTAGGTGGAGGCTGCAGTGAGCCAAGATGGCACCACTACATTCCAGCCTGGGTGACAGAGCAAGACTCTGACTGAAAAATAAATAAATAAATAATAATAATAATAATAATAATAAATAAAATAAATTAAAAAATAAAATATCATTTACAGTTTTGCCCCCAGCTTCACCAGTCTCACCAAAATAACAGAGAGTGGCTTAAAAAAAAAAGATATTAACTCACAAGGACAAAGAGAAAAGAAAGTAGAAAAGAAAAAGAAATATTTTGGAAGTTGGAGAGCATATGGGACAAGTGACTACCAACTTAGCTGACCAAAGGAAGCTGGAACCAATTGGGGGCAGCCTGAAGTAGGATGATTTGAGACACAGAACCTCAGAAAGACTCAGGAGTTGGTGGCCCCAGGATGAAATCGAGGCTGAGAACAGAAGACTGCTTACAAGCCTATACAAATAGAGGCGCATAGATGCCCCCAGATCTGCCAACCGCTATCTCCAGTCTCAGAAGTCCAGAGTTGACCCTCCAAAGAGGGTTAGCCAGAGAGACTCCAGCCTCAGTGACATCAGGGCAGGGCACCATACAGAAAACTGGGGATCAACTGGAGTTCTACATCCTGTGGGCCCTCATCCCCTTCCCTCCACTACAGTCTCAGAATGCTGGCAGTCAGGTTTACAATTCTCAAATCAGAAAGCGTTTCAGGAAACTGTCTAGATTAAGAGAAAAGACCCAAAGAAACTACAAAATAGGAGTTTCCCAATGAAACAGCCCAGCAAGATCACTCTACAGAAAAGTTCACACACTGGTAAGCTCCCTCCAGCCCTCAACACCACCATGTATGTGCATGCACACACACACACATATGCACACACATATACACATGCATGTACACACACTACACAACTTACAACCAGCTTTTTAGTGCTTCACTTTTAAATATGAGAAAAGAGTCAAAGATGACCAGACATCTGATAAATTTTCTAATAGAAAAACTGAGATAAAAGCAAATAAGATTTTTATAAGAGCTCAGTAGAAGCAGAAATAATAACAATTTAAAAAAGTAGAAAATTTCAAAAGCTGTAATTGATATGTTCAGAGAAAAAAAATGAAGGAAATTAGAAAGTTACGTGAAATAGAAATGTCAGAAGATAAAGTTTGGGAAAGTAAAAAAAAAAATTCAGACATGGAAAACATACAAAAAAAACCCCATAAGAAATAATACCAATTTTACACAAACTCTTTCAGAGTTTGGGAAAGTAAAAAAATATTTTGGAGATGGAAAATATGCGAAAAAATTAAAGACCTGATGAAGAACTATAATATTCAAATAAATTGGGAGTTCCAGAAAGAGAGAACAGAGAAAATAGAAAGGTTAAAACTATTCAAAAAATAATTCAAGAAAATTCTTCAGGCCAGACGTGGTGGCTCATGCCTGTAATCCCACACTTCGGGAGGCCGAGGTGGGTGGATCGCCTGAAGTCAGGAGTTTGAGACCAGCCTTGCCAACATGGTGAGATGAAATCGCACCACTGCACTCCAGCCTGGGTGATTGAGCGAGGCTCTGTCTCAAAAAAAAAAAAAAAAAAAAGGAAATTCTTCAGAGCTGAAGGACATGAGTTTTCATATTGAGAGGCATCACAAGGTCTCCTGCATAAGGGGTTTAGAAAGTCCCACACCAAGAAACATCATCATAAAATGTTGCAATTCCAAGGACAAAAAGAAGATTCTAAATGCATTCAGAAAGGAAATAGTATGCCTCATTAAAAAGGTAAAATATCAGACTTCCCAACAGCTGCACTGGAAGCTAGAAGAGCAGCATCTTCAAATTTCTAAGGAAGAAAGATTTTCAATTTAGAATTCTAAACCTAGTCCAATATCAATCATGTATGAGGTTGAAAGAATTGTATAGATAGTCATGATCTGGAAGCTTCAGGAGGATGTGTTCACCCAAAATGAAAGTGTAAAATGAGAAACAGGATGTCATGGGACCGAAAAAAAAAGAAAAGAGGCTCCAATACAGAGGAGAACTGAAAGGAATTTTGAGGTTAAGAAAAGGAAATCCCAGGGTGACAGCTGGGTGGCAGATTTTGAGAACAGCCAGTCCAGACTGCAGCAGGAAGAGAGAGAGCTCCAGGAAGGATATCTTCCAAAAAAAGGTTTACGCTGGCAGAACATACAGAGAGGAGATTTCCATTTCTGATGCAGGGTTTGGGATGATTTCAGTAGAGGTAAGGAGTCTCCTCCTATCTGTGGGGATATGTTCCAAGACCCCCAGTGGATGCCTGAAACCAGAGATAGTCTGAACCCTATATATACTGTATTTTTTCCTGTATGTACAGACCCATGATAAAATTTAATTAGGCACAGTACTCTTGGGGCCATTATTAAGAAAAATAAGGGTTACTTGAACACAAGCACTGCAATACTGCAACAGTTAATCTGATAACCAAGATGGCTACTAAGCAACCAGTGGGCAGGCAGCGCAGACCTCGTGGATAATTTTTTTTTTTGAGACAGAGTCTTGCTCTGTCGCTCAGGCTGGAGTGCAGTGGTGGGATCTTGACTCACTGCAACCTCTGCCTCCTGGGTTCGAGCTATTCTCCTGTCTCAGCCTCCTGGGACTACAGGGATGTGCCACCAGGCCCAGCTAATTTTTCTATTTTTAGTTGAGGGGGGGGGTTCACCAAGTTGATCAGGCTGGTCTCGAACTCCTGACCTCAGGTGATCCGCCTGCTTCAGCCTCCCAAAGTGTTGGGATCTCACGGGCACGTGAGCCACCGCATCGGGCCTAAACTTTTTATTTCTTAAATGTTCCACTTAATATTTTTGGGGTTGAACATGTAGTAACTGAAAGCACAGAAAGTGAAACCATGGATAAGGGGGATTGTTGTACATAGAAAACTAAGCAAATAAGAAAAAAATGAGATGATAAACTCCAGTGAAAACAAATAATTGAAAAAGAAAAGAAAATATGGCTCAGCTGCAGATATTTTTAAAATCATAGTTATGTAAACATTAAATATTATCTTAAAAATTTATGAGAGAGATATGTTGTCAGATGGCAGGAGGAGATGTTCAGGGAAAGATGTGTAAATGGTGTAACAGAACTGAATCGTAATTATTTTATAATAGACGAGATAATGACAAAAACTGAAAAGTCAATATAGCAACAATAGTGCCGGGCACTGTTAAAAGTGCTTATTTTTAATGCATTAATTCCTTTGGTTTTATTTATTTATTTAAGACAGAGCCACCCAGACTGGAGTGAAGTGGTGCAACCTTGGTTCACTGCAACTTCTGCCTCCCAGGTTCAAGCAATTCTCTGCCTCAGCGTCTCAAGTAGCTGAGATTACAGGTACATGCCACCATGAACAGTTAGTTTTTGTAGTTTTAGTAGAGACAGGGATTCACCATGTTGGCCAGGCTGGTCTCAAACTCCTGACCTCAGGTGATCCACCCACCTTGGCCTTCCAAAGTGCTGGGATTTCAGGTGTGAGCCACCATGCCCAGCCTGAATTAATTCCTTTTAATGCTCACACGAAATTTATGAAGTTTTAAAGCCCATTTAATGGATGAGAATATGAAAAATAGTGATATAAGCATATAATTTAGAAACATGGGGGCAAACTCCAGAAGCAACAGCTGTAAGAAACAAAAGTAATTGCCTCCATGGAGAGGAAATTGGATGGAAAAGGGCATGTAGAGGTCTGCTGGTTTTCAATAGAAACCTTGGTTAGGCACAGTGGCTTTCACCTGCAATCCCAGCACTTTGGGAGGCTGAAGTGAATGGATTGCTTGAGCCTGAGAGTTCAAGACCAGCCTGGGCAATATAATGATCTCATCTCTACAAAAAATACAAAAATTAGCCAGCATGGCTGTGTGTACCTATAGTCCTAGCTACTTGGGAGACTGAGGTGGGAGGATCACTTGAGCCTGGGTGGTAGAGGCTGCAGTGAACCATGATCGCACCACTGCACTCCAGCCTGAGTTACACAGTGAAGGAAAAAAAAAAAAAAGACCAAACCTTATGAAATCATTTTTATTTTGTTTTGTTTTGAGACAGAGTCTCACTCTGTTGCCCAGGCGAGAGTGCAGTGGCATGATCTTAGCTCACTGCAACCTCTGCCTATCAGGTTCAAGTCATTCTCTTGCCTCAGCCTCCCAAGTAGCTGGGACTACAGGTGCATGCCACCATGCCTGGCTAATTTTTGTATTTTTAAGAGAGACAGGGTTTCACTATGTTGTCCAGGCTGGTCTCAAACTCCTGACCTCAGGTGATCCACCTGCCTCAGCCTCCCAAAGTGCTGGGATTACAGGCTGGCCACTATACTTGGCCTGAAACCATTGACTTGTTACACTCTGTACATATAAAACTTTGATAAAACTAAAAAATCAATTAAAAGACATCAATTCAATAATTTATTAATCAATCAGTGATAATGGTTTGGCTCTGTGGCACCACCCAAATCTCATGCTGAATTGTAATCCCTAGTGTTGGAGGTGGGGCCTGGTAGGAGGTGACTGGATTATGGGGGGATTGGTCTCTAATGGCTTAGCACCATCTATCTCCCTAGTGATTTCTCACAATAGAGTTCTCACAAGATCATGTTGTTTAAAAGTGTGTGGCAGCTTCCCCCTCTCTCTCTCTCTTTCTCTCTCCTGCCACCATTTGAAGATGTGCTTGCTTACCTTAGCCCCTCTGCCGTGATTGTAAGCTTCCTAAGCCTCCCCAGCAATGTCTCCTCTACAGCCTGTGGAACTGTGAGTCAATTAAACCTCTTCTTTTTATAAATTACCTAGTCTCAGGTAGTTCTTTATAGCAGTGTGAGAACAGACTAATATAGAAAATTGGTATCAGAGAAATGGGGCATTGCTATAAAGATATCTAAAAATGTAGAAGTGACTTTGGAACTGGGTAATGGGTAGAGGTTGGAACAGTTTGGAGGCTTTGGAAGAAGATAGGAAGATGAGGGAAAGTTTGAAACTTCCTAGAGACTTGTTGAATGGTTTTGACCAAAATGATGGTGATATGGACAGAGATGGCCAGGCTGATGAGGTCTCAGATGGAGATGAGGAACTTACTGGGAACTGCAGTAAAGGTCATTCTTGCTACGCTTTAGCAAAAAAACTAGTGGCATTGTGCCCCTGCTCTAGGGAATCTGTTGAATTTTGAACTTGAGAGAGAGGATTTCGGGTATCTGGCAGAAGAAATTCCTAAGCAGCAGCAGAGCATAAAAGTTTGGAAAATTTGCAGCCTAGCCATATAGTAAAAACAAACAAACAAACAAACAAACAAACAAACAAAAAAAACCGTTTTCTGGGGAGGAATTCAAACCTGCTGCAGTAAAGATAAGCCAAATGTTAATAGCCAAGACAATGTGAAAAATGCCTCCAAGGCATTTCAGAGACAGAGGGCTGGAGGACTGGGAGGGAAAAATGGTTTTGTGGGCCAGGCCTAGGGTCCCCCACTCTGTTCTGTGCAGCCCCGGGACATGGCGCCCTGCATCACAGCTCCTCCAGCTCCAGCCTTGGCGTAAAGGGCCTCAGATATGCTTTAGGCCTCTGCTTCAGAGGGCGAAAGCCATAAGAAGCATTGGCAGCTTCCACATGATGTTAAGCCTGTAGGTGTGCAGAGTGCAACAGTTGAGGCTTGGGAACCTCCACCTAGATTTCAGAGGATGTATGAAAATGCCTGGATTTCCAGGCAGAAGTCTTCTGCAGGGGTAGAGCCCTCATGGGGAACCTCTACTAGGACAATGTGGAGGGGAAATGTGGAATTGGAGCCCCCACACAGAGTCCCCACTGGAGCACTGACTTGTGGAGCTGTGAGAAGAGGGCCACCATCCTCCAGACTCCAGAATGGTAAATCCACCAACAGCTTGCACCATGTGCCCAGAAAAACTCCAGGCACTCAATGCCAACCTGTGAATGCTGCCACAGGGGCAGTACCCTTCAGAGCCACAGGGGCAGAGCTGCCCAAAGCCTTGAGAGCCCACCTCTTACATCAGCATGCCCTGGATGTGAGACATGGAGTCAAAGGTAACTATTTTGGACCTTTAAGATTTAATGACTGTCTGCTAGGTTTCAGACTTGTTTTGTCCAATTTCTCCCTTTTGGAATGGGAGCATTTACTCAATGTTTGTACCTCATTGTACCTTGGAAGTAACTAACTTGTTTTTTATTTTACAGGCTGATAGGCAGAAGTGACATGCCTTGCGTCAGGTGAGACTTTGGACTTGGACTTTTGAGTTAATGCTGGAATGAGTTAAGACTTTGGGGGACCATTGGGAAGGCATGAGTGTATTTTAAAATGTGAGAAGTACATGAGATTTGAGAAGGGGCAGGGGTGGAACGATATGGTTTGGCTTTGTGTCCCCACCCAAATCTCGCATTGAGTTGTAATCCCTAGTGTTGGAGGTGGGGCGTGGTGGGAAGTGATTGGATCATGGGGTGGTTCCTAGTGGTTTAGCATCATTCCCCTAGTGCTGTCTTATGATAGAATTCTCACAAAATCTGGTTGTTTAAAAGTGTGTGGCACCTTCCCCTTCTCTCTCTCTCTCTCTCTCCTGCCACCATGTGAAGACATGCTTGCTTCCCCTTTGTCCTTCTGCCATGATTGTAAGTTTCCTGAGGCCTCCCCAACCATGCATCTTGCACAGCCGGTGGAACTGTGAGTCAATTAAACCTCTTTTCTTCATAAATTACCCAGTCTCAGTTCTTTATAGCAGTGTGAGAACGAACTAATACAATCAATAAATATATATTCACAATAAACCATTTTAATTAACAAAAATCTATGCCTGTTGTAATCATTTCTATGTGAAAAACTCACAGAAAGGAGGTCTTGAACATTCCTCTAGTCAGCCTACGCTTCTGGTGATGACTTTCCCTGGCCTGCAGGTTCCCAGTTCAACCAAACTGCCATCAATCTCCCCCCATGGAGGCTGGAGGAGTTCTGTGGCACAACTTGACCACCACTCTTTCTTCCAAGATGCTTAGCAAGTGTGTGCAATAAATCAGATTAAAGATTCAGCCTAAATCAAAAACATGAAGAATCATCCTTACAAATGCTTTAGAAACTGTGAAAGCTCTGAACAATCACTTTTCATTCAAATACCCACTGAGAACTATGTGGTCATTTGCTATATTTACTGAGAATAAATCAAATAAACAAATAGATATAAAAATATTATAACATCTAGTTTTAATTAAAACAAAATTAAACATAACATTTACTTTGGTCAGTTTTAAGAATGATAATTCCACTGATACTTTTTGGAAAACAGTTGCTAATTAATAATGCTGGAGAGAGAAAAAACAAGAATAATGAATGCTTAGCTCATTATTCAAACTACCCTGGAGTCCTTGTTTTCATCTTGTCCTAAACCATTCGCGTTTTCAGGCTGACAGTTTTTCCACTGTCACTCAAGGCAAAAACAGAAGGCTCCTTAAACTATGTCAGAAATAAATTAGCTCCCAGATAGCACACACTCCATGTAAGAAAGAAAGGAAAGAAAGAATAAGTTCCGAGGTAAATTAACTCCTGGTGTACATAATGAAACTTTACCCTCAAGCTCCAACGTAGTGATACAAACACCACAAATTCTGCCAATGACTGCACAATCTGTATATTTGTGAGAAGTTTGAGGAGAGAAAAAGAAGAGGACTCAGGCCCTTAGACAAATAAGACCATATTGAAATGACCCCTCTTAAAAATGGACTTTATTTTTTAAAGCAGTTTTAGGTTCACAGCAAAATGGAGTAGAAAAAAAAAATTGATGAGAAAGTACAGGGAGTTTCCATATTTCGCCTGTCCCCACCTGCCACATGCATAGCCTGTCCCACTGTCAACATCCCCCACCAGAGTGGAACATGTGTTGCAGTTGATGAATCTACATTGACACATCATCATCACCCAAATAGTACAGGTTTTAACAAGTGTATAACAACAGTGTATAGCAAGCAACAACAGCGTATAGCAAGCAACAACACTAATGATTTTAAGTTCTAGACTAGTGAATACCTGAAGCATTTTAGAAAACAGGAAAAGCCTCATTGATATGGACAGGAGTCAGGGAAATACTGGGTAGAAGAGGGTGGTTACCTGGCAAAGGCCCCACCCTCAAGTCTGAAGACCCATGGCCCTGAATGGAAACAGGCCTTTCTGTTTTGAGCGCAAAAGTTGCCTTTTGGTTTTCCACGCCCCCGTATCCTGTACCCATATAAACCCCAAACCCCCAGGCTCCAGAAGCAGATGAGCAGACAAGGAGACAAGCAGAGGAATGTCAAAATGGTGCGGCAGAGAGAGAGAAGAGGAGGAATGTCTCAACACCAAGAGTTCAGCGGGGGGCGGTTGGAGAGGAGTTCAGCTGTCAGATGGCCAAACTCCAGGGGAAGACCATCTTCCTACTCGGTCCTCCCTTCAGGTTCTCCATCCTTCCTGCTGAGAGCCACCTCCGCCATTCAACAAGACCCCCACATTTATCCTTCAAGTCCACGTGTGACCCATTTCTTCCAGGATGCTGGACAAGAGCTTGGGATACAGAATGCTGTCACACTGGCCCTCTGCCCTTGCTTGTTAAAACTCAATCCGTTCTCAGACGGCTAAAAGAACACATTGTAACACGTGCCCACTTGGGCTCCTGCACCTGCCTGTCTGCATGCTCCCCTTCCTGTAAGGGGTTTGAGCGGTGTCGGCAATCAAACAGACAAGCCACACCCCTGTTGCACGTCCTGTGAGAGGGGTCAGGGAACTCTTCCGTTTCATCATTACCCAACTTTGGGACTCAAGAAAGGTCTCACAGGGAAATTCTTGCAGAATCTCATGGAAAATCTCACATGTATTTGTGCAAATACAATGGGGATCTGTGAGATCCCACTTCAACACAGGCCACAGGGCCATCTTCTGCACCCATGTGGGTTGTCGTAAGTCTTCCTTAGTCTCCTCAAGAATGACATGATGCTATGATGTTGGCAGGAATCTTCCACACCTTCCAAAACATGACAATATGGGCCAAGCCCGTGCAGAGACTGTGGCTCCTGCTTTGGGAGTCACCTGGAATTGTTGAGAGAGTTAACAAATCCCAGAACCAGGTTTGTTAGAATTAACTGCTCAACCAGATTGTATTGAAAATGGTCTGAAGGCAAAGATGACAGATGCAAACGGGCTAAATTGCTCAGTTAATTCTTCCATTTCTCTTCCTCCTACTTGTTGCAGCTTCAGGGAGGACTCAGGAGAGCACTGTTTGAAAACCACTGATCTAGTTTGCACTTTCATTTTACAGAGAGGAAACTGAGGGCCACTGAGATTTTACAGAGAGGAAACTGAGGGCACTGACTCATCCAAGGTGACCCAAACCCTGGAGTTTGTTGTTGCTGTTGTTTTTCACACTATGCAAAGCACTAAAAACTTTCATTTGAAACAGGTGAACAAGTCTAATTTGTAGTGAGGTCTGGGGGAATGATTGTCCAGTCAATTCCTCAATTCATGAAGGAGCATTGGGATGCCACAGAGAAACATACACAGGTATCCCTACTCCCACCCAACACCATTCAGAAGGGGTGGTTCCCCCGCCACTGCACTGAAGCAGGTTCATTTCCCCCAGGGCTGTGGGAGGCGATTGAGGCTGAGTGAATGATACAGGCTTTTAATTTGTTTTTAATTGTCGTGTCCTGGTAACCCTTCCAAAGACCGTTCACAGACAGTAGTTTTATTTTTTCCACTTATTAACCGCATTCACTAGACTGGAAAAAGAATTCCCTATCTCCCAAGAACTCTCCCTTTCATTCTTGTAATTCCTTTTTTTTTTTTTCCAGCACCAGGAAAGTAATGTGTGTAAAACTAGAGCCAAGCATATTGTGGTTTCAAATACAATCCTGTTTGGAGCAGAAGCCCGTGGGATTGCTGCGTTTCAGCCTCAGGGGATGGCCCGCTGATGGCCTCCGCCTGTGAAAGGGAGGGGCTTGAATGGCCCTTTGATTCAGCCCAAATCGGGGGGTGGAGGGTGGGGAAGAGGCAGGCCTGTTATTTGACACTCTCTGTTGGGCTTGGCCCAGGCCTCACTCCTTATGCCGGCCCCCCTGAAGCCTGCAAGCCCTCTCTGAGGATGCGCTGACTTGGCAAGGGCTGAAATGCATAACATTCCTTGCTGCTTAGGAAGTAGACCAGCAATCCCCAGGGCTCGCGAATTCCATGCGCTTTGAGAATGGTGCTCTTCATAACCTTCCCCATCCACACACACACACAGACACACTCCACACACACACCCCAAACATACACACACACGCACACACACATTCCACACACCCAAACATACACGTACACACACACTCCACACACACACACTCTCAAATATACACACACATGCACACAACAGACACACACCCAAACATACACACACACTCCACACACACACCCAAATATACACACACGCACAAACTAAACACACACTACACACACCCATACACACACATCCAAATATACACACACATGCACAAACTACACACACACTACACACACACCCAAACATACATGTGCACACACACGCTGCACACACACACCCCAAATACACATGCATACAATCCACACATACACTCCATATACGCACACAAACCCAAACATACACACTCTACATACACACCACACACATCGCAAACATACACATACACGCTCTACACACACCCACACACACACATGCACACACTACACAAACACTCCAAACATACATATAGACTCACACTCTATACACACCTACACACACGCTCTACACACACATTCTATACACACACTTTATACACACACCCCAAAAATACATATTCTACACACACCCCCAAACATACACATACACGCTCTACACACACCCAAAC
The DNA here is from genome assembly GCF_001698545.2 of Rhinopithecus bieti. Classification (NCBI taxonomy): domain Eukaryota; kingdom Metazoa; phylum Chordata; class Mammalia; order Primates; family Cercopithecidae; genus Rhinopithecus; species Rhinopithecus bieti. Next base: position 2,290,937 of record NW_016807772.1, read on the forward strand.
ACACACACACATGCACACACACTACACAAACACTCCAAACATACATATAGACTTACACTCTATACACACCTACACACATGCTCTACACACATTCTATACACACACTTTATACACATACCCCAAAAATACACATTCTACACACACACCCAAACATACACACACACTCCACACACACACATAAACATACACATACACACTCTACACACACACACACTGCACACACACAGACCCCCAAACATATACACACACTGTACACACACACCCAAACATACACACACACACATACTCCACATGCACCCCATACATACACACGCACACACTCCACACACACATTCTACACACATACTCCCCACACACGTTCCATACACACACACTCCACACACATACCCCATACACACACACACAATACACCCAAACACATACACACACACACTCTACACACACACACTCCACACATGAACCTCCCGAAACATACACATACACACTCAACACGCACACACATCCTCCACACATTATACACACACCCTACACACACACCCAAACGTACACACACACACACCACACACACCCCAAACATACACACACACCCAAACATACACATGCACACACACTCCACACACACACTCCACACACACTCTATACACACTCCATGCACACACTACACACACCCAAACATACACACACACGCACACACACACACAAATACACACATACACACAAGCTACACACACACACCCCACACACTATACACACACTACACACACCCAAACATACACACACACACTCCACAACACCCCCTAAACATACATACATGCACACACACACTCCACACACACACTTTACACACACATTCTCCACACACACTCCACACACAAATATCCCAACATACACTCCACACACACATACTCCACATACACACTTCATACACACACACCTAAATATACATACACACCAAATATATGCACACTCTCCACACTCATATTCTACACACACACTCCATACACACACTCACACACACATATTTACACACACACACCCCAAACATATACACACACCACGTATATACACACACTCCACACACACCCCAAACACACACACACAGACCCTAAACATTCACATCCACACACACTCCCAAACATCCACATCCACACACACACTCTGCACACACAAACACATTCACACATACAAATCACACACACATACACACACTACATGCATACACACCCCCACACCCCATACACCACACACTCTCTACACACACACACACACTCCACATACCTCACACATACACACCCCATACATACACACTCTGCACACACACACATCCTACACACTTTACTATGGCATTAACCATGTGTGTGTTTGCTAGCTGATTTTGAAGTATTTATTATCATTGTTTGCATGGAAAACCTGAGAATAGACAGGCATATTATCAGAATTATCAGAATTAATAACAGAACTTACCAAGAGGAAGAAGTAAATGCAGTACCATGAATATAGCCCTGGGTGCTGGAGAATGAGTTTGAATCCTTGCTTCGCCACTTATGATGGAATCTATTTAAATTCTCTACACTTCTTTGGACTTCAGTTTCCTCGTCTATCAATAGTTATAATAATAAGATCTCCCTCACTGGGTCATTGTGAGATTGAATGCATGTCATTCACGTAAAATGCCCAGAACAGTGCCTGACACATAGTGAGAGTTATATAGATGCCTGCTATAATGATAAGGTAGTATGATATTCTGCTATGACTTTGAGATCAATATGCAAAAATTGATAGTATTCTAAACACTGCAACAAATAGTGAAAAGATATAATTTGTAAAAGATCACGTTTACATAACTTGTAATAGCATAAAAATAAGGTGCCTAGGAATAAATCTAACAGATGATGTGCATGATCTTTAAAAAGAAAATGATAAAATTTTGTCAAATGTAATTAAAGAGACTGAAATAAATGGAGAACTATTCCATGTTCTTTATGAAAAATTTATAACCTTGAACACTTTTCTTCCCCTCATATTACTCTTTAATTCAAAGTAGTTCAAAACAAAATATTGATTGGTATTTTTACTGTATGTTGTGGAACTTGACGAGTTTGATTTTAAATGAAGGCTAAATAGTAAATAATTGAGAAGCGTGGAATCAGCACAGAGATTGGCAAATAGAACAATGAAATGGAAATGGAATGTCCAGGAAGACTTTCCTGCATTTATAGAAACTTGATAGATGGCAAATGTGATATTACAGGTCAGTGGAAATAGGGTGAATTATTCAAAAACAATAATACTGGGGCAATTAATCAGCCATTAGCAAAAACTCAAAATTAGATCCTAGCTTCAGTCATACCCTGGACTAAATATTTCAGTGTGAAAAACAAAACAAAGCTGAATATCTTCCTGGTGACTCTGAGTCAGAGAAGCATTTCTTAAACAAGATTGGAAAGCACCAACCATAAAGGAAAAGACCGATAAATGTGACTCTGTTAACATAAATTTTGTCAATGTTTTATTATTTTCTGGTTCACCAGGGTAGGCTACGGTCCCAGTTTTGCACTGTCTCCGCACAGGATCATCACATAGCTATGGCCCTTACATGGTGACTTTGCATCAACTGCCCGTAGGGTGGGCAGCATGCATCTCCACACAATTGAGTTTGAGTCTCACTGGGTGACTTGCTTTGGGCAACAGATCGTCGGACAACATGCATGATACCCAACCGATTTTATTTTTTTGAGACAGAGTCTCACTCTGTTGTGCAGGCTGGAGTGCAGTGATGTGATCTCTGCTCACTGCAACCTCTGCCTCCCAGATTCAAGCGATTATCATGCCTCAGCCTCCCGAGTAGCTGAGATTACAGGCATGTGCCACTACGCCTGGCTAATTTTTGTATTTTTAGTAGAGATGGGGTTTCATCATGTTGGCCAGGCTGATCTTGAACTCCTGACCTCAAGTGATCCACCCACCTCGGCCTCCCAAAGTGCTGGAACTACAGGCGTGAACCACCGCGCCTGGCCCCAACCCGAGATTTTAAATGTGCTTGTGTGGTTTTCCTTGGTCTCTTCCATTAATCATGAGATGAGCATGCCCTGAGTAGCTGCTGTCTTTGAATGTGAAATATAGACAACAGACTTAAACCAGACCTGAAGTCTGAGGCAGAGCCACCCTGGTTGAACAATAGAACTGTGAGTTAGGAAAATACAATTTTGTTGCTTAACTACTGAGATTTATCTGCAATATTATCCTAGCAATAACTGACTAGCACATTAACCTATTCAAATTTTTTTGTGGGGGAGGGGAAAGGGTATCAGGGGCTCATAGAATCAATAAGAGGGTAGAGGCTTCGAAACAGGCAGGAACCAGGATATTTTTGGGGGATGAATTTCAAGACCATCAGCAAGTGTAAAACGCAGGCTCTTGTAAGGCCAGGGCACAACTGCTGGGATGAAATAGAATTATTTTCTGCTTCTTTGATCCTCTGGTCAAAATCCAAGTACTAGGAAGAGAGTATGTAATTGTCCTAGCTTGGACTACCTCCATCCACGAACTAGAGAGTACAGGTATCTTGGTCACTGTCTACCAGACTACATCCCCTGGGAAGAAAAAAGGCCTCAAAAAGAAATGATGAGCCAGGCACAGTGGCTCACGCCTGTAATCTCAGCACTTTGGCAGCCAGGGTGGGTGGATCACTTGAGGACAGGAGTTTGAGACCAGCCTGGCCAACGTGGTGAAATCTGTCTCTACTAAAAATACAAAAATTAGTCGGGTGTGGTGATGCGCACCTGTAATCCAGCACTTTGGAAGGTTGAGGTGGGCGGATCACTTGAGACAGGAGTTTGGGACCAGCCTGGCCAACATGGTGAAACCCTATCTCTACTAAAAATACAAAAATTAGCCAGACATGGTGACACGCGCCTGTAATCCCAGGTACTTGGGAGCCTGAGGCAGGAGAATCGCTTGAACTCATGAGACGGAGGCTGCAGTGAGCCGAGATCGCACCACTGCACTCCAGCCTGGGTGACAGAGCCAGACTCCATTTAAAAAAAAAAAAAAAAAAAGGAAGTGGTGTACTTCTTAGAAGAAGAGATTGACACTGGACAGAGCCAGAAACAAGAAATGGCCACGACACATGCTGACCAATGTACTTCTACACTGAGGGTTCCCAGCTTGTGGGATAAGAGTACCTTGGAGAGCTTTGGAGCTGTTGCAAGACGCCCTAAGTCTATCTATGCCACAACCATGGTCTGAGGTTTGGCAGATAACATAATTTATATCCCTATACTACCCTTTCCTGAATATATATAGATGGTATTGGATGTTATTGGCTTAATTCAGTGCAAATTCATTTTCAAGAGTTACTAGATTCGTAGTAATAGTTGCTTCTTAGGGTAGACTTCCCTAACCAACAAATACTACAAACAGAATGACTGCCACACGGGAGTCTGCAAAATAGAGATCACTATTTTGATCTCACTGAATTATTCTAAGGTTCAAATGACTAAGTACACGGAAGTGCTTAGAACAGTGCTTGGGACACAGTAAATATGCAGTCAATACCAACCATTAGCCTTCTGATGATGCCATTTCGTCCCATGAGGGCCTGCAGGAAAGAACTCTGCCAGCGTGTGCACTGACCTGGTCACCTCAGTAGCTGTATTTCTCACAGTGAACTCATGCTCCGTCTTCAGAGAAGGCCCTCCAACTCTGTGGCTCGCCAGAACTGTCTTCCAGTGTCTGGATGGGACCTAAATCTGCCCTTCTGGTGACTTAACCCAGGTGCTGCTTCCCAAGGAAGGTCATCTTAGCCACTAGGTGGCCTCCCTCCAAGTCTTCTCTAAGGCTAGCATTCTTCTTGTCCTATGGGCAACACATAGTCTAGACAGAGGGTAAGGGACATCAACAGAGTAACAACAAGCAGGTTGGTTGGTGTTCGATTTTGCTTTGGAGATGAAGATGGCTTTATCTTACAATAAGCAGCCAGGCAGAGCTGGGGGTCAATTTGAGGGGGAAAATAACCCAAACAGAACTGTGTTTTAGGAAAATTAACCTTCCTAGGGTGTATAGGTCGAAGAATAAAAGGAGACACTGCCCATGGACTCTTTTTCTCTATAGTGTAGGTTTTTCAAGCTAGAATAATAACTATAACAACTTTCTGAAGTCAGTTTCCTCATCTGCAACTTCCCCACAGTCTCCCATCCAAGGCCAAGGTAGCCTGATCCCACCAATCATCAGAGACCAGACGAAATCAGGTGTGCTCGAGATTGCACGGTGTGCTATGTATAAAGCACTTGGGGTGTGCTTCTCCACTGGGGGTTCCCAGCCTGTGGGCTAAGAATACCTTGGAGAGCTTTGGAACTGTTGCAAGAAGCGCTAAGTCTATCTATGCCACAACCGTAGTCTGAGGCTTGGTAGATAATATAATTTATATCTCTATACTACCCTTCCCTGAATATATACACATAGATGTTATTGGATGTTATTGGATTTAATTCAATGCAAATTCATTTTCAAGAATTACTAGATTCATAGTAATAGTTTCTTCTTAGTGTAGATTTTCCTAGCCAACAAATAGTACAAACAAAATCACTGTCACACAGGAGTCTGCAAAATAGAGATCACTATTTTGATCTCACTAAATTGTTCTAAGGTTCAAATGACTAAATACATGGAGGTGCTTAGAACAATGCTTGCAACACAGTAAAGATGCAGTAAATACCAACCATTATCATAAAGCGATTCTCATTCTTGAAAGGTGGGGCTCACTCATCTAGACGATCTCTAAAGCCATGCTTTGTGCCTTTGAGTTTTAATGGCTTTACACATTTTATGAAAATCTTGTGATGGGGCAGACATTCTTTGAGATCTGTTGCTGTTGCTGATGCAGAAAGTGCTTTAGCCTATGAGCCATTCTTCTAAGCTTGGATAGAAGGCGTCCTTGGAAGAGCGCCCATATCTCTTCAATTGACCGTGTGGTCCAGAGAGGCCACAGTCGGAGACCTTTGGGCACTAACACAAGGGCAGTCTGTTTCCTCCAAGGAGGAATGAACCGACTTCTGTCCCACGCAGCTCCTCCACTGCAAAGCTCCCGGAAAAATACTAAAGTGACCGCAAGGTGGCACTGCAACCCAAAATTTCACACAAGGGTGCACAGTTACCCTCAGTTCATTTTTTTATTTTTTATTTTTTTGGTTAATTTTTGTTTTTTGATCATATCAATTATTTGTATTATCTTCAGAAATGGAAACACAAAACTTAAGAATTTTGTAGAGAATTTGAGTGACTTTAAGAGTGTGTCCTCAGAGTCCGGTTTAAGAAACAATTCTTCCAACTGGGAAGTCCTGGAGTTGCAGGAAGTACCCTGCCTTCAGGTGAGGGTCTCAGAGGCGATTCATTCCTGAAGTTCGGTATTTGCAAGCTTTTCAAAGCTTTCAGAGCTATCAAAATCAAAGGGCCACAAGATGGAGAAGGTACTCCTTGAAAAAATATCCTTTATTTTAGGAAAATAATTTTTCAAAAATTTCGACAGGTTTCGGGGGAACCGATGGTGTTTGCTTACATGCATAAGTTCTTTAGTGGTCGTTTCTGAAATTTTGGTGCCCTCATCACCCAAGCAGTGTATGCTGTACCCAATTTGTAGTCTATCATCCCTCACCTCCCCTCCCACCCTTTCCCCCGAGGCCCTAAAGTCCATTGTATCATTCTTACACTTTTGTGTCCTCAAAGCTTAGCTCCCATTTATAAGTGAGAACATGCGATGTTTGGTGTTCTATCCCTGAGTTACTTCACCTAGAATAATGGTCTCCAATTCCATTCAGGTCGCTGCAAATGCCATTATTTTATTCCTTTTTAAGGCCCTCAGTTCATTTTTTAAAAAATGATATGTGATATTTTACATATTTATGGAGTACATGTGCTATTTTGTTATATGCATTAAATGTGTAATGATCAAGTCAGGGTATTTGGAGTCTCCATTACCCTGAGTATCATTTCTATGTGTTCTCCCTTCTAGCTACTTGGAAATCAACAATACATTGTTGTTAACTAGAGTCACCCTACTCTGCTATTGAACAACCCCCCCACCACCACCAAAAAAAAAAAGATTTTATTGCTCGGTTCGTTTTTAAACTCTTCTTTCTCAAACTTTACCATGCATAAAATCCAGCCAGGATCTTGCTAAAATGCAGCTTCTGAATCAGTAGGCCTGGGATGGAGCCTGAAATTCTGCATTTCTGACATCTCTCAGGTGATGTGAACGCTGCAGCCTGGTTTTAGCTGGAGTATAGCTTTCAGCAATTCTCTGTTGTTGTTTCTGATTAGGGATAGGAGTGAGAATTAAGAAGACCAGAAAAATGGCTCCTTTCTGTGCCTTTAGGAGGTGATGAAGAGCAAGAAGAAAAATCAGAAACAACCAAAGAAAACCAGGGCAGCTTTCTCTTTCCATTCCAATCCCGTGAGATTTGCAGTTCTGCCCTCGGAGACAACTGATTCAAGGCAGCAGGTGCCCCGGTGAAGGTGAGTTGTGGAGAAGGTCAGATCTTCCCAGTAGGGTCTTTCTCTGACACAAGGACTCCTTCCAGAATTTGTTACAGAATTTACAACACAGGAAGTGACCTGATGCTTCAGCAAATACTTCATGGCTTCCCCCAAAACCAAAGTCGGGGTTCCTGAGAGAGTGCATAGAAAGTCGGGGTGGAGGCTGGGCCCGGTGGCTTACGCTTGTAATCCCAGCACTTTGGGAGGCCGAGGCGGGTGGATTACGAGGTCAGAAGATCAAGACCATCCTGACCAACATGGTGAAACGCTGTCTCTACTAAAAATACAAAAATTAGCCGAGTGTGGTGGCACGTGCCTGTAGTCCCAACTACTCGGGAGGCTGAGGCAGGAGAATCACTTGAACCTGGGAGGCAGAGGTTGCAGTGAGCCAAGATCACGTCACTGCACTCCAGCCTGGTGACAGAGCGAGACTCCATCTCAAAAAAAAAAAAAAAAAAACCAAGTCTGGGTGGAAAGAGCCAAGCTGAGAATTGAAGAAGTGTGGAGTCACAGGAAGAGGCGCTCTGCTGGCAGTGTCACTCTTGCATACACAACGAGATTTATTTTAATCCCATGAACTTCTGCTTTCCATGGTGAGAAGGCCCCATGGGGAGCAACCGATGAAGTGAAACTGCTTCTACTCCAGTGCTGGGTGTCTGTAGCTATTCACAGGCCCTTACTTTAAGGTAGATGCATGTGGCAAAACGGGAAGTTGCATTATGGCTGCCTCCTGCTGGGGTTCTTTTTCTCCTGGTATTTTAATTTTAATTTTTTGGATTTGGTTTGGTTTTTCCTCTTTAATGATCTTCATATATCATTTTGTTGTTTTGTTCTTCAGCCTGAAGCTGAGTTTTGAGACAATAAAAAATTCAAAGCCAAATTTTATATTTCCGTTTTTATCTATTACAAAGATTCAGGTTAAAGTTTCTCCAGCCACCTGCTTGTAAGGGTGAAGGAGGAAGTTGGCTCTATGTTTTCTCTGAGGCTCTGACAATGGAGTTCATTTCCCACCTCTCCCAGGCAGCCTTAGGAGACAAACTTTCCCATTTAATTTGTAGAAAACATGGATCAGGGTGTCCCGGCTGCACCCAAGCCAGGAGTAACAGTTTGGCTTTTATTTGGGTAAATTTTACTCCTCTCCGTCTGTGTGCATGAATTGATATGTATAGGTGGGTGGAAGGAGGAGTATTTGGGGATTGGAAAGGAAAGGTGGGACAGAATCGAGACAGTGGAAAGGAGGCAGTGCTGTGTCACCCTTCTTGCCCCCTTGGGCTGGTTTGGAATCCCCGCGGAGGGAAGAGTGAGAGCTGAAGAAATGGATTACATGAGAAACTTGGTGAGATGGTGGATCCCAGCATTGCAGCACTGGGATGCTGAGAGGTTGACACACAATTTTGAGGAGAGGAGTACCAAACCTACTGCTAGCTCCGTGGAACTCGGCATGGCTCCTCATCTCAAGGATAGTTGCATTTGGGATTATTGGGAGAAAGCACCCTTAGCATGGTTGTTAGCACCATCGAGAAAGCACCTTCATTTAGCAATGTCAGTAGTGAGAGACTCTTGCAAGGATCTGCAAAGGGCCCAGGGGTAGCTGCTGCAAGCTAGAGGGGAAAGGAGCTGACAGCAAGCTGTCCGGCACCTGCGAGAATCTCGGGTTTGAATGGAAATACTCGTGTGCACGTTTACAGGAGGGCGAGAGGCCCCATTTCAGCAGGTGGGAGTGGGAATAACTGGGGTCACTGATGTTGTTGTGCCTTCTTTGTAGCCACAGGCTGGTGAGGATTGGTAGCATTTGGATTTCACATGTCATGATAAGAATCTCTCTTCCACAACGAGATACCTCCATCCAAGAATAGGGTCTAGCAGGAACAAGTATGTCCATGTTACTACACATAGGAAAGAAACGAATTCTTCAAGTCACCAAGCTCTTGCTCTACCAGTGTAGCAGAGCATCTGTGAAAGCAGGCTCTGGGCCGGGCATGGTGGCTCACGCCTCTAATCCCAGCACTTTGGGAGGCTGAGGCAGGTGGATCACCTGAGGTCAGGAGTTCGAGACCAGCGCCAACATGGTGAAAACCTGTCTCTACCAAAAATGCAAAAAAATTAGCCAGGTATGGTGGTGTGTACCACCTGTACACACCTATAATCCCAGTTACTTGGGAGGCTGAGGCAGGAAAATCACTTGAACACAGGAGGCAGAGGTTGCACTGAGTGAGATAGCACCACTGCACACTAGCCTGGGTGACAGAGAGAGACTCCATCTAAAAAAAAAAAAAAAGTAAAAATATAAAAGCAGGCTCTGTCATCACACTGTCTCACTTTTCTGTCACTAGCTATGAAACTTTGACTTCTGGTTGGGGACTTTATCTGTTAATAGGAATAATGATAACATTTAACCCTTAGGTCTATGTGATTTAACAAGTATAACTCATGACAGACTTAGAATAGTGGCTGGCACATTTGAAATCTCAAGAAGGGCTGAGCATGGTGGCTCATGCCTGTGCTTTGGGAGGCTGAGGTGGGAGGATCACTTCAGGCCAGGAGTTCAAGATCAGCCTGGGCAATATAGTGAGACCCTGTCTCTACAAAACAATTAAGATATGAGCAGAGCATGGTGGCATGTGCCTGTTGTCCCAGCTATGCGGGAAGCTGAGGTGGGAGGAATGCTTGAGCCCAGGAGGTGGAAGCTGAAGTGAGCCGTGGTCATGCCACTGCAACCCAGCCAGGGCAACAGAATGAAACCTTGTCTCTAAATAAATGAATAAATAGTAAATCCTCAAGAAAGGTTTAGTGCCTTGTATTGTTAAGTACAAGGCCAGGATGCTAACGACAGCATCATGGAAACTTATTTTTCCAGAAATAAAAGAGCCAGAAAGAGGTTGAGGGCTCAGGGGTAGTGAGTGCAGGAATCAAAGATCGATCCTAATGGAACATCAGAGCTAACCTTGCACACATTCTTTCAGCAGCTTTCTCTGGCCTGTTTTTTTCCCCAGGGCCAAAGGTATTGCTGCCAGGAAAGACACTTAAAGTCCTTAGGTCTAGAAGGTTCCTGGGCATGACCAAGGATCTAACTTTCTTCACAGGGAGAACACAGTCTAATAATGTGGTGCCTTAACCCATCATGGCCTAAAATAATAAGGGCCTTGTCTCCTTTCCATTTTTAATAAACACCACAGGAGGAACATCCAATAAACTTAATATTGTGGTATTAGAATGCGCCTGTTCCAATCTGTCAGAGCAACCCATCTTACCACCGAATTTCACCACACATACATTAGTGCTCAAGATAAAAACTGTCCTGCTGCCAGAGACTTCCTCTGAAACAGAAAAAAATCATTGTACAGCTAAGAAATCAGAAGCAATACACATTCTGGCTGCGAAGCCAAGATATTCTCCTTCTCAGGACTGTGTAGCACAGGGCCCCTCTCTATAAAATAATTTGATTTAAAAAATATGTTTTGGCAGGAAGTAGTGGCTCACGCCTGTGATCCCAGCACTTTGGGAGGCCAAGGTGGGCAGATCACCGGAGGTCAGGAGTTCGAGACCAGCCTGGCCAACATGGTGAAATCTCTACTAAAAATACAAAAATTATTCCAGCGTGGTAGCGTGCACCTATAATCCCAGCTACTCGGGAGGCTGAAGCAGGAGAATCGCTCGAACCTGGGAGGCAGAGTTTGCAGTGAGCCAAGATTGTGCCACTGTACTACAGACTGGGTAATAGAGGAAGACTCCATCTCAAAAAAAACAAATGTTTTGTGGCCAGGCACAGTGGCTCACACCTGTAATCTCAGCACTTTAGGAGGCCTAGGCAGGCAGATTGCTTAAGCCCAGGAGTTTAAGACCAGCCTGGGTAACACGGCAAAACCCTGTTTCTACCAAAAAAGATACAAAAATTAGCTAGGAGTGGTGGTACACACCTGTAGTCCCAGCTATTCAGGAGGCCAAGGTAGGAGGATCACTGGAGCCCTGAAGGTGGAGGTTACAGTGAGCTGTGATTGCACCACTACATTCCTGCATTCCAGGTGAGAATGAGATACTGTCTCAAAAAAAAAAAAAAAAAAAAAAAAAAAAATATTTTGAAATGGATGGACCCATGTGAGGTTCAGTGAGTTATTAATGAGAATTAGTACAGAATAGTCATTTGCATATTGTTTATTTTCTAGCTGGTACCTGTGAGGATCCTTTGCAGCATCTAAGCAACATCTCTTCCTGTTCAAACCCAGGAGCCATCTCTTCATGCATTTTATTGTTCATTGTGCTGTTCTTGGTTAGTTGTGTCTCTCACCAAGAAGAAAACAGCAGCAGTGTTGTAATTAATCACAAGGCAGCTCTTCAGAACCTGCTCACATTAAATTATGTACATCTTCTTGCCTCTGCAGTTCCCTGACAGTATGTTTGTAACGCTGGTTGAATTATTACTCATGCCACCACATCATCTATCCACCCTGGCTTCCTGTGACTCTCAAAGGTTGTTGCTGTGCTTCATGGGTGCAAGCCTTCCCCAGAGGATGCAGGGAAATGTGAGCCTGTACAGTATTCATTTTCCGATTCTGTTAAGTTCACCATTCAGAATTTTATAGTATAAACATAGAACCACAAACCATCCAGCCACATTTTCTCTTGGCCTCTTGAGGTGGTAACCATTGCATTCCTACCATGGAAGTACTTTTGATTTTGACAGAACTTCTGCCTTCCACACAAGGGTAGGCAAGGGGTCAGTGCACAAAGAGAGAAGAGCAGTCCCACTCCTGCAAGAAACATTCCTCCTTCATCAGGCACAGCTTAATACTGACTGGCAGAGCACCATGTAACCATGGGAGGCAAGAGAGGATGTTGATTGGAAGGCCCATTGGTGTTCAGTTTTGAAAGCCATCCTTAAAGGACTGCCTGGCACATGGCTCAGAGCATACAGCAATGGCAGCTATTACCCTGGGTGCCCGAGGCTGGGGGCACAGGGGGACGCAGGATAAAGGACACCTGCCAGCACACCTGCCACCCTCAGGTGTTATAGACAAGAGGTGGCACCACAGTCAAAACACAGATGGGCATAGGTCCACACTGGTGGCTCCAGCCCAAGGGTCAGCGATGAGCTGCTGGTAGCCAATGCCCTGAAGTCATCTTGTGTTCCATGGGAGAGTCACCCCAATCAACATGTCAACAGCATTCTGGTGCCCAATCCTGGGTGGGCCTGTACTGCTTTTCAGGCCACCCACCTCAGATGGGGACCCAGTCACCAGTCTCTGAGAGAACCCCAAAGATGTGAATTCCAGAGCTCCTCAGGATATCTGGTTGACTCCATGTTTGCGGTAGAGGGTCAGAGGTCATCTCAAAGGGGAGAAATAAAGACTGGGGTCCATATGGGTCTGCATCTGGGCTGGGGCATTCCACTTGGGGAACACTGCCAGTCCTAACTGTACCAGGCCCTCAGAAGAACTTAGAAAGTTCAAGGGAGACCTTCCGAAGCACTGGGGCAAGGGGAGATCTGAGGCATGGACCCACAGCAGGGGCTTCATTGGCCCAGCGCTGCCCCTTCCCCTCTAAAAAGGCTAAGACAGCAAAAGAACAGGGGAAGTAGTTGGGGGTCGTGGAGCCAGGTACCCCATTTGCAGTGATTCATATAATCTGCAGACTCCAAAATAGTTAAAGGGCTGCCCAGAGCAAGCCCCTGAGATCCGGCAGCTTCCAATAGGAGGAGGCAAAGAGAAGATTCATGAAGTGTGCGGGGATTGGGGGAAGCACCAGGCCAGTGACGGCACATCCCAGAAAGTGTCAGCAAAAATACAGATGGTGAGGGATGCCCCTTGATATGGTTTGGCTGTGTCCCCACCCAAATCTCATCTTGAATTGTGGCTCCCATAATTCCCACATGTTGTGGGAGGGACCCAGTGGGAGGTAACTGAATCATGGGGCGGTTTCTCCCATACTGTTCTCATGGTGGTGAAGAAGTCTCACGAGATCTGATGGTTTTATAAGGGGTTTCCCTTTTTGCTTGGCTCCCATTCTCTCTTGTGTGCCACCATGTAAGATATGCCTTTCACCTCTGCCATGATTGTGAGGTCTCCCCAGGCACATGGAACTGTGAATCTATTAAACCTCTCTTTCTTTATAAATTACCCAGTCTTGGGTATGTCTTTATCAGCAGCGTGAAAATGGACAAATACACCCCTTTACAAGTAAAATCTGTATCCTTGATTTCCAGCAACAAGCGCTGACACTGGAGGGGGCAGCCTTGGCAACAGAGGCCCTGGCAGACTTCAGAAAAGCAGAGAAGGCTGATCAACAAAGGGTCCACAGAAAGAAAATCCTTAGGGAGTGGACCTGTGCCAGGCACTGTTCTAGGCAGAGATGGAGACAATATCTGTGAGCAAAACAGAAAAAAAAATCTCTGCTCTAAAAGAGTTTGCATTCTAGTGGGGGAAGACAGGGAATCAGCAGGATAAAGAGAAAACTTAGAAGTATACTTCGAAGATGGCAAATGCTGTGGAGACACAAAAAGCAAGGAAGGTGAACAACGAGTGCCGCCATTTTCTACTAGATCATCCAGGAAGTCTTCAGTGGAAATGGGATTGGAGCAAAGATTTGAAGGGCAAAAAGAATACTGAAATAAATGTCTTGGGGAAAATGTGAATTGATTTAGAGTCCACTCCACTGGTTTTTCATTAAGTATATAAAAATGATGATTAGAATGTGCATGTGTTGTAAGAGTATTAACAGTTACCCTTGAGGCTGCTTGGACACCATTAATAAGTCAAGTATCTCACTGTGAAGAGGCAGACATGGGGCTGCTGTCAGGAGTTGTGCTGGCCAGGAGCCCCCACCCAGCCTCCCTAACCCTAACCCTGAACACCCCTACTGTTGGCTGCATCTTTGTCCTTGGACACCCCGAACGCAATGTTGTCCAGCAGCTCAGAGCTCCCATCTGTGAAAGAGGGCAGTGTCTCAGCAGCTGGCTGTTGAGTAGGTGTACAGGTGTAGGCCACTTCCAGACCCACAGTCAGGAGTTTTTCATTGTGCTTGTCCCCTGGAGGACTTCAGGATGCACCACCAGACTCACTCCCTCCCTCAAGTGGGTCCTCAAGGAGCCCTGTCCAGGGTTAAAAGCATCAATGGCAGCAGCACGTCTTGGGTCACAGCAAACCAGGTGGGAAACTGAGCTCAGGGACCAGGGAATGTATCCCCAACAGGGTGCTAGTGATTAAGTTGCCTTTGAAACCTCCAGGGGAGAAGAGGCTCCCCATTATTTCCCATCCTTTATGTAGAGAACATTTTCGGGCTCCTAGACCAGGGGTGGCTGACCTGAGGAGCAGTCCCCATTGCAAGTTACTGATGGCAAAATAATGTTTTTATCAGGGATGGAATCAGGTGGCAAATACAGGATGCTTTGGCCATGGAGGAAGACTGCAGAGAGAGCTCAAATGACTTTGGGGAACAAAGATGGGCTAATCAAAGTGTCCCATCCAGGGCTCTGTTCTTGAGAATTGCAATAGAAGGAATGAGAGAATAAAAATCAAATGCAACAAGTAAAGGCCACTTGGTTGTGGATTGGAAGGAAAAACTTTAGGAGTTAAAAGACTATGACCTGGGCTTGGGTAGGTCATTTAAAATTCTAAAGCCTCAATTTCCCCATTTGAAAGTGAGAGTTATACTTGACAATCTCCAAATTCTCACTCACTTTTGATATGTCTAATCTATGCTTCTCTTGAATGGTTCATCATAATAGATAAAGGAGTGAATTTTGGGGAACCATTGCCAAAAATTAGATGTAAAATTCCTTCTTCCCACTAATCTGTTGGGAATTCAAGGATTGCTATTCCATTTCAGTGCAGCCCTCTTTGCCACATTTGCTGAGAGAATACAGACCATTCTCAACAACTCAACTGTTGACATCCAGAAAGGATTGCAATGTATCTGTAGAGATGCTAAGAGATTGTGAAGGCCTTCTGAGGAATGCACAGACAGACTTCACTTAAGAGCTCAGTTTCCTCGGGGAAAATAAATGAAAGAAGTTCCAGGTTGACAAATGGCACGGAACTAAAAAGGAACTTACAAGCTCCAGAGTCATTTTTAAAACATGATCGGAGTTAATGACACCGGCTGCTGTTACAGCATTCAGTCTGGGTATGCTCACTTCCGCATCAATGTCATGATTCAGAACAGTGGGTCTTTGTTGAAATCTGAGATTTCTTGGGTAAAAGTATATCATCAGGTTTGTATGAGGCTAGGTGTTACTTGTATTGCAAACCTCAAAAGCAAATAACATTCAACTCATGTAAAATTTATTTTTTCTGATTGTAAGTCATAACAGTCAAAACCAAGCATATTAGAAAATTTTGGATGGTATTTAAGTTTCTGAGAAAGGAACACCACAATTATTTGATAGGTAAGATTTAAGGATTATCCAGCTGTGAAGTTGCTGAGAGCTCAGCCTAATGTGTTATTTTTAAATTTGTAATAAAACACATCTATTTTTTAAATGGTATTGCTAAACTGAGGGTTCTACCATGAAATGACTAAATCCTGGTGACTTTAAGTCTAATCTTACATTCTTTGCATGTTCCAAATTAATTAAATGCGAATTAATTAAAGCTGAATTAATTAAGCAAAGGTGAATTCATTAAATAATTAAAGGTGAATTCATTAACTAATTAAAGGTGAAAGTCTCATTTTGAATAATTTACTCAAGATTTACAAACCCTCAAGCAGAATCGGTCTCACTCCTCCAGAAGCCAAGAATCACATTTACATCAGTGTCCCGCCCAGGAAAGGCACTTTCCCCATGCTTTGTCCCCACTCCACTGTAGTTTCCTTGGGTTTCCCCTTCTGCCAGACAGACCATGGGCTCACCAGGGAAGAGAGAGATGCTCAGCCCCCAGGCTGCTGGACTCTAGCTCCTCAACTCCAGCTACTAGCCAAATGGTAGCATGGCCTGGCTTCTAGATCAACAACCAGTGCCCTCCCTGTATTCTCGGGTTGGCCTTCTTGAGTATAAATTTTAAAATAATCACTAGCATGAGGAACTCATAAGATCACAAACTGTAAGAAAATGAATTAGATGCAGAATCCAGTTTTAACTTGTTTAGGGGATTAGTCTTAGTAGATGGTGTGATGGCTAATATTGACTGTCGACTTGATTGGATTGAAGGATGCAAAGTATTGTTCCTGGGTATGTCTGTGAGGGTGTTGTCAAAAGGGATTAACATTTGAGTCAGTGGAATGGGAAAGGGAGACCCACCCTTAATCTGGGAGGGCACCATCTAGTCAGTTGCCAGCATACCTAGAATAAAAGGAGGCAGAAGAACATGACAAAACTAGACTGGGCTATCCTCCCAGCCTACATCTTTCTCCTGTGCTGGATGCTTCCCACCCTCAAACATCACACTCCAAGTTCTTCAGCTTTTGGACTCAGACTGGCTTCCTTGCTCCTCAGCTTGCAGATGGTCTATTGTGGGACCTTGTAATTGTGTGAGTAAATACTCCTTAATAAACTCCCATATATATTGCATATTGTGTGAGTCAATAATCCTTAATAAATTCATACATATATATATGAGCTTACATATCCTTATAAACTTATATATATGTATATATATGTGTGTGTATATATATCCTATTAGTTCTGCCCCTCTAGAGAACCCTGAATAATATAGATAAAATGAGATTTTTAAAAGTAGATGCTTTTCTAGGTCAAGAGCAACCAAATTTTGGCAATTTCAACATGACTTGAGCTCTACTTAGGAATCCTTAAATTCTGGATTCTCTGTCTTCTTACCTGAGTTTAACCTATTCCTGCTCTTCCTGAGCTTCTCAGAATATGCCTTCAGATTCCACCATCTATCCTTAAGCCAGTTGAGTTCCCACTAAGCTCCTCTAGCCAACCCAACATCCATTCCATAAACATTCATTGAGCACCGGTTCTGAACCAGGGAATGCTGCAGACACAAGGGCAGATGTAAGTCTGTCTTAACCTTTGAGGAGTTCATAGTCTAGTGAGAAACAGAGACTTTAAAAATGTACATAATTAGGCTAATGATAGAAATATGTCCAAAGTGTGGAAGAGAATCAAGAAGCATCATGCTTATGGGAAAGAGTAAGGAAGATTTCAAAGAAGAGTCGATATGTGGATTGTGTCCTGAGAGAACTATAAGATTTCCTGAACAAACCCAAGTAGGGAAGGCATTACAGCAGGCACGATGTGAAATCTGGGCTCTGGAGCCATGAAAGAACACTGAAAGTTCTGGGGAAGGGCCAGTAGCTCCATAGGGCCCAATGATAGGATGCAAGGAGGGGCTGGGTGTGGTGGCTCACACCTGTAATCCCAGCACTTTGGGAGTCCAAGACAGGAGGATCATTTGAGGCCAGAATTTCAATACTGCAGTGAGCTATGATCGCACCACTGCATTCCAGCCTGGGTGACAGAGCAAGAGCTAGTCTCTAACAATTAAAAATAAAGAAGATGCAAGGAGATAAAAGGAGATTGGTGTCAGATCTTAAAGGAGCATAACGTTCTCTCCCTGAATCATGTGTTTAAGCCACAGAATTTTTTTCTAACCAGAAAAGTGACATGGTATTTATTTTTGAAATATAAATTTGCAAAATTATAATTTTTTATATTTTATGCTTTTCTTCCTGTGACCTGTGAGACCAGAACGAAGAATCAAGCCAAATGAGTAGGATGCGTAGGCTTTAAAAACTATCTTTATTGTTTTTTTCTACTTATAAAAGAAATACAGATTCATTCTAAGTAATTCAAACATTATAGAAATATACAACATAGAAATCAAATGCTCCCTATAATCCAACCTCCCAGACCCAAACCACTGTTACTACATCTGGTGTAGATTTCTTTACACTTTTATTTCAATGGCAAAAACCACAATTAGTTTTGCACCAACCTAATAGTTTATAACATACTAATATGTTTTTTCCATATCAGTAAATATAGAGTTACCTCATTCTCTTTAGTGGCATGTAATATTGTATTACATTAATGTACTATAATTTATTGAATTAGACCTAATGTTGTGGACATGAGGATGTTTTCCATTTTTCTTTCTTTTCTTTCTTTTCTTTTTTTTTTTTTTTTTTTGATGGAGTCTTGCTCTGTCTCCAGGCTAGAGTGCAGTGGCTCAATCTCGGCTCACTGCAACCTCCACCTCCTGGGTTCAAGCGATTCTCCTGCCTCAGCCTCCCAAGTAACTGGGACTATGGGCGTATGCCACCATGCCCAACTAATTTTTGTATTTTTAGTAGAGACGGGGTTTCACCATGTTGGCCAGGATGGTCTCCATCTCTTGACCTCGTGATCCACCCACCTTGGCCTCCCAAAGTACTGGGATTACAAGCATGAGCCACTGTGCCAGGCCACATTTTTCATGATTATAAACAATCCTGGGATGAACACCTTTTTCCATAAGCCCTTATAAACTTGTGAAGGTGTTTCTATAGGATACATTCTTAGAAATCCTTCCAGAAACTGATATGAAGGGAATAGCCATTTGTTATTTTAATGAGTATTGCCAAACTGCCATCATAAAGGTTATATCAATTTACATCCCAAGAGTGTATGTGGTCCTCAACTTCCCTAGGACTGTGGGATTTTATAGGCAGTCTGTTCTCATCAGAGAGACTGTAGAACCTCGAGACTCTTCATTTAACTCTGTGAATGTCTGCAGTTCATACATTTCCCTGGTGGTTGATACGTTAACATTAATAGCAACTCGAAGGTTTGCCCAGAAAAGCCCACGTTTACACCTATCCTTGGGCCATTCCAAGTATGCTTTTTCTTCCAGGAGAGTTTTCAGTTTATGACACCTTGTGGGAATGCAATAGAATGGAATGGGTTCCAGTAAGATAAGAATTATATGATCAGAATTTTCATGGAAGAGATTGTGGTGGGCAAAGTAGAATTCATAATGGCACCACTCATTCTGGACAAAGTTGGGAGACAAAACAAAGATGGACTTATAGCTTTTCTCAATGAAGCTTACAATATTTTCACTAATGCTCTTTCCAGGGTCAAAGTATCTTTCATAAAGGCAAATCAAGATAGAACCATCTTCTTTCTCCAGATTGGGGATCAATTCATTCTTCACCCACAGAGAATCATGTTCACTGTATGAAATAAATGCGTGGAATCGGACATTTCTCTTGAGTTGTTCTTGAGTTGTCCTCCTAACCCTGTGCCATGTTTGTGTGCATTGACCTAGCATCCTGAAATACCAGGGCAGATCAAAGTGGAGACAGCAGAAGGCCACAGCCAACCCCAGAACTAGCATGATAACCACAATGGTGACAATCAACAGAGCTGTGTTGCAAGATACTTCAGGGAGATGAACGTCTTTTAACCGAGTGCCCCTTAGATTTAAAGGGTATTCACATGTGTATGAATCTGACCATCCAACCATCATGACCTCTGAATATGTTTCAAGCTGAATGAAATTTTTTAATTCACAGGTACACTGGAATGGATTTCTTCCCGCATTTAGAGTCTTAACTTCCTGGCAGCTCTGAACAAAATCCAGAGATGGGCTGAGAATTAAGTTCATTTCAACGTTCAGAATTGAAAGTCTACTGAAATGACTACACCCAGGGAGATCAGTTAGGAAATTAAAAGCAATATTTAGCTCTCGTAAGGCCATCAGATGAATAGTCTCTTTAGGTACAGTTTGGATTTGGTTATTATTTAGGTCAAGTATTTGAATACCTTTGGGCAAGCACCTGAAGACAGAATCAGACAATTTATTGTATGACAGATTCATGTTGACCACAGTTTCTGGCCATGAGCAATTTTCATCATTTTTATGTTGTAATAGATTTTGACTCAGATCCAAGTGTTCCAAGGGTGTGTTGTTAGCAAAGCAACTCACTAAAGAAAGTGTCTCCAGTTTATTGCTATTCAAAATGAGAGTTTTCAAGTGAGGCAGTTGGATAGTTCTTTTAAACAACTCGTCTGTTAAGATATTATTGGCAAAATTTAAATATTGGAATTTTGTAGGATAATTAGGGAAAAGCATGTGTGGCATTTGTGCATTTGATATTGTCAGGTTTTCTATGTCCATTTTGGTCAAAAGCAAATAGGTTTTATCCTGTTGAATGTAAAACACTCTGAAATGTACATGCTCCAATTTTATAGTTCTCATTACAGTATTTGAGTAGTCAAATGAATTGTGGTCAAGATAAGCCTTACCACCAAAAGTCACATTTTGGATCTGAAAGTGTTCCACTGATGTATGCCAAACAAATTGTAAGATATGGAAAAGGTCGTCCCAGAGTAAATCAACTTTATTAAGTAATAGAACTGATGTCTTAGCATTTTCTAAACTAAGATTTTGTTGCATTTCATAACTTACAAATTGGCTTTTGCCATCTATATTTGTCATTTCTAATATTTTTGAAGTCTTGATTCCATCACGCAAAAGAACCCAGAAATTTGTGTCCATTGGTAAAACAATGTGCAGTTTTGTCGTGTTTAAGATGGGCAGGCTACCTTCTTCATAATGAGAAAGAGTTCTGAGTCCTAAGAAGACAGTATTTAGATGCAGATGAGCAATTTTCTGGAAATCTGATTTTTGTATTTTTGCCCCACTCAAACCTAGGATTTCCAGGTGTGACATGTTGCCAGCTTCCTCACAGATAGGCATGGTATCAAAGTCATTAAAAGAAAGATCTAAATACCTGAGACCTGCCAGTAAATACCAAGTTACACTCTTCAGTCTGTTATTAGACAAATCTAAATATCTTAACTCCTTGTTGAATTCAAAGGTTTTGAGATTCAGCTGTTGAATTCTGTTATGGCATAGAATCAAAACTTTCAGTTTGGAGACAGAATGAAAATCTGAACTCTGGAGTTGAAAAAGGAGGTTATAGGATAAATCCAGTGTGGTCGTGGCTGGGGTCAAGTCTGTGGGAACCTTTCTTAGAGACATGTTGGAGCAGTTGGTCATCAGTTCCCTTTCTTCTGGCAGCTCTGGAGCCTTGCCCTCTACTGTCATAACAATACTACAAAATATGTAAATGTTTCTGATGAGTCTCATTGTATTTCCAAGGATTTTACCACTGATTTCCTCATATGAATGATGAAGATGAGCTCAAAACCCTAAAAAGACAGTATATAATGTTAGGTTTTTATTTGGTTAAATCCTGTAGGACTTTTATTTGTGAAAAAAAATGCCAACATCTGACTATATTCATCAAGAGGTTGGAATAGGGTCCCAACCTGTATGTTGGGTCTTTGACTTGATCTCAGAGCATTGGCTGAGAAGTCTCCAAGCTGGCTACTGTGCCATATCTCCGTTGTTGAGGCAAGTCAGGATTCTCAGAGAGGAGAAGCATAATGGCCCTTCGGTTTAAGAACCGCATTGTCAGGTCAGACTCAACACCCTCTCTCACATCTGCTTTTGATAGCCTGAAGATTTCAAGAAAATTGAAAGTAATTTGTTTTCTTACCAGACACTGTGAACCTTTGACTTGATATCAAGGCGTTACCCCTCAATTTTTGTATTTGTGGATATAGAAAGTCCCTGGAGCTAATATTGGACTTTCAACACTTACCTATACAGATGGAAGTTTCAAAACAGGAAACAAATAGAATGATTCCTGTCCTTCTGCCTCTATATGTCTTCAGGTTAGTGGCAAAAGCAATCTGGATCACTGCCAAATAATAGTATTAATGTTGCAAAACAATTTCCAGGTGTGACATGTTGCCGGCTTCCTCACAGATAGGCATGGTGTCAAAGTCATTAAAAGAAAGATCTAAATGTCTGAGACCTGCCAGTGAATACCAAGCTACAATCTTCAGTCTGTTATTACACAACTATAAATGCCTTAACTTCTTATCGAATTCAAAGGTCTTGATATTCATCTGTTGAATTCTGCTATGGCATAGAATCAAAACTTCCGGGTTAGATTTCAATGTGTCAAGATACATACTAATTGCTTGGTGTATATTATTTATTTATCACCATACTCTGTGAGGGAAGTACTATTACTCCCACTTGATAGATAAGGAAACTGAAGGATATAGAATTCTGAGGACTTTGGGAGACATGTTAAGCTTCACGTGGTTTGATTAGACATAGAACAGAGGTAGTTGGAGTACTAAGATTTTACAATATTCATTAATCAAGATATTTATTAAGTACCTATTCTGCCTTTTCTAGGCACTGGGGAAGTAGCAGTGAAAAGAACAGATTTCTGTTTTTACACAGCTTACATTCTAGAGAGAGGGTAAGAAAAGAGAGACTGCAAACAACACAATACATTTATATGTTATGACTCACAATTCCACATGCCTGGGGAGGACTCACAATCAGGGTGGAAGGCAAATGAGGAGTAAACTCTTGTCTTATGTGGCAGCAGGCAAGAGAGCGTGTGCAGGGAAATTCCCCTTTATAAAACCACGAGATCTCGTAAGACTTATTCACTATCATGAGAGCATGGGAAAGACCTGCCCCTGTGATTCAATTACTTCCCACCAGGTCCCTCCCACAACATGTGGGAATCATGGGAGCTACAGTTCAAGATGAGATTTGGGTAGGGACCAATATCAGGCAGTGATATTGACTTGAAGGAAAAATAACTACGATAAGGGAAACAGAAAGAGACTGGGGAGTGATTTTTTTGTATAGAATGATCAAAAAAGGCCTCCCTGATAGTGACATTCATATAGAGATCTAAAGCGGGTGAAGAAGCAAGCCACTTGTTGTCTAGGGAAAGAGTATTTTGGAGAGAGAGAGAACAGCAAGTACAAATTTAAAGATCCTGATGTGCTTGGAAAATGTGAGGAAGGCCTGGAATGGAGTTAGGGGAGGAAATCAGAGAGAAGGTCAGATCTTGTAAGAACTTGGCAATTTTCCTCTGACTGAAATAAGAAACCAGCAGAAGATTTAGAGTCCAGGAGCGGCAAGTTCTGGCATACATTTTAAAGATTCCTCTGTTTGAGGCAACCTACAGAATGGGAGAAAATTTGTGCAATCTATCCATGTGACAAACGGCTAATACCCAGAATCTACAAAGAACTTAAAAAAATTTACAAGAAAAAACAACCCCATCAAAAAGTGGGTGAAGGATATGAACAGACACTTCTCAAAAGACAACATTTATGTAGCCAACAAACATATGAAAAAAAAACTCATAATCACTGGTCATTAGAGAAATGCAAATCAAAACCACAATGAGATACCATCTCATGCCTGTTAGAATGGCGATCATTAAAAAGTCAGGAGACAACAGATGCTGGAGAGGGTGTGGAGAAATAGGAACGCTTTTACACTGTTGGTGGGAATGTAAATTAGTTCAACCATTGTGGAAGACAGTGTGGCGATTCCTCAAGGATCTAGAACTAGAAATACCATTTGACCCAGCAATCCCATTACTGGGTATATACCCAAAGGATTATAAATCATTCTACAATAAAGACACATGCACACACATGTTTATTGCAGCACTATTCACAACAGCAAATACTTGGAACCAACCCAAATGCCCATCAATGATAGACTGGATAAAGAAAATATGGCACATATACACCATGGAATACTACACAGCCATAAAAAAGAATGAGTTCATGTCCTTTGCAGGGACATGGATGAATGTAGAAACCATCATTCTCAGCAAACTATCACAAGAACAGAAAACCAAATACCACATGTTCTCACTCATAACTAGGAGTTGAACAATGAGAACACATTGACACAGGGAGGGGAACATCACACACTGGGGCCTGTCGGGGGATGGGGGGCGTAGGGGAAGGAATAGCATTAGGAGAAATACCTAACGTAGATGACAGTTTGATGGGTGCAGCAAACCACCATGGCCTGTGTCTACCTATGTAGCAAACCTGCACATTCTGCACATGTACCCCAGAACTTAAAGTATAATAAATAAATAAATAAATAAAAAGATTCCTCTGTTTGTTGGGTGGAAATGACTGGGAGCCACAAGGCTGGCAGGGAAGACTCCTTGGGACACTATAGAGTAACTTGTGCCAGAGAGAATGTATCAGTGCAAGTGGAGAGAAGTGGTTAGATTCTAATCTCAAATTAGTAAACAATTTAACTACACATGTCCCCACCCCAGGCACTCTGAAGGTACCAAGGGCAGGTGATAAGTTAGTGTTGGAGTTTTTCTGCTTCCATTTGTATGTATCTGTTACACACTGACCCTCAACCTCCCTCAGACAGGTCACTCCCATAGACAAGCAGAGGGAGCAAAAGACATGCTCAACAGAAAGAGGATGGGGTAGAGAGACTTCTCTGTGTGTGTCATGCTCCCATCATTCTGAGAGGCTGGACGGGAGGTGGGGGAGGCAGTGGGCACACACACCCACAGGAATGCACACAAACATGGCGAGATAACAAAGGTGGGGCAGAACCAAAACATATGGCCACTTAGAATGTTACCTCTCTCTCATCTGTATTTCTCTTCTCTAGAACCTTCCCAAGTCTGGTGTTTTCTTGAAGTAAAGAAATTCCAGAAAACCTCTGGAGAGCAGGGAGTGGGAGGGCCACTCCCAAGTTTTCCATTAGCGGCTGATACTAGTAAAGGAAAGAGAGCATCTTATCTCTAATCTTGGGAACACATATGATCATAGTTTCTTTGTGTGAACTCCCTTACATCATAAACTTGGAGCATTCTTTTGTAAAAATATTAATTATTCACATTGATCATATAATTTTTATGTTTTGCAAACTCTTCTGGTAATCTTCTCAAACATCTTGGAGAAAAGCAACAATTTTGGTAAGGTCACCATATTTAGATGATTTCTCAAAACACCAGCTTTTAAAAACATGGTCAAATGACTTAGATGCCTCTGGCCATATTTTTCTTTGCTGACATTTCAGTGACTCCCTAGAGTGTAATATATACTAAAATATTATACTGCATTAATATGTAAACATAACACAGTATAATTATCAGAAAAAACAGGTGAATATTCTATTTAATTAACTTAGTTCCTGCTGGATTTTTTAACTGTTATATATTTAAGACAAGTTTTCTACATCTACTTTTAAATATTTCTAACAGAAAATCAGTTTATAACTGTGGCCTGGAAGTGTAACTACTACTACTCAAATTATTGTGTTCATATTATCTAATGTATAATGATAAACTTTATATTTTCTTTCAGTTTTCTTAAAACTATACATTAACTTTCAGAATATCTTGATTTCCATGCCACTAGAAGCAGAAAATAATTTTCCATGAATTCATGATCTCTTCAGAATGACCTCTTAGTAAATAAACTTTCGTTCATTTGTTTATCAACTGTCCCCTCTCCATTCATTCCCACGATAGCTGTCTTGTTCACTTCTGTATCCTCAGCACATAGAATAGTGCTTGACACGTGGTGCCAGCTCATTAACTACTTGTTGAATGCACATATGAATGAATGAATCCTTGTATGTATGAATTTCAACATTTTAATCCTTAGCACAACATGATGCATAGTATGCTCTCATAAATATGTGTTGAATGAATGAATTTATGTTGTGAATTCCTGATACAGTGCAGGGCATGATGGTTAAAGAATGAGTTTGGTGGGCCGGGCGCAGTGGCTCAGGCCTGTAATCCCAGCACTTTGAGAGGCCAAGGCAGGTGGATCACAAAGTGAGGAGATCAAGACCATCCTGGCTAACATGGTGAAATTCTGTCTCTACTAAAAAAACACAAAAAAATTAGCTGGGCGTGGTGGCACGCGCCTGTAGTCCCAGCTACTAGGGAGGCTGAGGCAGGAGAATCGCTTGAACCCAGGAGGTGGAGGAGGTTGCAGTGAGCTGAGATGCCATTACTGCACTCCAGCTTGGGCAAGAGTAAGACTCAGTCTCAGAAAAAAAAAAAAAAAAAGAATGAGTTTGGTTTTAGGGATTGATGGATCTGTGTTCAAGTCCAGTGTTAACCATTCATTAGCTATGTAACTTGGATCGTTTATTTAATTTCTGAAAGGTTTGGTTTTGTCATCTGTAAAATGGAGCTTGTGAAGAGGCATAAGACAATGTATATAAATCACTTAGTACCATGCCTAGCATATCACACTTAATAAATGGTGGCAGTTATCAGGTCAAGACTTGGGAGAAGCGAGGAAGGCATAAATGTTAAGGGGATCCCAAGGAACTCAGGAATCAAGATAATGTTTACATGAAATATTTTTAAAAATGAAAATTAATGCCAAAATTGATGTTGAACAAAATATCGACATTTGTCATAAAGACAGGATCAGTATTACTGATTGTTTCTTTTGCCTCAGGCTCTATTATGGCTTGATAGGACCTTGGCAGTTATAATCATTAGGTTGACAAAGGTGCTTTTAATGTTATCATCTCATAGAGTGCTTAATTTGTAGCAACTGACTTTAAGCTTCTAGGTCTTACAGCCATGGCCCCTTAAGAATGCAGCAGAATCTAACCCAGTTGCTTTAGCTGGAACTCTCTGGGCTGAGAAGTCGGAGTTTCTCTTACCCACTTCTTCCTCCTGCCCAATACCACAGTCTTATCTGGGACTGTAATGGGAGAGGAACTAACTCTTTTTTAACTTCTCTTAATGTAATAATAATAATAATAAAGGTCCTATCTCTCAGGCAATACTTATGCATTATGACATTTTATAAAAACAACATTTATATAGTGACAGGGTCTCACTATGTTGCCAAGGCTGGTCTTAAACTCCTGGCCTCCAGCAATCTTCCCACCTCAGCCTCCCAAAGGTATGGGATTAGAGGTGTGAGGCACTGTGCCTGGCCTCATTAAAGCAATTTTAAAAGTAGGATGTAAACATTTTTTTTTTTTTTGAGATGGAGTCTCACTCTGTTGCCCAGGCTGGAGTAAAGTGGCATGATCTCAGCTCACTGCAAACTCCACCTCCCAGGTTCAAGCGATTCTCCTGCCCCAGCCTCTTGAGTAGCTGGGATTACATGCACCTGCCATCACGCCTGGCTAATTTTTGTATTTGTAGTAGAGATGGGGTTTCATCATGTTGGTGATGTATTCTATCAATAGTATATACATGCTAATATCATATCCCTACTACTATGTTAAAAGGAAGTAAAAAAGAGGGAATGACCTTCCTTAATACATCTTTAATACCTTATAATTTAAAAGCCCAAGTCAAAAGACATCATCAAATGACAACTAGCGTTTTACCAAAGAATATTTAATCATCTAATTTCTCTTTCCCCAATGATATAAAGAAATAGAAAAGAGATTAAGAACCTATTGAATGTGGAATGATCTTTGCAACATAAGAGTAAGAATGACTTCTTTTTAGTATTTCCTATGTATCTGACATGGAGCTAAGTGTTTTCTGTCCATTATCTTGTTTAATCCCTCAACAACTTAACAAAATGGCGGCTATTATTATTCATATTTTACAGATGGAGGAGCTAAAGCCCAGAGGTAAAGTAACTTGCCCAAGATGGCCAATTGAAGAAGCAGAGATTTGAACCCAGACCTGTTTGTTTCCTTCTGGATGGTAGCTAAACCCAAATGGAAGGCACCTTAAACCTTGAAATGAGGTAGCTTAGGATGTAATCATATCCTAAGGACCGAATCACCGAGGTTGAATCCATTGATCTGACCAGCTGCCATGGCGGCCACTTCCTCGTTTCTCACCCCATGCCACTCTCTCTGAAGCTTCATGCAGCTGCTGTGGGACACTCTGCTAGGTGCCACAAAGTTCGAGAGACTTTGCCTACACGTGTATATATTCTCAGGAAAGTTATAAGTTCACAAGAATTGAAATAAAACTCTAAGTGCATGCTATTCCTAACTAGTAGCTCAATGTAGGTGGTCTGGGAGAAAGCTCATTAAGAAATCAAATACTCACAGGTTGTTAACCATCCTCTTCTTTACAGCAACCACATATGGCCCTCTTTGTCCACTTCTGAAGGAAACAGAATAAGAACTGCAATGTACAAGATCCATCAGATCTGCCCCTACTTTTAAACAGGTAACACAAATGCAGAACTTTTCAACGGGGTAAAGGAGCAAGAAATATGCCTTAAATAGCCAAAGGTTTCACCCAGCAGAGGTGAACATACACCATGGGGAAATAAGGGCTAGAGAAAACTTGCCACAATGCGTGGGACCGTTCAATCTGAATAGAAGGGCTGACCAGGTTTGATCCGCAATCAGTGAAAAGAAACCCACGTTCTCAAGTATCTGCAACAAATTCCTCAGATCAGTAGCCCCAAGGTCACTCATCATTAATCTACACAAAATAGTAAATACTAAAAATCTAAATAACCCTACTTTCCTCCCTTCAATATTAGCTCAAATTATCTCCTCTTTAAAAAAGACTCATGTAGCCCTTATATCTTTTTAATGAGAGTTACAACAAACAAAGCTAAGGTTCTTACCCCGGGGTTTGCACTGTCTCAGAAGAGCTGCAGGTGTGTGGATGACTCGTTGACACGGTCAGAATTGGCTGCAGGAGCGAATTGAATCAAGTTTTTCTGCAAAGCTTAAAGCCCATCCACCCTCTTCTGCATGCTAGTGGTATTGCATGTTATATATATTCATCATAATCTTAGCGCTTTTTAAAATTTTGGTAAAATACATATAACATAAAAGTTACCATGTTCACCATCTTTCCATTTTATTTTTTACTTTTTTTTTTTTTTTTTTTTTTAGATAGGGTCTCACTTTGTCACCCAGGCTGGAGTGCGGTGGCGTGATCACTGCTCATTGCAGCCTTGACCTCCTGCAGTCAATCCATCCTCCTCAGCCGCACAAATGGCTGGGACTATAGGCGCTCGCCAACTGGCCTGGCTAAGTTTTTTGCATTTTTTGTAGAGACGGGGTCTCGCCATGTTGTCCAGGCTGATCTGGAACTCCTGAGCTCAAGTGATCTGCCTGTTTCGGCCTCCAAAATGCTAGGATTACAGTGTGAGCCACACTGCTTGCTACCTCAAGCTTTTAAAATTTTATTTATTTTATTTTTTTGAGACGGAGTTTCGCTCTGTCACCCAGGCTGGAGTGCAGTGGCCGGATCTCAGCTCACTGCAAGCTCCGCCTCCCGGGTTTACGCCATTCTCCTGCCTCAGCCTCCCGAGTAGCTGGGACTACAGGTGCCCGCCACCTCGCCTGGCTAGTTTTTCGTGTTTTTTAGTAGAGATGGGGTTTCACCGTGTAAGCCAGGATGGTCTCGATCTCCTGACCTCGTGATCCACCCGTCTCGGCCTCCCAAAGTGCTGGGATTACAGGCGTGAGCCACCGCACCTGGCTGAGCTTAAGCATTTTTAAATGTACAATTTAGTGGCATTAATTAAGTACGTTCACACTGTTGTGCAACTACTACCACTGCCCATCTCCAGAACTTTTTCATCATCCCAAACTGAAATTCTATACCCATTTAACAGTAATTTCCCATTTTCCCCTCCCCTCAGACCCTGGAAACTATAATTCTACTTTCTGTCTGTGTGAATTTGACTACTCTAGGTACCTCATGTCTGTGGAATTATACCATATTTGGTTTTTTGCGACTGGCTTATTTCACTGAGCATAATGTCTTCAAGGTTCATCCATATCATTTCTATTATTACTACACAGAATAATAGAATCCTTCCTTCCTTTTTAAAGGCTGAATACTATTCTGTTGTATGTACGTCCCACGTTTTGTTCATTCATTCATCCATCAATGGACATTTGGGTGGTTTTCATCTTTTGGCTCTTGTGAATAATGCTGCTATGAACGTGGTGCACAAATACCTATTTAAGTTGGTGCTTAACATTCTTTTGAGTCTATACCTAGAAGTGGAATTCATGGATCATATGACCATTCTGTTTAATTTTTTGCAGAACCACCATACTGGTTTTCCACAGCATCTTAGAGCACTTTGACAATGCTTTTCTTCAAGGTGCAGGTCAGTTATCCCTTTCATCAGTTGGGTAGGGCAGTCATGTGATGACGGGCAGGAGTAGGAATGGTGACTCCATAATTTCAGCAATCAGGCAGGAGAGGGTGGGAAGGAGTTATCTAGAGCAGGGGTCCTCAACCCCTGGGCCACAGACAGGTACCTGTTCACGGCCTGTTAGGAACCGAGCCACACAGCAGGAGGTGAGTGCTGGGTAAGCAAATGAAGTTTCATCTGTATTTACAGTCACTCCCCATCACTTGCATTACCACCTGAGCTCCACCTCTTGTCATATCAGTGGCAGCATTAGATTCTCATAGGAGTGCGAACCCTACAGTGAGCTGTATGTGGGAGGGATCTAGGTTGTGTGCTCCTTATGGGAATCTAATGTCTGATGATCTGTCACTGCCTCCCATCACATCAGATGGGACCATCTAGTTGCAGGAAAACAGGCTCAGGGCTTCCACTGATTCTACATTATGGTGAGTTGTATAATTATTTCATTATATATTACAATGTCATAGTAATAGAAATAAAGTGCACAATAAATGTAATGTGCTTGAATCATCCTGAAACCATCTCTCCCCCGTCTCCAAACCTGGTCTGTGGAAAACTGTCTTCCATGAAATTGGTCCTGGTGCCAAAAGATTGGAGACCTCTGATCTAGAGGTCTTGTCTTGAAGTGAAGTGATAAAACAAGCATGGCATTTTAAAAAATGTAGATTGCAAAGTACAGATCAATTTTTAAAGCAACATTTTTGAGGTTTTTTTCATACTTGACTTAAGATTTAGGTGACTGCTGGAGATCATGAGTAAAGAAGAAAATTTCCAAATGGATTTGTCCACAGGAGGAATGATCAATTTAAACATGAATGATTATAATAGATTTATGTCGTAGAAAATTGGGGAGTGCGTGGGTTCTTAAAATACATTTTTTTTTTCTTTTTTTGAGACAGAGTCTCGCTCAGTCGCCCAGGCTGGAGTGCAGTGGCGCTATCTCGGCTCACTGCAAGCTCCGCCTCCCGGGTTCACGCCATTCTCCTGCCTCAGCCTCCCAAGTAGCTGGGACTATAGGCGCTCACCACTACGCCCAGCTAATTTTTTTTTTTTTTTTTTTCTGTATTTTTAGTAGAGACGGGGTTTCACAGTGTTGGCCAGGATGGTCTTGATCTCCTGACCTCGTGATTTGCCCGTCTCGGCCTCCCAAAGTGCTGGGATTACAGGCGTGAGCCACCGTGCCCGGCCTTAAAATACATTTTTTTGACTACCATGTTGGGGTTTCTAAATTTAAAATGTAGTCCATGTATTTCCACATGTATTGTAGGGGGAAATCACACAAAATATAAATAAATGTAAAAAGAAAAACAACAGCAAAACAAAACCAGCTCTGCTGCTCACCTAAATATATACAAACATGTCTGTATTACACAGATGTAGGAAGACAGGTGCTGGCTGTACACCCATCAGGAATGTTGGAGAGGGTATTCCCAGCTTGTTGGATGAACTAAGCTCTAAAATCTTTTTCATTTCAGAAATTCTCAAGCTACTATGCTCAGCACACTCACATTGTATATTGCCCTCGCAAGGAAAATAATGACTTGGGGTTTTGTTGTCCAAAGACATATTCTTCCTTTTCCCAGAGATGGACATGTTTGAATACTTTATTATCAATAAACAGAGAAGTTTTCTTTAGGTGTTTTTACATTTGTTTACCAAAAACAAGTTGAGCCAAGTAAGGAGTTGTCATCTGTGTCATCTAATCATCATCATTAAGCTTTCATTTACTTCCTAAGTGTAGATAGTATTGCACACAAGATATGGGCTAACCATCATCACAAACTACACAGAACATATACTTTATTCCCATTCGTCAGATGAAGAAACTGGTTGAGAGAGAACAAAAAACTTCCACAAGGTCATCATCCAACAGAGGAGGAGCCAAGATTCAAAACTAAGTAAGTCTGGTTCCAAAGTCCACAATTTTTTCACGACTCCAGGTGCCCAAGAGGTTATGTAATACTCTCTCTGCCTTCACCTGAGATTTCTAAAACGTTTAAATCCTTATTCACAACTAGCAACCAAGAATAGTATGCTCAGAACCATATGTGCTGATAACTTTGAGATGTAATATTTTTATTCCTTTAAAAAAAAACTTCCCCCGCCCCTACACACATGCATGTGCACACTCACACACACACACACAAACACAAACACACACACACATTTCCCTCCTATGTCTTCCTCTGATTCCAGAGGTGGGTCTTCTATGAGTCTGCTTTCACGTAAGTTGCAATGAACAGAGAGCCTTGGGTTACCACAAGGGGGTGGAGGTTTATTTTAAAGACACTAGAGGCTGTAAGGAAATACAGCAGCACAGCCCAGCCCTGTAGAGACCTGGAGCAGTGGCTTCTGGAGACTCCCAGAGCAGCCATGGTGGTCAGGCTGTCTTGTTGGGCTGCTCTCCACTTTAGCTGTGACTTGAATTCTCTTTGACTCTTCCTCAATCTATTCCCCACTTCTCTTTATCGCTGCCTTTGCTTCTGCATGTGTCTTCCTACAGCCTTTTCCCAGGCTCATGGCTTACAGTCAGGGCTGAGGCTCACTCTGAGAATACCTCCCCCACGATGGGAAATCTGTTCAGATCTTTGCCTCACTATGCGAGATGGAGTGTCACTGTTGGGCAGAGGATTCATGACCACCTTACAGGTGGCTAGCTTATTTTATTTTTATTATTATTTTGAGACAGAGTCTTGCTCTGTCACCCAGGCTGGAGTGCAGTGGCATGATCTCAACTCACTGCAACCTTCTCCTCCTGGGTTCAAGCGATTCTCCTGCCTCAGCCTCCCAAGTAGCCAGGATTACAGGCGTGCACCACCATGCCCGACTAAATTTTGTATTTTTAGTAGAGACGGGGTTTTGTCATGTTGGCCAGGCTGGTCTTGAGCTCCTGACCTCAGGTGATCCACCCACCTCGGCCTCCCAAAGTCCTGGGATTACAGGCATGAGCCACCACGCCCGGCCTATTTTTTATAGTTCTTGCCTTTAAGAGGGCCTTGGCCCTGATCCAGGCAGGTAGGAAAGTCACATGACCTAGAGCTGCTGCGGTGTAGAAGGAAGGGCCTGGGCTTGCATTCTCCCTAAGGGCACTGTAGGTGGCTCAGGGTCTAGTGTGGAGCATGTGTTAGTTGGGGAAAGTTCCTTTACTTTAATTACTGGTATCAGTAAATGAAAATGTGACAGTTTTTTTTTTTTTTTCTGAATCCTATTTCTGAAAAATAAATGAAAAGTAGTAAGAGTCTTCCATGGTTAGAAAATTTAAATCATTTGTCATTCATTTACTGCATTTGAGTATATGGAGGGAAGAACATTTTAGTTCAAACAAATAAAATGATCCTGGCCCGGCACAGTGGCTCACGCCTATAATCCCAGCACTTTGGAGACCAAGGTGGGTGGATCACCTGAGGTCAGGAGTTTGAGACCAGTCTGACCAACATGGTGAAACCCTATCTCTACTGAAAATACAAAAAATTAGCCGGTCATGGTGGCACGCATCTGTAATCCCAGCTACGTGGGAAGCTGAGGCAGCAGAATTGCTTGAAGCTGGGAGGCGGAGGTTGCAGTGAACCGAGATCACACCACTGCACTCCAGCCTAGGCAACACGAGCAAAGCTCCATCTCAAAAAAGAAAAAAGAAAAGAAAAAGAATAAAATAAAATGATCCTAGATATGTGCTAGGCACGTGAAAGACCTTGGAGAGATTTGGTAACCACACTAAAAAGACAAAAAAAGGTGAAATTAATTTTAACAATATATTTTATATAATTCACCACATTAAAATATTTCTCAAGTACTCACTATAAAAAATTACTAGCAAGATACTTCACTTTTTTTTTATACAATGTCTTTGAAATTTGGTGTGTGTTTTACACTTATGGCACATTTCAATTTAGGCTTGTCACATTTCAAGCATTCAATAGCCATACACGACTAGTGGCTACCATAATGGACAAACAGGACTAGAGCCTTAGGTTAATAAATGACAGTCCTACAAACTTGAACTCTAATGCACCCAAAAAACTTTTCCTAATGACACCAAATATTGATATTTCTCCTCTCTCATGTCCCCGTGTGCTACCCCCTGACTCCCGCTCCCACTTCCCCTCTCAACTGACCCACTCACTCTGGGAATCGTCCTGTTGTAAGAGCCATCACTCAGAACCCGCATTCTCAGAAATTCTCCCAAAGGCTTTAGGAAGGAATATGTGTATCTGTTAGAGGTGTCATGGGGGAGAAAAGGAGGACAAATAAATATTAAAGAAAATTTAAAGAGAACAAAAGAGAAATGGAAGAGAAAAGCACCAGAAGGAGAGGATCAAAAGGAGAAAGCAAAAAAGAGAAAGAACAGGGGAGACACAAATAGAGAAAATTGGGATGGAAGGCAAAGAACCAGAGAGAAATGGAGAGAAAAGGAAGGGAGAAAATAAAATACAAGGCCAAACAAGGGAGCGGTAAAGAGGAAAGAGTACAGAGAAAAAGAGGAAAGTCTGGATTTCTCTTCCAGGTCTAGGTATTATTATAAGTTTGTTAATTAGTTGCTTAGCGTTGCTCTTAGGCAGAATTCCAAGACTCAATCATGTAACAAATATCCAAAAAGACATGTCAGCACGAGGAATTCCCCTGGACTTCTTCATTTGCATCCAAGCCACATGCCACTGATGCTTGCACTGAATATGAAAAATTGTACACTGAATCATGCTTACTAAGATATATTTCAATACATCCAGGGCTCCACTAGAGCCAGCTTATACCAGCTCATAAGAGCCAATTTTTAATTTTCAAGAATTTTGTGAGTCAGTTGTTAAAAATAATCATTATTAAAAATGAAATTATATATACCTGCATTTAAATAAACTATATTTAGGGTCAAGTGCAGTGACTCATGTGTGTAATCCCAGTACTTTGGGAGGCTAAGGCAGGAGGATCCTTTGAAGCCAGGAGTTCAATGCCAGCCTGGGCAAGATAGCAAGACCCCATCTCTACAAAATAATTTTTAAAATGAGCCATATGTAGTGGCATGTGCATATTCCTAGCTACTTGGGAGGCTGAGGCAAGAGGATCTCTGGAGCCCAGGAGTTTGAGGTTACAGTGAGCTATGATTGTGCCACTGCACTCCAGCACAGGTGACACAGCAAGACTCCATCTCTAAAATATATAAATAAATAAATAAATAAATAAATAAATAAAGCTATATTTAAAACAAAAGTAGTAAATACTCAGAACTCATCAATTCCTAATTATTTGACTGTATATTTACTATCATTATGTTCTGGGAGCTATTTATGTCTACCATATCTGTATGGTGGAAACACTTTACAATGAATGGTATACTGCACTTCTCTTTCCAATTCCACTTTCAGTGATGTCATGTTGGTGCTTTGAAATCAACCAAGGTAGGAATATTTACACCATAAAATTGGCAAACACTATAAATTAGGACTTTAGTTATTGTTTTGTTAATTTTCTAGACTTACAAAAGTAATGAAGAAAATGTTAATAATTTGTCAAAGCATTTTCTTTTTCTGTGAATTTGTTGTTAACCATTTACTGGCACACTACAGCAGCTGGTATCATTTATATCTGATTTTAAAAAGAAAGCATTTATCTAACTCAATGGTGTTTTTTTCTTTTTTCTTTTCTTTTGTTTTTTTTTTTTTTTTTTTTTTTGAGCTGGAGTCTCGCTCTGCTGCCCAGGCTGGAGTGCAATGATGTGATCTTTGCCTCCCAGGTTCAAGCAATTCTCATGCCTCAGCCTCCCAAGTAGCTGGGATTACAGGTGCGCACCACCATGCCTGGCTAATTTTTGTATTTTTAGTACAGCCGGGGTTTCACCATGTTGCCCAGGCTAGTCTTGAAATCTTGTCCTTAGGTGATCCACCCGCCTCAGCCTCCCAAAGTGCTGGGAATACAGGCACGAGCCGCTGCACCAGGCCTCAATGGTTTACTTTTTAAAAGAGCAATATTTTGGCAGAGATTTAGATATGAACTCTTACTTTTGGTTAAATTAATGTTCAGTGTTTACATTATTATGACCTACGTAATATTGGGCCTCACTAAAAGCTACATTATACACTATGATTACAATCTATGATTGTACTTTTTGGTTTTCTTGTAGTTAATAATTGCCTTGTATTTTGTTTTGTTAGTTTTCAATGTGTCTATGATAATTTTTGTCACATTCCCAAATAGCTCTCAAGTCAAAAAATGAAATATAATGAAATTTATCAAATAAACAATCACCTCTCTCAAATTACTGTCTGTCATTTTGCTCCAGTATGCATTAGATTTCTGCAGAGCTGACATCCTCTGACTTCGAGTTGCTGCTCCCCTAGAAAGCCGTTGTTCCTCTCTGCTGCATTAGATCCCTTGTTTCTTGGAATGCACAGCATCTTCTTTCTTGGTTTTCATCTGTTATAGTGGAATTCATCATCCAGTAGTCTCCCGAAAATGCATTGATGGTTAATTTGGAGGCAGAACTTAAATGTCATGCCTCATATTTGATTGACTATTCTGCTGAATATAAAGTTATAAGTTGCAAATGATTTTTCTATATAATTTTGAAGGTATTGTTCTATTATTTTCTAGCTTCTAGCATTGTACTGAGAGATGCATGATCATTCTGATTTCTGATTCTTTGTATGTAACCTGCTTTCTTTTTTCTTTCTCTCTCTCTGGAAGCTTTTACTATTGTTGTCCCCAATGGTCTAAAATTTCAAGAGAAAGTGCTTTGGTTTGGGTCTTTGAACTATTCGTTTTGCTGGGTACTTTTAGGAGATTCATGTCCTTCAGTGGGATTTCTCTGTTTTACTTGTTTATTTTTTTATAATGTCTTCACCTCATCTCTTTTTCTGATTCTGGAATACCTATTAGATGGATGTGGATTTATCAGACTTAGGCTTTAACTTATTTTTTCTCTTGCATTGGCAATTAGTCATTTTGTTCTAATTTCATAGAAATTTCTTTAACATATTTTCTGTTTCTATTTCTTTGGGTAAGGGGCTATCAAACTTTTTAAGTTTTTTTGTTTGTTTGTTTGTTTTTGAGGCGGAGTCTCGCTCTGTCGCCCGGACTGGAGTGCAGTGGCCGGATCTCAGCTCACTGCAAGCTCCGCCTCCCAGGTTTACGTCATTCTCCTGCCTCAGCCTCCCGAGTAGCTGGGACTACAGGCGCCCACCACCTCGCCCGGCTAGTTTTGTATTTTAGTAGAGACGGGGTTTCACCGTGTTAGCCAGGATGGTCTCGATCTCCTGACCTCGTGATCCGCCCGTCTCGGCCTCCCAAAGTGCTGGGATTACAGGCTTGAGCCACCGCGCCCGGCCAAACTTTTTAAGTTCTAAGAAGTATCTGTAACTTAAAGTTGTCTTAGAGGAAAGATGAACATTCTTGTAGGTCTGCCTGTGACTATATCATTACTGGTGGTACTTCTGTCCCCCGGCTCTCAATCTTGTTTGGGACCTTATTGATTAACTTGGATAATGAATTTTTATTAAGGCTTGTCATTCACACGGGTGGGTGTTTATTCGGGGAATTCAAGAAGCGACTGGGTCCTAGTAGGATGAAGTCCATCACACAGTTCCAGAACAGTCAAGGAGGGCAGTGCGAGCTGGTCCAAAGTGACAGGGAGCTACCAGAAGAAGCAGTTCAGAAGGAGAGAATGTGAGAGTCAGCCAGGAAGTCCGGCTCTTCTCTGAAATCCTCAGGAGGAACTGTTTTCCTGTAACCATAAGGGTTGGGGACTTGAGTCATTTTACTCAAAATGAAAAGGAAGTGGTAACCCAGAAAATGAGAAACCTTGGGGACACTTGGGCTGCATT
This sequence comes from Rhinopithecus bieti, assembly GCF_001698545.2. NCBI lineage: Eukaryota > Metazoa > Chordata > Mammalia > Primates > Cercopithecidae > Rhinopithecus > Rhinopithecus bieti. The sequence goes on from NW_016807772.1 coordinate 2,329,187, forward strand.
AATGAGGCTGAAATTTTCCATAAGTTTGTTTCTAACTGGATCCTGTTTTGAGCTGACCATGCTTATTGCCCACATATCAATGGAGATCTTAGTGCTTTTCTACTTCACTCTATTAGTTCTTGACATATATGAATTCTGTCTCTGGTATTTGCTAACAGTTTACTTCCCAATTTCTTATTTCCCCATTTGCCATTTTTAGTTGTTTTGTTTGCCTCATTTGTTCATTTGCTTGTTTAACATGGAGCTGTTCCCCGTTTTTCTGTAACTTTTGTCTCTTTTCTGATTTTATTTCATCTTAGAAAGCCCAGGATAATCTAGATGAAACATAATCAGCACCTCAGCTCCAGTTCCATATCTGGTGGTATAAGATAATAAGGACAAGAAGAATGATGATAATGACATAATAATAACTCTAACATTTATTGAGCTTTTGCTTAATGCCAGGAACTGTTCTATAGACATTATCTGTATTAACTCATTTAATCCTTGTAACAATAGTATGAGACAGGTATTTTCATTACTCTCATTTTATAGCTCCACAATAATAAAGCAGAGAAGGAGTACATAACCATCCAAAGTCACTAGAAGAAGGTAGAAGAAGCCAAATTCAGGCGGAGATCTGAGAGCTCCTCCTCCCCACTGTGTCTGCCACCTCTAGAGTGAATAGCCACGACCCTAAGATAAGTCAATTACATACATTGTACCACTGATTTCTAAAACAACTGTATGAGAGAGGTACCAGCATTATGCCTGTTTTACAGATGAGAAAAAGGAGGTTAGGAAGAGTTAAGGAATTTATCTATGGACAGAGGATTTGTGCCCTCTCTTTTCTCTTCTACAGAGAAATTGAGCCAGGATTTAATCCCAGCATGCTGGTTTACAAAGCCCAGCTTTATAACCTTTATTCTCTACTGTTCCACTGGGAGAGACCTATTTTTGGTCTCCTAAGCCCCATTTCCTTATTTGTTTGTTGTAAATTTTTTAGGTGCCAAAAGTATAAAACAAAACAAACACCAGTTGTAGGCAAGCAGTGATAATTTTTTTATATTTCACCTAGATCATTTTCTATGCATATTTTAACCTAGTTGAAATCATAGTGTACATATACTTTTTGTATCCTACACTTTTTATTTATGTTGTAACATAAGCCTAGGTCACTGCAGCCTCGAACTCCTGGGCTCAAGCAATCCTCCTGCCTTAGTCTCCTGAGTTGCTGCGATTACAGAAACTGAGCCACCACACCAGGCCCTATACATTTTTTAAAAATTGTAGTGAAAATGACATAACATAAAAATTACCATCTTAATCTTATACATTATATTAAATGGTTGTGCAATATGTCATTAAACACATTCCTCCATTGTTAGAAATTTGGAGTGTCTCAAATTTTCCATGGTTGCTAATGACCCTACAGTGAATGTACTTACAAATAAATATTTGTTCACATTTAAACTTATTTTCTTAGGATACATTCCTAAAAGTAGAACTGACAGATCAAAGAGCATGAGTATTTTCAAATGATATATATATCTCCAAATTACTTTGCCCTCCTATTATTGCCATATGAAATGCCCATCCCACTGCAGTCTCGCTAGTACAGCAGGCTGATAAAATGGAACTAGGTTAGTCTCAATTTTGGTGGAGGTCCCCCAAGTGAGGTGTGAGACTAGACAACTGGTTTTGTGACCTTTGCTAACTACCCATCTCTAGCCAAAGAAGGGGATTGGAGAGACTGAGAGGAGTTATACATTACGAGAGGATTTTGGAGAGGTTTTCGTATATTACGAGTTTCATTTACCCTCAAGAAGGGTGGGTGGGGTGTGCTCCCTCGGACCTAGGTTCTAGGGAAAGGGCTTCAACAGTACCACTTGGAAAGCTCATTATGTGAAAACTGTAGTTTGGGGGACATATTTGACCAGTCTTTTAATTTATAGCTGGAAATCTAAAGGTCTTAGCTACATACTCTAAGACTATATTTTACAAATAATGAAATCTCTGCTTAGAACGTTTAAGTAATTTGTCCAAGATCATCCGCAAATACATGACGGAGCTAGAATTGAAACCCAGACTTGATTCAGGGCTTGCATATTTACCCATTCTGTAATACTTCCTCTCATTTATCTGTGAAATCGCTCTTATTATTGTTGATATTTATCTATACTTTGTCCTGAATTCTTTATCTTCCAACTTTGAATTCTTTGGCAGGAGACTCCACCAATACAATTTCAACCTCCCTCCAGCGTCCTTAAAACCACTTTGAGATCAGCTATTTATGTATAGGACTGATCTAATGCCTAAAAATTTTGAATTTGTTAAATAAACTCTCAGTGACTTTATGTTCCTTTCAGGGAATTCTTTTTTGGATTTACAGGGTGTAGTAAGTTGAATTGTGTCTCCAAAAATTCATATGTTGAAGTCCTGAACCCCAGAACCTCAGAATTAGACCTTCTTTGGAAATAAGGTTGTCGGGAGATGTACTTAGTTAAAATGAGGTCATTAGAGTAGGCCCTAATCCAATGTACTTGGTGTCCTTATAAAAAAAAAAAAAGGAATTGTGGACAAAGAGACAGACAGGCATAGAGGGAAGATGATGTGAAGAGACAGAGAGAAGACAACCATCTCTGAATTAAGAAAAGAGACTGGGTTGTCCCCAGTAGAAATGGATCCTTTCCTCTCTCCTCTCAAAAGGAGCCAATCCTGCCAACACCTTGATTTTGGACTTTCAGCCTCCAGAACTATGGAAATAAATTTCAGTTTAACAACACCCAGCTTGTTAAAATAGACCTTAAAAATGAATACACAACTGCTTGCTGAGTAGTTGAAACTTGGTTATGAAGTCTTGAAGTTCAGTACAGAAAGTGCAACCATCCTAGAGAAAATGGGAAAATCCAGTTCTTACAATTTTTGCAATTCCATTACAGAACAGTAGTTTTCCTATTTTTAGCATACATTTCGTGGTTTGAATTTGCCTCCCACTATTATGCTTCAAAGAAGTTTAAATAATGACCTTCCCATATCCCCAAGCTCTAACTTCATGGTTTGACTTTCAAGATCCTTGACAATATAGTCTTAATATAACTTTCCACACTCCTATCCTACTGTTGTTTTTCATGAACCTCATGGTCCAGTCAAACTGGAACACCAGTCCAAGAATAGGCCCGCGTATTCCTGCCTTTGCTCTCTTTATCTTTCTGTTTAGAATGGCCTTTTCATTCTTCATTATTACACATTGAAAAATTCAAAGTTAAAGTCTTCCTTCAAGAACTAATGGAAAAAAACAAAACAAAACCCATCATTTCTAAGAAGATTTTTTTTTCACTAAATTTAAGCAACCTCTGAACTTCCATTTTATAGCTTTGTTTCATTGATTTTATTTTAGTTATTTGGATATGTGTAGTGTTCCCTGATTGACTACAAGTTCTTTAGGCCAAGAAGCTAATAGTATATGTATGTGTTATTTGGGCTCCTTCCCACTCAAAAAAGTAGAGACTGAGACGACAGCTTTGTGTGCTGGTCATTTGTAGGCTTTTTGTTGTTTGTTGTTTTTTATTTTATTTTATTTTATATTTTATTTTATTTTTTTCTAGACTCCTTGAGTTAAGGGAAGGTTGCTTGTTTGGAGAAGTAATCTCAGGGCTCAAGAGTGAGGGGAATGGGAAGAGTGACCAAGGAAGAATGGAAAGTCAATGCAAAAGCAAGTTACTGAGCTGGTTACCCTGTGGGGAAGTAAACCACAAAGCCACTGGGGATTGTTTGAGAAAAGGTATCGATTATACCTCATTTTTAAACCCAAGAATAGAAGAAAGGAGCATGTATATAATGCCTCCCATCCCATAGTGATATCCCTGGTGCTTCCAGGTTTGTGCATGTATCAGAATGGTTGAACAGGCTTCTACAAGCATCCCATGCAATGGTATCAGTGAAGTCATGGGGGGCATAAAGTGAAAGATACATGGTGTAGTCATGACAAGAACATGTAGTCATGACTACACCTGCCCAGAGCTGGCTCCTGGAGTAAAAAGGTAGACTGGCAGGATGTTTGATGGGTATGAAAAGCATCAGATATATCCATTCCTTACACTGCCCCATCTGCTCATGCTCAACTTTAATAGTTCCCCAAAGAGACAGATGCTGTATATAGAAGCACTATACATCAACTATATTCTTCCTTCTAATCAAAAGACCAAAGGCTCTTGTGCATGTTAGTTCATACAACCAGAATCTCAGTGAGATCTCCAGCCACAGAAAACCAGACTCAGAATTTCCATTTGGACTGAGGTGGAACACTTTCTTGGTATGGGCTCCCACATAAGCAGACCCTGAGACAGATATTCAGTGGCAAGTAGTTTATCACAGAGGTGATCCCATGGAATACACATAGAGGAATAAGTAAGTGAGAAAAAAATGGGAAGGAAGCCAATTGAGAATACTTTATCAAGACAGTGGACAACCGGAATTTTATCTTACTGGGGAACTCAGGGAGAGTGCAAAGTATACCCAAGATTTGTCTTAAAAAATGGGTGAGAAAGTTGGGGTATTTATCCCCCGGCTCTTTCTGACATTGGTTGAGGGCTGTTTCCAAGGACAACTTCCAGCACTTCTGGACTGCCCTTTGTGTGGGCATCATGGTCGGGGGTTGGGGGGGGACCTTCAGGCATAGTGTCTCCAGCATTATCAGTGAGCAGCCATCAATAGGTTGAGTTGAATGCACCATGGAGCTGAGGAAAGCATCAAAAGCTATAGAAATCTGCTATACAAACCCAGCTATACTCATAAAAGTCATGGCATTTTCCAATATTGACCATGATACGCCGGAACACACATCACTGAAGAGAAATGCTTCCCTTGACTTCATGATAAATTCAGAACTCAGTTATAGCAAAGAAACAAGTGGATACCTTATGTGTCAGAAATCAACTGCTTAAATCAAAGTTATATCATTCGTTAATTTTTAATACCACATATAAATGGTGAACTGGGGCCCGAAAGTACATATTTTTACCTACATCATACACTCACAATTGTGTTTACATTTGTGTTGATGCAAAATAAAGTCATTGTTGGAACTTCCAAAAGCAGCAACATCAACAGGAGGAATATTTTTCGCTTGATGTGTAATCTATTTTTTTGCTTGCTCTGTCAGCTTAATATTAATGGCTGCCCTTAGGTTAGCCCAAAAAAGCCCATGTTTGCTCTTTTCCTTGGGCCATGCCAAATAAGTCCTCCTGGCCATGAGATTTTTGAGCTTGTGATAGCTGCTAGGAATGGAGTACTGCGGAATGGGTTCCAGCAAGATCAGGATTAAGTTATTATATCCTTCATGAAACAGATTGTGGTGGGCAAAGTAGAGCTCATAATGGCACCACTCACTCTGGACAAAGTTGGGAGACAAAACAAAGATGGACTTGTAACTCTTCTCAATGCAGTTGATGATATTTTCCACAATGCTCTTGCCAGGAACAAAGTTTCTCTCATGAAGGCAAATCTGCATACCTTCTTTCTCTAGATTTGGTAATAATTCATTTTTCACCCAGAAAGAATCGTGCCCACTATATGAAATAAATGCATGAAACTGGAGATTTCTTTGCAGTTCTTCTAAGGGTACGTTCCTGGCCCTCCTGCCGCCGGGTCTGGGTCCACTGGCCAACACTCCTAGATACCAGGCAGCATCCAAGGTAGATGCAGAGGAAGGTAACAGGTCACAGCCACACCAGCATGGTGGGCCCGATGTTGACGATCAGCAGAGTTATGTTGCCAGGCATAATTAGACATGTGAAAGCTCCTTTAGTGGGGTTCCTCTATAACTTTCTGGGTAGTCACACTTATAAGATCAGGGGCCAGCCCTCATACCACTTCAACTTGATACTTGCTCTATGTTTCTGACAAATTCTCTTAGGCTCACAGGGTACACTGGAATGGAAATTGTTCCCGCTTTTTTGACCTCATCTTCTGGCAGCTTTCTGGAAGAAATCAGCTGCATGGGTGGGGAAACTGAATTGTGATCAATGATCAACACAGGAAAGGCTCCTAGTGCCACATCCAGGAAGGTCGTCTAAAAGAATTGAAAGCAACATTGAGTTCTTGCAGCTTCCAGTTTTTATGCAGCTCTGTTTAGGGAATGCTCTTGTATTTTATTGCTGTGAAGATCAAGTACCTTGCATCCTTGGAGCAGTAAACATCTGCAAAAATAGTGTCAGTAGAGTATATTTGAAGACATATTTAAACTTAATAAACTTTTAGTCCAAGAACAATCTCCTTTCTTTTCATCATAGCTTACAGAATTCTGGCTAATATCCAATTTTTGCAGAGACTTCATCCGTGTAGTCATTTCAGCTATTTTTGAAAGTTCTTTTAATTGATTCATTTGTAAAATAAGTGTCTCCAACTCAGTGAGGTGCCCACAATTTTCAAAAACTGTGTCTGTTAAGAGATTATTTGAAAAATCCAAATGCAGGAATGGGCTGATTTTGGATGGGCAAAGCATGTGGATCATGTGTGTACCAGACACTGTGAAATTTTTGATGTTCATATTTGAAAAGATTTCATAGATATCCCTTTGTGGAAAATTGAACACATCGCTGACAACTTGGTGTATAGACAAGGCCTTCAGGGAAGTGCCAGAATAATCAAAATCTCTGAAGTCCAGTTGACCCTGTAGCTTCACATTTGAAATTGAGAAATACCATACAGTTGTATTCCAAACCAGCTGGAGGATCCTAATGAAAGAATTCCAAGTTGTTTCAATGTTGTTTAAAGTAAGACTTGATAACTTTGGATTTGTTTGAAGTTTTGCCAGAATATTTAGGAAGTAAGAACATTCGTTATCTTCTAGCACACATTTGATATTAGATAGTTCCAGATTTGCTACAGTCCTGACTGACACATCCAAAATAAAATTGAATTCTTTGCTTGTTGGGAACACAATGTGCAGACTCTCAGTGTTAAAGTTTTGAAGGCCCTCAGGGTCTTCTTTGTCCCCATAATGCTCTCCTAAGACCAGCAAGACCTTGCTGATATTCAAATGAGCAATTGGCAGCACAGTAGATTTTTCTAAGTGTGTAGTGCTCAACCCCAGAAATTTTAGTAGAGACATATTGCCAAACTCTTTGCATATAGGCAGGGCATCAAATGCATTAAATGACAGGTCCAAGTGCTTGAGGTTCACAGTAGGGTGGCAAGAAATTTTCGCCAACTTGTTGTGGGACAAATCCAAGTATTCCAATTCCTGGTTGAATTTGAAAACACTGATATCAAGATGCTGGAGTCTATTATGAGAAATTATCAAAATCCTCAGCTTTGACAGTGATAAGATGTCAGAAGTCCAAAGCTCAGATATATAATTTTGTGATATATTTAAGATTGTTGTTTTCTGGGATAGGTCTTTAGGAACATGGATGAGACTGTTTTTTGACCTATCAACTAAAAATTCACTTTCTTCAGATAATTGTAGTCTGATCTGAAGTGTTAACATGAAGATAATGGCAAAATGGAAGATGCTAGTCATTCTGGAACACTAGACATTCCTAAAGGTAGAATCTGTTCTTCAGATCATCTTGATACAGATACAGATTCTAGAGAAAAAAAAAACATGAAATGATGAAATATATTACATACATTTTTTAAATACATGAAATTAGTCATGGCTGATACTAAACTTTTTTTTTTATTAGAGACTCATAAAATGGAAGATACATTCTTTTGGGTTACACAGCCTAAAACTAGAGAAGTATATATACTGGTAAATAAAAACTAATCAAGTAAGTTTTAATATGGATGGTGTAATAGATTGAATGGTGGCTCACCAAAAGATACGTCTACATCTTAACCATGTCCTAATCCCCAGAAACCATGAATGTTACCTTCCTTAGAAAAGGGGTCTTTGCAGAGATAATAAAGTTAAGGATCTTGAGATGAAGAGATCATCCCAAATTATCCAGGTGGTCCATAATTCCAATGACAAGTGCTCTTCTAAGAGAAAGGCAGAGGGACAAGAGAAGAGACGACTGAGAAACAGAGGAGAAGACCTCGTGACAGTGGAGGCAGAGACTGGAGTGCAGCAGCTACAAGGCAAGGAACAGCAACAGACCGCCAGAAGCTAGAGGAGGCTCTGGAGTGAGGGCAGCCCTGCTGATGCCTTGAGTTTCGACTTCTGCTCTCCAGAACGTTGAGGGCAAAGCCACCACGTTTGTGATCATCTGTTACAGCAGCCTCAGGAAGCTAATACAGGTGGGTTCATAGAAAGTTCTCGGGCCCCAAGCTTCCCAAAATTATTTAGAACTCTAGCTAAGACTTGACTGGTGTACTTTCACTCTTCGACATGTGTCTCCCCATGACTTTCTCAAGAGATGTCTCAAATGGTGGTATTGGGACTGCTCTTCTATTACCCTTTATGACCTATACACGGTTTGGGTCTAACTTTGGTCTTACTCAAAAGGTAATTCGATCATAATAAAAGGTCTCTCAGAAGATCCATTTATTCATCCATTTATTTATTCAACCAGTATTTATTGATCACCTACTGGCCACGTTTTAAGAACTGGAGATAGAGCAGTGAACAAGATAAAGTCTGAATTCTCAAGGAGTTTTTGTCTAGTGGGGAGACAGAAAATAAACAAATGATTAAACTCAAGTTCCTGTAGTGATAAGTTCTACAGAGAAAATAAATCAGGGTAAATTGTAGGTATAAGACAGTGCTTGGGGTGGCTATTTTGAGTGATGAGTTAGAGAAGGCCTTTTTGAGATGATGACACTAGAGTAGAAATCAGAATGAAGCGAATGAGTAACCTATGGGAAGATCTGGGTAACCGATGGCATTTCTGGCAAAAGAAAAGGCAAGTATAAAGGACCTGAGATGGAATTGAGCTTGGCTTGTCTGAGAAGGAATGGGAAGTTCAATGTTAGCATGGAGTTAGGGAAGATGAGGGGAGTTAGGGCCAAGATCACTCAGGCTTTGTTGATCATTGCGAGGAGTTGGGATTCTACCCCAAAAATGATGAGAGGGTGGCGAACACTGGGAGGTTTTGAGAAAGGGAGTTGTTTCCTCCTCTCTCTTATTCAGAATACTTTTTTTCATTCATTCATCAAATATGTATTTATTCTCTATGCAGTGGCAGGTATTGTTCTAGGTTATGCCTATTGTACCAGTATTCAAACTGCTCTAGCTCAGACACTATTTCGTGGTCAGCATTCCAGTGGCATATGAGAACAGAGGGAGCTGTGTTGGGATGAACTCTAGAGAGTGTACTACTCACCTCCAGAGACCCTTTCAGCTGCGATTACACAGCTACCCAGTTCTCACAAAGAACGTATTCAAAATGCCCTAGAACCATCAGACAAGCAGGCTGTCAGTATCAGCTAAGCACCAAATTCCTCTTCACATATCCCCTCCCATATCTCAATGAGCACAGAGAATCTAAATAATTCAGCTTCTAGAAACAATCTTCAGTTACAAAAGTTCCCCAATTTAGACATGCAAACTTATCTGGGTGTTTTGAGCCTTCCTTGGACTTACCCTTTTGTAGAGGTGCCCAATATGCATTTGTTATCCTGATTTCTTCTAACATGGAAAAGGGCCTGATACCCCCATTAGTGTTCATGAAGACCCTGAGCAAGGAAGATGATGCAGACATTAACGTTCATGTTAAAATCAAGGTGGTGTTTTATGACATTGATTGTATTTGGCTGAAAGACCCAGAAATTTCCCAATTCTTCCTCTCCAGCTTCCTGAAAGAGCTACTCACACAAGGAGCAATACTTCAATGGATGTTATAGCTTCAATGTTTGTGTCCTGTGAAATTCTTATGATGAAATCCTAACCCCCAATGTGATGGTATTAGCAGGAGAAAATTGGGAAGTAATTAGGTCATAAGAACAGAGCCTTTATAGTACCCTTATAAAAATGCCCCCAGAGAGCTCTCTGGCTGTCTTTCTGCCATGTGAAAATACAAGAAGAAGGAGGCATCTGCAAACCAGAAGAGGGCCCTCGCCTGAACCCAACAACACTACCATCCTGATCTTAGACTTCTACCCTAAAGAACTGTGAGAAACAAATGTCTGTTGTTTATAAGCCACCTAGTCTGGTACTTTTTATGGCAATTTAAACGGACTCAAATAATGGGAATAAAAATAATACCCTGGGGCAGTGCCTAATATCTCAAAACAGAGCTATCTGTTACGAGATAGGTCGAAACAAAAGTGGCCTGGCCTTGAGGCCCAAGTGGGGTTCCCTGCTTATTCCTATGCCTGAATCCAGATCAGGGCTCTTTCCACCTCCTAGCCAACTGCAGAGTTCATGGAATAAGTGATCAGCATGTCAGGCGTGGTATGCAAAAGTGATCAGAGAGACAGGGGCAGACAGGACGCCATGTATGGATGCAAGTGCTTGGCTCACAGAACCTACCACAAACAAGACGAAAGTTGTCCTTTTTTCCTTGACAACAGCCATCGTCACAAAAATACATACATTTATAAAACTGCCTGTCCACAAGTGTTAGAGTAGGTACTTAGGCAGACATGAGCAGGACAGGAGAGGGGCCCCCCAACCAGGATTATCAGGCGACCATCAGGTGATGATCAGGCAGTTGTCAAACAGTCTCTCTAACCCGGGGGCCGTGGCTCATGCTGTAATCCCAGCAATTTGGGAGGCCGAGACGGGCACATCACTTGAGGTTGGGAGTTCGAGACTAGCCTGTCCAGCATGGTGAAACCCTGTCTCTACTAAAAATACAAAAATTAGCCGGGCATGGTGGCAGGCGCCTGTAATCCCAGCTACTCAAGAACTGCTTGAATCCAGGAGGCAGAGGTTACAGTGAGCTGAGGTCATGCCATTGCACTCCAGCCTGGGCAATACGGCGAGACTCTGTCTCAAAAACAAACAAACAAACAAACAAACAAAAAACAGTTTCTCTAGAATAATAATTGGTTGCAGCCAGCACCAGGGAAAGTCGATCTCCTAATAGATAGAAAACACGCCTGAAGCTGGTGGCTAGCAGCCTCCTGATAAAGTCTCAGGAGTTGGGCAAGCAGGCTGGAGCATGCATGCCAAGAGGCAAAACGGCAGACTTCAACAGGTATGTGACCTTCCTCTAAGAAGCCTTGTCTGGCAAGGGAAAAATGTCTTCAGTGAGCATGTGCACAACTTCAGTAAATACAGTGTGCATGCAGCCCCTCCCAAGGGCTGGCAAGCCACTGCACATGCAGACAGCCCATCCCAAGGGAAGAATCAGGGAAGAAGAGATGCAAAACTCCAGAAGCCTGCCAGTGAATAAGCCCCACGTCAAAGGTTAAACTGGGCACTTGGATCCCTCAAGTTGCCCAGTTAGTCTTCTTCCAAGTATACTTTACTTCCTTTCGTTCCTGATCTAAAACTTTTTAATAAACTCTCTGTAAGGAATATGGCTGTGCTTTGGTCAAGGAAGGCTGAGGTAAACATCCAGAGTAACTCAGTGAATTTAGAGTGCAGGCGTGTAACTCACTTTTTATCATAGCCATGTAGACATAGCATAGAGAAGCTTACCACCATAGCCATAACAGGTAAGGTTCATCCCTTGGCTCTAAGCCACTGTTGTCTGTAAATGGTATAATTGCCCTGCTGACACTGGACAGGTGCATTGGCACCCAGAGAGAGAGAGAGAGAGAGAGAGAGAGAGAGCCAACGCTGTCTGTCTTTGTAGACGGACTGAGGGGAGCCAGGACACAGCTTGGCATGCTCGTGCCCAGCCAAGAGAAAGAGTTAAGCTGCTGACCCTGAGGGCAAGGGAGAGCCAGACGCACAGCTGTTTGTGGAATCTGCCAAACTAAGCAGCCAGGACAAGGCAGACAGTCTGAGAGAACTACTGTAAGTAAGCTGCTGATGAGAGCTGCTGATGAATAAAATCACCTTTCACCTGCCTACGGCCCCCTGAGTGTTCTTTCAGCTATCTGCTCATCCACCCACTCCCCTCAGACCTCAGTATGGGCTGGAACCTGGCCCTGGGCGTGACACTCTCACTCTGGCTCTAAAACTTGCCTCAGTCTCTCACTCTGCCTTATGCCCCTCAGACAAATTCTTTCCACTGAGGAGGCAAGAATCAAGTTCCAACAGACCCATATGGATTTGCCACAACTAACGCAAGCATTTAATGAAAGCATAGCTTCAGTTTTATGTCGAGTTAAATTAATTGATTCACATATCTTCTATTTGCCCAACCTCCATCTTGCCCTTTCGTTTAAAGCCATTAATTTCAAGTACTCAGTTTACAAAACCATTCTTATTTCTATAATTAAGAAATCAAAATGTTATATACAGGAATAACTGATTTTTAGTATTTCCAGGATCTTTGAATTTTATGTACCAAACTTGCTAAATCAATGAAAATCAATGTCTCAGTTTCCTAGACCAAAGCATTTTTTGATCAAAGTCTTAACGACCATGACTGAGCCTCATCTATTTTAGAACCTTAAAACTCTTTTACTACCCAGAAAATAAGCTGAGCAGTAAAGGATGCTTTAATTTGAAAGTGTAAAATGCCTCTAGGTGTGCTTCTGTCAATTTTCATTATTATGATAGGTTTAGCCTCACATTATATGATACAATGAATCAACACATTTAATTTGTCTTTGTTTGGAGATTTTGGAGGCATCAAATCAAGGCTTTGACTCGTCTTAATGGACAATACCCATGCAATCTATCTGGCCCATTAAGTTTAGTCCTGTAAATATTTACTAAGGGCCTTCTCTGCACAACCCTACTAGCTATTAGCCACAGGTTAAAAGAACTTGAGACAGTTCAAGAACTGTTTGTTCTGCTTTGTTTTCTATGCGGTTTTGAGAAGCTTTGCTTTTTGTTTGTTATAAAAACACATTCGCTTTCAAGTCTTTTGACCAAATTGGGTGTAGCCTGGGAAACATTTTCAAAACCTGCAATTCCACCTGACTTCTAGCTCGCCAGAACCATGTTAGTGGTCTGAGAAACAGAAGGACTAGCAAGTGGGAAAGCCCAGAGAAAATACTGAAACAAACCTGCCCACAAAAACAGAAGAGCTGAACAGCAGCATTACCTCTGGGAGTAACTGACTTATATCTCATTTTCCTTAACACTGCGAAGAGAATACGAATGGTTGGATGGGGTGAAGAGAAATGCCGTCAAAATCAACAACTAGCAGCTGCTCTGGAAGAAAATCAGAAGACATGTGTGACCCAGATATTTATTTCCCAACTCAAAAATATTTCTTGTAAGCAAATCACACACGAGGTGTTATTCCCAGAGCAGCGGGAGGACTTTCTCTGATTTAGGACTCAGAACTGATACACAAATGCCAGTACAAACAACACAGTAACTATGTACATATCAGAAATATAACCCACTTAGAAAAACACCCAGGACTTACACAGATTTTTGAGAATTCTGTACTTAATAACTAGCCATACAATTATTTTCTTTTACAAAATAAAATAATATGTTGCTTACCAAGACAACCTGCTTGTCTGTTCCGTTTGGCAGTCCATAAGAAATTCAAGCACTTCCTTGAAGCTTTATTTCACTGTTAACCACATTTAGTGTTGAAAACAAAACATAACAAAAAGGCTCTTTTATGCCACCTACCGAATTCCACTGGAATTACATTACATAATCAAGAATAAACTTATTTTCTCTTATTCATATGTAGCATAGTCTGTGGGTTAACCGATAGGCCTGTATTAAAATAGAATCATGTTTCTATGGTTCCGAATTTCACTACAGTCAGTTTCCTATTGTCTACACTGATGATGTAAATGAGGTGGTGGTAATAATCCACAGATCATAATTGGCTGAATTCAAAATGCTTACCGTCGTGGCTATGCTGGCAGAAGTGTGCGTCTGGGTGTGTTTCAGCTGCTTTGTTTTTCCTCTTGCCTTTTCATCTATCCACTATTAAAAGCGGAAAGAGGGAGGCATCAAGATTAAAGTTGTGCTGAAACACATTCGTAAAGAGGGAAGATCATTCATGTGCTAGTTACAGGATGGATGTTAACCATGTCTTTTTTGGCAAGTTGATTTGCAGAGAAAATTTGATGCTGAATTTTTTTCCACTGATCTTTTCAAGCTTTCTTCAAAACATATTTTGTAAACCTAAGTGAAAACATGCTAAGAAGAAAACAGATTCTTAGCATGTTTTTCACATAGGGTTTATAAAAATCCTGGGATTTGTGGACAGCATGTTCAAGGAAGCCATTCTGATAGCTCTACTCTTGCCTTTTCCGGTAATAACAACAAAATAACGACACAATAAATGGGCAAATAAAGTTAAGGGATTCCAGCTGACTGCCTCTGAAGTTGATCTCAGCCTGCATGGTGTCCAGTCAAAACCGGATGTGGGGATGACAAAACTGCCTCCCTTCCTTCCCTCCACAGTTCTCTCCCATAATCAGCTTTTCTACCACACAGCGAGCAAGGCCAACTTCCCTAAACTAAGAGCGCTGAGATTCTTTTTGACTTGTAATGTTCTCACTGTCTCTCTCTGTTTCCCCTTACCTCAGAATTTGTTTAATTGAGGAAATATGTTATGGCTATAAACATTTTCTGGAACTGAAAGAATGAAACTGCCCGCCTGCCATTTCCTCCTTGAGACCCCTAACTGGACAGGAGGGAGGTGTCTTTGACTAAGAAATTAGTTCCTGGCTCCCAAAAGCGTTAACTTTGTGAAACCAGGCCAAGAGAGCAATGCCCAGGGGAGGGAAGTGGGCAGAGCAGTAAGGGAAGCTCCTCAGCACTCTGAATTCCTGTTATTTTCCCCACAGACTCATCTCCACCACTAGCAGTTGTGTACATGATTACAAGTGTGTGCGTCTCTGCCTACCAATAGCCCATATGTGGGCATTTCTTTCTGGATTCACGGCAGTAAAAATATGCTGTCAATTAGATATGATCTGTAGTTAGTTGTGTGTGTGTGTGTGTGTGTGTGTTTTAACAAAACTTTATTGAGATATGATTCACAAACCATAAAAAAGTTCACCCTCACCCGTTTAAAGTGTATAATTCAGGCCGGGTGCAGTAGCTCATGCCTATAATCCCAACACTTTGGGAGGCTGAGGCAGGCAGATCACCTGAGGTCAGGAGTTCAAGATCAGCCTGGCCAACATGGTGAAACCCTGTCTCTACTAAAAATAAAAAAAATTAGTCAGACTTGGTGGCACATGCCTGTAATCTCAGCTACTTAGGAGGCTGAGGTGGGAGAATCGCTTGAACCAAAGAGTTGGAGGTTGCAGTGAGCCAAGATCCATACCACTGCACTCTAGCCTGGGTGACAAAGCGAGACTCCATTGCAAAAAATAAAAAATAAATAAAATAAAATAAAGTGTCTAATTCAGAGGCACCCACCTGCCTCTTTTTCCCCCTGTTGTCCAGTGGGTCACCATGGAACAAACACAGTGATAGGTGTAATTATGTACACCTATCAGTCAACAAACACACACTGGTAATCATGTACACCCATCACTCAACAGATACACACTTGTAATCATGTATACCCATCACTCAACACATACTTCTAATCCTGTACACCCATCACTCAACAAACACACACTTCTAATCATGCACACCCATCACTCAATAAACACATACTTCTAATCTTGTACACCCATCACTCAACAAACACACACTTCTAGTCATGTACACCCATCACTGAATAAACACACAGTTCTGATCATGTACACCCATCACTCAACAAACACACACTTCTAATCATGTACACCCATGCATTGACACAGCCTCATCTCCCAGGGAGAACCTCCATTCTCAGAGAATACAGCTTCTTTCTAAATTTTTAAAAATATTTTATTTAGTCTAATATATCCAAACATGCAATGATTATAAAGGATTATTAATGAGATATTTTATATTTTTTCATTCTAAGTCTTCAAAATCCAGTGTGTGTTCTATACTTACAGAACATCTCAATTGGGCTATACTATTTTAGGCACTCAATCACGTTTGGCCAGAGGCTACTACCACCTTGGACAATGAGGGTCTAGAATAGCATTATCACAGTCATGCAAATAAGTACAAGCCTAATTCCAGTTCGCAGCAGCCCATGGAGTTAATTCAAAATAAAGACTTCATACTTTATACTCTAAGCAACCCCGTACATCTCTTCATAGCAGTTTCTCTGCCCACCCCTATCCCATACCTAGGCACTTCTTTTTGGATTCAGGACAGTAAAAATATGTTGTCAATTAGATGTGACCTGTAATTAGTTGTTGTTTTTTTTTTTTTTTTTAACAAAGCTTTATTGAGTTATAATTCACAAACCATAAAAAAATTTCACCCATTTAAAATGTGTAATTCAATGACTTTAGGCATATTCACAGAGTGGTGCAACCATCCCCAAATCAATTTAGAACATTTTCATTACACTGAAAAGAAACACTATACTCCTTAGTCATCACCTCCACTTCTCCATGCATCCCAGCCCTAGGCAACCACCAATCTACTCTATAGATCATACTGATCTCTATAGATTTGTCTATTATGGATATTTCACACAAATGCAATCATATAAAAAGTGGCGTGTTGTTACTGGCTTCGTTCACTTAGTATAATGTTTCCATGGTTCATCCATTCAATATTTCATTTTTTTATTGCCAAATGATTTTCAAGTGTATATGTGTACATTTTATTTATCCATTTATCAGTTGATGGATATTATGGCTCTTATGAATAATGCTGCCATTGACATTCACATACGAGCTTTTGTGTAGACATATTTTCTCTTGCGTAAATACCTAGGAGTGGAATTGCTGCTGCATCATATGGTAACTCTGCATTTGGCCTTTTGAGGAACTGCCAGACTGTTTGAAAGCAGCTATACCATTTGTTCTATGAAACAGCCATATAGGCAAAGCAGCCCCCAAATGCCCTAGGAGCTGAGAAATCAAAGAACTAAGCAGACAAATCCAGTTTGTCAGTAAAGGGTGATTTACTTGGGGAACTTACCCACAGAAGCATGGCCAAAACAGGAGCAATACAGGTAGATCTCTGCAGCATTCCTGTCGAGACCCAGGACTTACCGACACCTTATGTAGGGAAAGGAAGTACATGCTCTATAGAGACAGCTAAAGGCCACCTTCCAGAACAGGCAAGACTGCTATGTGCACTATAGCCTATAACATGTGTAATAACATCAATGTTGCTTTGATCTAAAGTCAGGATCTATAGTGAGTTCATGTTCTTACACTAAGGATAGTAAATAAAGTAGGAATCAGGAGGCATTCAGGAGACTGGAGCTAATCAGAAGTCAGCATGGCAGATTAGCATCCAAGATGGAGCCACTTTTGCCTCCACACTCCACCCCTCTAATCCAGCTCTTACAACCTCAAGTGCCCACCTCTTCCATGGTGGGTCCTGAGCCTCTGGGGGAAAGCAGTTGCTGCAGTCATTTTGGTGATGTAGGTGACACATTGCATCAGTTTATTTTCTACTTGTAAGCAGAGGCTGCAGCAACAATACAAACAACAGGCAATGATACCTGTGCCAAGTGTGAGACACAGAATTAATCATGCCTTTGACACCGTATTTTCCAGAATCCAAACCAAGAGGCATTTTGCAGGGCAGAGCAGCAGCAGGAACAGAAGACTATGGGAGGAAATATGAGTGTCGAGTAGGTACTTGGCAGGGCAGTTCTTCCCCATCAAGCAAAATGGCTATGGTAGCTTCATCTCTTTTAGTTATGACACAGGCAGCCCGAGGACTATGGGCTGAGGGTGCACACCAAACGTGTTGCCTGAGGGGCAAGGGTAAGGTCACAGGGGCAGCAAAGGACTATACCAAGCGGCCACCAAGAGTGTCCTTTAAAAAGGGCCATGTTCAGTGTATGGCTATGTGGAGCATCTTGGTCCAGACTCCAGCAGGATCAATGAAGACCTCTGTAGTTGCCAAGGAATTCCCCATTCTCTAGCAAAAAAACAAAACAAAACAAAACAAAAAAAACCAAAAACAAACCAAAAAAAACCTTATCCAACCTGGGGAAGATTGCCAGTCAAACTTCCATTCAAGTGTTCCCTCCTCTGCCTCAAGGTCTTGAGGAGTCCCAAATAATATTTGCTGTTGGTCTTTTACCAGCTCCAGTAGAAATTTGTCTGGCTGGACTTTGTTTGCCACTATGGTTAATGGACCATCCTCTATGATAGTCCTGAGTTGTTGGTGTGGTACCAGCCCTATATTTGTCTCAACTGAATTAAAGTTTTTAATGGCTTTGAGGTAGAAGGCAGGACTCGACTCCAGGGGCGGGGCTCAGACACTGGACCAGACTGAGGACTCGCTAAAACAGGGATGGGGTGAAAGCAGTTTTCAATCAGACACACCCGCCAGTGTGCCATGTCAATTTACCATTGCCATGGCAACAGTCAGACATTACCACCCGTTTCCATGGCAATGACCCAATAATTACTAACCCTTCCCTAGAAATTTCTGCAGAAACTGCCCTTTAATCTGCATGCAATTAAAAGTGGGTATAAATATGACTGCAAAATTGCCCTAAGTTGCTACTCTGCATATGGGGTAGCCCTGTTCTGTGGGAGCAGTCATGGAACTGTAACACCACCAGAGATATAACACTGCCTGTTCAATAAAACTGTTTTCTTCTACCTCCGGCTTGAATTATTTCCTGGAAAAAGGGAGAAGCCAATTCTGCTGAACTTAAAAAGGGAGGCCTGAAA
Organism: Rhinopithecus bieti; assembly: GCF_001698545.2. NCBI lineage: Eukaryota > Metazoa > Chordata > Mammalia > Primates > Cercopithecidae > Rhinopithecus > Rhinopithecus bieti. Next base: position 2,347,859 of record NW_016807772.1, read on the forward strand.
GGCCCAGTTAGAATTACCAGGAAACAAATGTGGTATGATCTGATCTCAGCTGCAGTAGGCAAAGAAAAAATAGATGAGCAACCCAATGCCAGAATAGTGGGCCTTTGAAAGACCTGATTCTTGATCAACAGCTTAGACCCCTTCCTACTGTCCATAGTGAGAACATTAAGGATAGTAAATAAAGTAGGAATCAGGAGACATTCATGGGACTGAGGCTAATCAGAAGTCAACATGGTGGATTAGCACCCAAGATGGAGCCACTTTTGTCTTGATATCATTTTATATTCCCATCAGCAATAGTTAAGAGCTCTAATTTCTCTACATCCTTGCTAACTTGGGAGGCTGAGGCAGGAGAACCGCTTGAACCCAGGAGGTGGAGGTTGCAGTGAGCCGAGATTGCACCACTGCACCCCAGCCAGGGCAGCAGAACAAGACTCTGTCTCAAAAAAAAAAAAAAAAAAAGTCTTCTGATTCACAGGCATGGGATGTCTTTTATTGATTTTGGACTTTAATTTTTTTCAATGGTCTTTTATAGTTTCAGAGTATATGTTTTGTATTTCTTTTATTCAACTTATTTCTAAGTATTTTTTGATACACTGTTCTTCAAATTTTTGATTTGTTCATTGCTGCTGTATAGAAGTATCATTGATTTTTATATAGGGATGTGTATCTTGCAATCTTTCTGAACTTGTTTATTGGTTCTAATGGTCTTTTAGTGGTGTTATAGACTTAAATGTGTGTACTGCCCCAAAATTTATATGTTGAAATCGTAACCCTCAATATGATAATATCAGTAGGTGGGACATTTGGGAGGTAATCAAGTCTTGAAAGTGGAGCCCTCATGAATGGGATTAGTGCCCTTATAAAAAAAGACCCAAAGAGCTTGCTAGTCCTTTTTCTGCCATGTGAGGGTACAATAAAAGACAGCAGTCTATAACCCAGAAAAGGGCCCTCACCAGAAGCCAACCATGCTGACACTCTGACCTCAGACTTCCAGGCTCCAGAACAATGAGAAATAAATTTATGTTGTTTATAAGCCACTCAGTTTCTAGCACTTTTTACAGCAGCCCAAATTGACTAAGACAAGTAGATTTCTAAGTATTTTCTATAAAGAAAATAATGTCATCTGTTGGGAGCAGGCCTCCCAAAATATGGCCATAAACTGGCCTCAAAACTGGCCATAAACAAAATCTCTGCAGCACTGTGACATGTTCATAATGGCCCTAATGCCCAAGCTGGAAGGTTGGGGGTTTATGGGAATGAGGACAAGGAACACCTGGCCCACCCTGGGCAGGGCGGAAAACTGCTTAAAGACATTCTTTAGCCACAAACAATAGCATGAGCGATTTATGCCTTAAAGGCGTGTTCCTGCTGCAGTTAACTAGCCCAATCTATTCCTTTAATTCCGCCCATCCCTTCATTTCCCATAAGGGACACTTTTAGTTAATTTAATATCTATAGAAACAATGTTAATGACTGGTTTGCTATTAACAAATATGTAGGTAAATTTCTGTTCGGGGCTCTCAGCTCTGAAGGCTGTGAGACCCCTGATTTCCCACTTCACACCTCTATATTTCTGTATGTGTGTCTTTAATTCCTCTAGTGCTGCTGGGTGAGGGTCTCCTCGACTGAGCTGGTCTCAGCATCATCTGCAAATAGAGGCAGTTTTACTTCTTCCTTTCCAATATGGATTCTTAACTCCTAATTGCCCTGGTTAGCACCTCCAGTCAAATGTTGAATAGAAGTGGTGAGAGCAGGGCCAGGCACAGTGGGTCACACCTGTAATCCCAGAACTGTGGGAGGCTGTGGCAGAAGGATCACTTGAGGCCAGGAGTTCAAGATCAGCATATGCAACATAGGGAGACTCTATCTCTACAAAAAAAAAAAAAAATTAGCCAGGCAAAGTGATGTGTGCCTAAACTCCCAGTTACCTGGGAGGCTGAGGTTGGGGGATTGCTTGAGCCTGGAGGTCGAGGCTGCAGTGAGCTATAATCACACTACTGCTCTCCAGCCTGGGTAACAGAATGAGATCTAGTCTCAAAAAAAGTAGTGGGAGCAGACATCCTTATCTTGTTCCCGATGTTAGGGTAAAAGCTTTAAGTATATCTTTTATCATTAAGTATAATGTTAACTGAGTTTTCCATAGATGCTTTTATCAGTTGAGAAAATCTTCTTTTATTCCTAGCTTGTTAGATATTTTTATCATGAAGGAGTAGATAGTATGGTTTATTAATCAATAAGGAAGGAAACAAATGCTATGGGCACAGTGTCATAATTTGTGAGGTGCTTCTCGCAGTGAGGTTAGCACTCACATCAATGTGCAGAATAGTGATCTTCCTTTCCCTCTTTTCCTCCCTACTGCCCCTACACAATCCTATAGTTTCTCTTATCCACCTGATCCTAGAACTTCAAAATTGCACCCTGTAAATGTGTTGGGAATGAGAAATGTCATCACTTGGACATTTACCTTTTAATAAATTCTCCCTTAATGACCTAAAGTTTTCCAGCCAAATGTTTGAAATTGCCACTGATGTATCAGTATCTGAGTAAATCTTAGATCACGACCAGTCATCCTCAGCTCTGTCTGAGGGGAGATTTGCCCTTTCCATTTCACAAAATGTTATAAGCACCTTTGTACACAATCTTGGTCTGAATCTTTTACTATTGCTTTAGGATAAATTTCTGGGAAAGAATAACTAGGTTGAAGAACATGAGCATTGTTATGCTACATACCACCAAATGCCCTCCATAAAGTTTGTTCCACTTTACCTGCCCTCCAAGAGTGTGCTGGGGTAGACATTCTATGCATCCTCCATAAAAATAATACTTTAGAGATCTGTTAATTGGATACATGTAGAGTGACATCTCATTATTGTTTTATTTTTATTTTCTTCTTTTATTGGCAATATGTATCTTTTTAGTGAATTACCTCTTCATGTCATTTATGTATTTTCTTTCAGGGTTCTGTTTTTTACTATTTAATTGTGTAATAGTCCATTTTTGCACTGCTGAAAAAATTACCTGAGACTAGGTAATTTATAAAGGAATGAGGTTTAATTGGCTCACAGTTCTGCAGGCTGTACAGGAAACACAGTGGCTTCTGATTCTGGAGAGGTCTCAGGAAACTTACAATCATGGTGAAAAGTGAACAAGAGAGCAGGAACACAGCCAGAGCAGGAACAAGAGAGAGAGAGAGAGAGAGAGAGGAAGTGCTACATGCTTTTAAACAACCAGATCTCATAATATGATAACTCACTTACTCACTATCATGAGAACAGCACCAAGAAGGTGATACTAACAGATTCATGAGAACTCTACCCCCATCCAATCACCTCCCACTTGGACCCACCTCCAACATGGGGGATTACAACTGGACATGAAATTTAGTGGGGACAGAGATCCCAATTATATCATTCCACCCCCAGCCTCTCCAAATTTCATGTTCTTATCATATTGCAAAATACAATCATCCCTTCTCAACAGTCCCCCAAAGTCTTATCTCATTTGAGCATTAACTCAGAAGAAGTCCAAAGTCTCATCTGAGACAAGGTAGGTCCCTTCCACCTATGAGCCTGTAAAACCATAAGCAAGTTAGTTGCTCTCAAAAGGTGAGGGTACAGGCACTGGGTAAATACAACTGTTCCAAAAGGGAGAAACCAGCCAAAAGAAAGGGGCTACAGGCCCCATGCTAGTCTGAAATCCAGCAGGGCAGTCATTGCATCTTAAAGCTCCAAAATAATCTCCCTTGACTCCATGCCTCACATCCAGGGTACACTGGTGCAAGAGGTGGGCTCCCAAAGCATTGGGCGTCTCCTCCTCCATGGCTTTGCAGAGTTCAGTCTCCACAGTTTCTCTCACAAGCTGGTGTTGACTGCCTGAAGCTTTTCCAGGCACAAGGTGCAAGTTGCCAGTGGATCTACCATTCTGGGGTCTGGAGGACAGTGGCCTTCTTCTCACAGCTCTCTAGGCAGTACCCCAGTGGGGACTCTGTGTTGGGGCTCCAACCCCACATTTCCCCTCCACACTGCTCTAGTAGAGGTTCTCCATGAAGGCTCCAGCCCTACAGCAGGCTTCTGCCTGGACATCCAGGCTTTTACATACTTCTTCTGAAATCTAGGTGGAGGTTTCCAAGCCTCAACTCTTGCACTCTGCACACCTGCAGGCTTAACACCACATGGAAGCTGCCAAGGCTTATAGCTTACACTCTCTGAAGCAGTGGCCTGACCTGTACCTGGGCCACTTTGAGCCATTGTTGGAGCTAGAGTGGCTGGGATGTGAGGAGCAGTGTCCCTGGGTCTGGCCCAGGAAACCATTCTTCCTTCCTAAGCCTCCTTAGGCTTGTGATGGAAGTGGCTGCCTCTAAGGTCTCTGAAATGCCTTCAAAGCCACCTCCCCATTGTCTTGGCTATCAGCATTTGCCTTTCTTTAAGTTATGAAAATTTCTGCAACGTGCTTAATTCCTCTCCTGAAAGTGGGCTTTTCTTTTCTACCATATGGCCAGGATGCAAATTTTCCAAACCTTTATGCACTGCTTTCCTTTTAAATATGAGTTCAAGTTTCAGGTCATTTCTTTGCTCACACATATGAGCATAGGTTGTTAGAAGTTGCCAGACCACACGTTGAACACTTTAATACTTAGAAATTTATTCTGCCAGATACCTAAATGATCTCTCTCAAGTTCCAAGTTCCACAGATTTCTAGGGTAGGGACACAATGTTTCCAAGTTCTTTGCTAACACTTAACAAAAGTGACCTTTGTTCCAGTTCCTAATAAGTTCCTCATTTCTGTATGAGACCTCCTCAGCCTGGACTTCATTGTCCCTATCACTATCAGCATTTTGGTCAAAACAATTTAACAAGTCTCCAGGAATTTCCAAATTTTCCCTCATCTTCCTGTCTATTTCTGAGTCCTCCACACTCTTCTATCCTCTGCCTGTTACCCAATTCCAAAGCTGCTTCCACATTTTCAGGCATTTTTATAGCAATGCCCCACTCCTCGGTACCAATTTTCTGTTTTAGTCCGTTCTTGCACTGTTATAAAGAAATATCTGAGACTAACTAATTTATAAAGAAAAGGGATTTAATTGGCTCACAGTTCCACAGGCTGTACAGAAAGCATAGTGGCTTCTGTTTCTGGGGAGGCCTCACAGAGCTTTCAATCATGGTGGAGGGCAAAGGGGGAGCAAGGTGTCTTCCATAGCCCGAACAGGAGCAAGAGCGAGTGTGGGAAGGTGCTACATACTTTTAAACAACTAGATCTTACAATAACTCACTCACTATCACAAGAACAGCACTAAGGCAATGATGTCAACCCATTCATGAGAACTCCTCCTCCATGATCTAATCACTTCCCACTAGGCTCCACATTTCATTTTTATATAAACAAGTAAGTTCCCCTTTTCTTTGCTATTACTGTCATTCAGATGTGTGCTGGTAAAGCAGGTTCAAAAGAAAAGTCTGATCTGTAGCATTTGCTGATATCAGCAGTATCAATATTCCCACTATTGCTGAGGGCTAGCTACCAACTTATTTTTTGGCAAAATTCCTGAATATTTTATTCTTATTTATGTATTTATTTATATTTGATTTTATTTTTTGAAACGGAGTTTCACTCTTGTTGCCCAGGCTGGAGTGCAATGTCATGATCGCGGTTTACCACAACCTCTGCCTCCCAGGTTCAAGTGATTTTCCTGCCTCAACCTCCCTAGTAGCTGGGATTACAGGCATGTGCCCCCACACCTGGCTAATTTTGTATTTTTAGAAGAGATGGGGTTTCACCATGTTGGTCAGGCTAGTCTCAAACTCTTGACCTCAAGTGATCCACTCGCCTTAGCCTCCCAAAGTGCTAGGATTACAAGCGTAAGCCACCGTGCCTGGCCCTGAATACTTTAGAATCAGATTTAACAAATCTGTACAAGCAAGCTCCAGCACACCATGGCTACCCAGCTTTTAGATTTAGAAAGTTTTTCTCCATAACAAGATAAGATAGATATATGTGTATGTGTTCTTCTCAAATGTATTTTTTTAGTTATTTTAATTTTCAGTTATCCAAGTAATAAATGTTTACTGAAGAAAAATCAGGAAATATAAATAAATGTTAAAATATTTAAATAAATAGTAATCTCACCAAATAGGATCATACCAATATCATTTTTAGAGCAACCATGCGGTCATTTTTCTCTCTATATTAACATACTTTAGATTCTTGGCTCCTACTGCAAATTGTGGTTCAGAAAGTTTATAACAATGTATCTACTTACACATGCCCAAGTGCATGCACACACACATAGCATCATACTATGTATACTGTCTGTAATATGCTTGTCTTAATCTATAATCTATCATAAATATTTTTTCATGCCAGTAATTATCCATCTACAATTTCATGATTATTGGCTGGATAATATAACATTTTATTTATAATGCAATTTTTAATATTTTAGTTTATAATGTATTTTACCTATCTTCTGTTGTTGGATATTTAAATTGCTTCCAATTTTCACAATTAGAAATAATTTTGCAATAAGCAGCAATATTTCCTTGGGATGTGTAGGAACAATTATTTTCTTTTCTTTTCTTTTTTTTTTTTTTTTTTTTTTGAGACAGAGTTTTGCTCTTGCTGCCCAGGCTGGAGTGCAATGGCACGATCTCGGCTCACCACAACCTCTACCTCCTGGGTTCAAGCGATTCTCCTGCCTCAGCCTCCTGAATAGCTGGGATTACAGGCATGCACCACCACGCCCGGCTTATTTTGTATTTTTAGTAGAGACAGGGTTTCTCCATGTGGGTCAGGCTGGTCTCTAACTCCCAACTTCAGGTGATCCACCACTTTGGCCTCCCAAAGTGCTGAGATTACAGGCATGAGCCACTGCACCCGGTTGAACAATTTTTTTAAATATATATTTTATAAAGTGGACTTTTTGAACCAATAGACATAAACCAATACCAGTATTCTTTGCCTTTTTTTCATCACTACACATGAAATGTCTTTTTTGTTAATTATTTAACCCAAATTTAAGATACTTTTTTTAGATTGCTCATCTGCCATATAATTCAATAGCCTACTGACAATTTTGGTTTCTCTTCTCATCTGTTGGTCATACTGATTACACAATAAGGTGTTGACTGGAACTTTTCCTATGACTTGGGTCCAAAACTGAAGACAAAGAAGTATTATGTACCACATTCTATAAAAGCTGCTAACAACTGGAGCACATCCCCCAGGGCATTCTAAGAAGCAGTTAAACCAGATAGCACTGTCCACAGCATCGCCTCACCCTACCTTCCCTCATTCACCTGAGAATGCTGGGGAGGGTGGCAGGAGAGTCAGCAGCACCAGGAGATGAGTGTTTATGATGTAAGCCAGCAAGCTCTTCTCCCTGTGCAAGAGATGACATCTCTTTCTCAAGCCAAGTGAAGGGGGAATAACAGTAAAATTACTCACAGACACCGAACAGGCAAATCAGGCATTTCTTTACTCAAGAGGATGCTTGTTTTGATGCAGCAATGTGCAGGATCACCCTCTGAGGCTGATCCCCCCTGCCCCTCTGAGCAGTCTTAGAGAACATTACACGTGCCCCCTGGGGGTTCAGGAGTGTAAGTTAGTAGAGGAACTGGTGTCTACTCTGTTGGAGATTTCCATTGGACCAACCCTTGCCAACTGGCAATTAGAGACTGTGGTATTAGGTACCTGGGAAAGGGGGTGTATCTCCATCTCAGCATCCCTTGGGCCACACACACACAAAAAGGCACAGGAAGGCTTCATCTGCTCCTGTGGCTCCATGCAAGGGAGAATGGAGGCCATAGGATAAGACCAGAGCTATAGGAAACACAGCCATCTGATCATCCCAAGCCCTTGAATGACTTTGTGGCATAGAGACAGCTTACCTATTCTAGACCTTTTAGCTATACTTTTTCTATTATATGAGGAAGAAATAAACCTCAATCTTATTTAAGCCTCTGTATTTGAGGTCTCCCTGTCCTGCAGCTTAGCCTGTACCTTAATCGACACAATTACAGAAAAGGATATCCTCCTTCTTACCACTGATCCCTGGTCTCCACACCAGAAAAGCTAGATCTGGGAGAGGGAGGGGCAAGAAGAGTGTATCTCAGATAAACCATGCCTACCTCCAAAATATATGCCAAGGTTGAGCTACAGACCTAGCCTGTGATATGCAGAAAGAAGTTGAGCTTTAGATGGAGATGGAGATTTAGAATTTTAAACTAGATTGCAGTATCAATATCTCAAAAGGACTGGAGAAGTGACAAAGGGAGAATTTCAAAATCCAGTTGATGGAATGACTGAGAAAAATAAAAACTACTCCATATTTGGACTAGATGATGTTGAGATTCCTCATAAACTAACTGTAATTGAAACTCTCAGAAAGTCCCTGTGGTTTTAGAAATCCCCTCAGGTCTTTTACTCCCTGTAGTTTAGTCTCATTCCTTTCTACTCAAATCAGTCTCCAGAAACCTAGGCAGAAATACTTCCTCCTTTCCCCATATTTGTGGCCTCATTCTCTTTAAAACTCACACACTCTCACCATTTCTATCCCAGGTCTCTATCCACTGTCTCTTTCCTATGCTCTTACATCCATCCACTCTATTCTCTTTGCCTATTACACCTTTCTTTGTACCTCTGACTTTCCAAGCAGCTTCTTTCAGAGTCTTCACTCTTTCCAGGATAGCATTTCTTTTCTGCTACCACACTCAGAACTGAGTCTCCAGGGCATCAGAGATGGTCATGCCAACCCCGGAGGACTGGGTTGAATAGTGTCCTCCACCCACCCTCCAAGCATTTATGTCTATTTATTTCAGATTTATTCTGAAATCTCAGAATGTGACCTCATTGAAAAAAGAGTCTTCGTAGATCTAAGTAAGTTAAGGACCAAGAGGTGATGGCATCAGATTAAGAAGGCCCCTAAATCCAACTAGAGTGTCCTTGTAAGAGACAGAAAAAAAAAAAAAAGAGGCTCGGAGGAGAACACCATGTGAAGACACAGGCACAAATTATTGATTATTTAACCCAAATTTAGGATGCTTTTTTTTTTTTCAGATTGCATATCTGCCATGTAATTCAATAGCCTACCAATATTTTTTGTTTCTCTTCTCATCTGTTGGTTCTACTGATTACATAACAGGGTGTTGACTGGAACTTTTCTTATGACTTGGGTCCAAAACTAAAGACAAAGAAGTATTATGTGCCACATTCTATAGAAAGCTGCTAACAACTGGGGCATTCTAACAAGCAGCTGATACATCTGCAAACCAAGGGACGCCAAGGTTTGCCAGCAACTACCAGAAGCTAGGAGAGAGGAAAGGGATGATTTCTCCCTGACAGCCTCTGGAAGGAACCAACCCTGCCAACCTTGATTTCTGACTTCTGCCTTCCTGAAATGGGAGAAATACATTTCTGTTGTTTTAAGCCACCCTGTTCATGGTAATTTTTTTGGTAGCCACAGGAAACTAACACATCCAACAACACTGCCAATTTGATGCTTTCTTTGCTTATGGTGTTCTTTCACTTCCAACTTTGCACCCACTGTGCCCTCCCCTTTGAAGGGTCTTCCCAGCCACATGCCCAGGACCCTTTCCAGCCACATGCCCAGGACCTCCCTGATGAAAGACCTTTCATCAAGGCTCATCCTAGTAGTCCTCCCTGGTCACTAACCTAGGTTTCTCTTCCCTTTTGCTATGGTCTGGATGTTTGTGTTCCCCAAAAATTCATATGGTGAAATCCTAGCCCCCAAAGGGATAATGTAGTCAGCCCTTCATATCCATGGGTTCCACATCCATAGATTCAAACAACCATGGATTGAAAATATTCAATAAATGAATAAATAAATAATAATACAATAATACAAAATAATAAAAATAAAAAACGATATAGTATAACAGCTACATAACATTTACATACATTGTATTACGTATTGTAAGAAATCTAGAAATGATTTAAACATATGGAGGGATGTACATAGGTTTTATGTAAATAGTACACTTTTTTTTCAGAGTCAGTGTCTTGCTCTGTTGCCCAGGCTACAGTGCAATGGCATGATCATAGCTCATTGCAGCCTGGAATTCCTGGGCTCAAGCAATCCTCCCACCTCAGCCTCCTGAGTAGTTGGGACTGCAGGCATGTGCCACCACGCCCATCTAATTTTTGTATTTTTTTTTTTGAGGAGGTGGAGTCTCACTATGATGCCCAGGCTGAAAGTATGCCATTTTATATATGGACTTGAGCATTCACAGACTTTGGGATCTACAGGGCTCCTGGAACCAATCCCCTGTGGATATGGAGGAACAGCTGTATTAAGAGTTGGGGATGTTGGGAGACAATTAGGTCATGAATGTGGAGCCTTCATGAATGGGATGAGTGCCCTCCCGCATGTGAGGATACAGTGAAAAGACAAGCCGTCTATGAACCAGGAAGTGGGCCCTCGCCAGGCACCAAATCTGTCAGCAGCTTGACCTTGGACTTTACAGCTCCAGAACTATAAGCCATATATTTCTATTGTTTATAAGCTACTCAATTTGTGGTACAGTCATGCACTGCATAACAATATTTCACTCAGCAGCCATGGCCCTATAAGATAATAATGAAGATAAAAAATTCCTATGCCCTAGTAACATTGTAGTGCAATGTATTACTCACATGTTTGTGGTGATGTTGCTGTAAACAAACATACTACACTGACAGTCATATAAAAGCATAGCACATACAATTACATACAGCTCATAATACTTGATAATGATAATAAGCAACTATGTTACTGGTTTCTGTATCTAGTAGACTATAATTTTAATAATTATTTTAGAGTGTACTCCTACTTGTTTTTTAAAAGCTAACTATAAAAAAACCTCAAGCAGGTCCTTCAGGAGATTTTCCAAAAGAAGGCATTGTTGTTATCAGAGACGATGGCTCCATGCATGTTATTGCCCCTGAAGACCTTCCAAAGGAGCAAGAGGTAGAGGTAGAAGACAATGATATTGATATTGACTCTATGTAGACCTGGGCTAGTGTGTGTCTGTGTGTGTGTGTGTGTGTCTCAGTTTTTAACAGAAAAGTTTAAAAGTGAAAATAAAATAAAAAAAATTTAAAATAGAAAAAACAGAAAATAAAGATATAAAGAAGTAAAATATTTTATATAGCTGTAGAATGTGTTTGTGTTTTAAGCTAAGTGTTATTACTAAAGAGCCAAAAAAAAATTTAAAACAAAAAGTTGATAAAGTAAAAACATTACAATAAGCTAAGGTTAACTTCTTACTAAAGAAAGAAAAAAATTTTAATAAATTTTGTGTGGCCTATATGTACAGTGTTTATAAAGTCCACAGTGGGATATGGTAATGTCCTTGGCCTTCACATTCACTCACCGCTCCCTCACTGACTCACCCAAAGCAGCTTCCAGTCCTGCAAGCTCTATTCATGATAAGTGCCTGTATTCGTTCATTTTCACACTGCTGATAAAGACGTATCTGAGACTGGGCAATTTACAAAAGAAAGAGATTTATTGGACTTACAGTTCCATGGAGCTGAGGGAGCCTCACAACCATGGCAGAAGGCAAGGAGGAGCAAGTCACATCTTACATGGCAGCAGGGAAGAGAGAGAACTTGTGCAGGAAAACTCCCCCTTAAAGAACCATCAGATCTCATGAGACCCATAGGCTATCAGGAGAAGAGCACAGGAAAAGATCCACCCCCATGATTCAATCACCTCCCACTGGGTCCCTCCCCAACACGTAGAGATTCAAAATGAGATTTGAGTGGGGACACAGCCAACCCACATCAGTGCCCTTTACAGATGTACCAATTTTTATCTTTTTTACCATATTTTTACCGTACCCTTCCTATGTTTAGATATGTTTGGATACACAAATACTTAGCATTGTGTTACAATCACCTAGAAGCAACAGGCTAAACAATAAGCCTAGGTGGGTAGTAAGCTATGCCATCTATGTCTGTGTGAGTGCACTCTATGATGTTCAACCAAAGGCAAAATTACCTAACAACACACATCTCAGAACACAGGTAGTAGCGCAGCCCAAACGGACTGACACCTTTCCTCATCCAAGCCCGTCTTTGACAAGCCCCATTCCTTTTAACAGGTCATCTTACTACGGGATCTACTGTTTATTCTTATCCCAGTGTTAAGAACTGAAAATGTACTGAGGCAAACTTACCAAATTGTGGCATTGGATGGGGGAATGAGAAGGAACAGCGCAAACATAGATGGAGGAGATACTTTATATGTATGGATTTTGTTTTGTTTTGTCTCCTTTTGCTTTTGTTTTTTGTTTTGTTTTGTATTTTGTTTTAGGTATTTCTGGATCCATTTTCAACCTCCCAAAACGATGGCAGGGAAGATGCATGACCCTCAAAACAAAAGCGCGCGTCCTACCGGGCAATGGGTCCGGTGGGGCGAGCTGCAGGGCCGCTGTGGGGCGGGCAGATGAGGAACAGGGAAGGGCTCACCCAGCCTCGGAAAGGCAGTCGTTCCCTTCTCTCAGTGTCCTGCTAAACCTGGAGCCACGTCGCCCCAGCGTCTTCCAGTGGCGGATGGGGAGGACACCGCGAAGGTGTCCATGGCCAACGTCAGGCACTCGGGCAGCCCAGGCACTGCGGCGGGGACTAGCGGCCAGCGGGCAGCTCAGCGTGGAACTGTAGCCCCGCCACCCCTGTCCCCGCCTGCCTGGGATTTTTGGATAAAATCCAGGACTTCATGGACATTTCCTGCATGGGGCCGTTTCATTTGCTCATCCCACGAGTTTTTACTGCGCATCTACAATGGGGTGCGCAGGGTCCCCTCGGCACTGAGGAGGGGCAGGGAACAGATGGAGAAGGCTCCCGTTCTCCTGGAGCTTATACTTTAGAGGAGAGAAAGAGAAAACGAGTAAACAACTAAGCAAACAGGATAATTTTAGACAGCTATGTGTACTGTGAAGAAAAGAAACGGGAGGAATGTGACGGAGAAAGACTGTGAGGACCCTACTTTCCACTAGGATGAAGGGACGCCCCTCCGCTGAGGGGGTGTATGTTTAAAAAAAAAATTAATGCTAAAATTCTGTATTTTCAATGTCAACAATATTTTGTGGGAAACATTGATACCATTTAAAAATACTTGATTATTTAGAATCTGTGGCAATTTTTGTTGTTGTTGTTGTTGTTATTGTGGTTGTTTATTGTTTTATTGTTTTAGGCAACAGTTCAACAAATCTGTTCAACAGGGGTTGTGGAAGAATGTGCCGTTTGGGATTGAGCCTAGGGAGGAAAATAAATGTTGTTTTCCTGAAGAGAAAGGAAGGGCTAATGCAGACAGATGATGATGCTAATAAAATGTCATTAAGGCTTATTTTGTTACAGCTATTATGAAAACAGTTTCTTTCTTTTAATTTTTTTGAGATGGAGTCTCACTCTGTTGCTCAGCTCACTACAGCCTCTGTCTCCCAGGTTCAAGTGATTCTCCTGCCTCAGCCTCCCGAGTAGCTGAGACTACAGGTGTGCACCACCACACCCGGCTAATTTTTGTATTTTTAGTACAGACGGGGTTTCACCACATTGGCCAGGCTGGGCTCGAACTCCTGACCTCAAGTGATCCACCTGCCTCATCCTCCCACAGTACTGGGATTATAGATGTGAGCTACCGTGCCTGGCTGAAACCAGTTTATTGAATGAGCTAAGTCCAGAAAGCAAGGGCTTCATTTTTCGCTAACCACTGCCTTACAACAAAGTTCTGTTGGATCTCCTTCAATCATCACTCCTGAATCTTGGGCAGATACCATAAATTTTAGTGACAAATCTTATTTTAGTCCTTGCACCTCTATATAAGGAATTAAAATGTCCAGGCCAGTCCAATTTAACAGCAATCTCACACCTCATTCAAAATTCTGCTTAGCCTTCCTTGCAGTGAAATGAAGAAGGAATACAGTCAGTTTACTCTTCCTCTATTGTCTCTGTCTTCTCTATATTCTAGATGACCCCATGCCATTGCAAGGGAAGAGGGCATTACACAAAGAGGAGCAGATCTTCCTGTAGTTAACTATTGAATAAGGCAAACAGGCCAACATGCTCCTGCCAGCTACTATGGCAGAGTCCAAATGCTGGTTTTTTCACAGGGTATGTCTGTGAGTTATTGGAGGGTCTTCAGTGTACCCCACATTGCACAGTTCCATGATGCAGAGGCACATTATCTGGCTGACCTCTTGCAGCAACCTCCACCCCAAACCCCTCTTCTGCCTAACCCCATGTCCTCTTACTGCTATCGTCTCTTTGCACAACAGGCTACCCTATTGACTGATATCCCATCATGACAACACAAGCCCAGCTACTCTTCCATAGTCAAAGCCGTGTGAAGAAATTCATATCCTTTTACCATGCCAATAATGGAAGGACAGGTTGCTATCACTACTTCTCTTCCCTCATCCTGCCATTTTGGGTTGCTCAAGCCAACCTTTCACCTTCTGAATTCCCCAGGTGGGAAGAACTCATCTATTCATTCAACAAATATTTATCAAGCACTTGTATTTGCTAAGCACTATTTACCAGTCTCTGTGTTCCCAGTGCCCACCCTCATCCCAAACTCCAGCAAACACTCATCAAGCTCTTCCAAGAGTTCTCAAGCCACACCACATTTGCTGCACTGAACCCGTGTGCTCCTGTTACTCTGCAAGCTTTCAGTCTTGGAGTGGGATGCCAGGCTACCTTCTACTGTGCTTAGAGTCCCTCACACTTGTCTGCAAGAAATTCAAAGCAACCTCCCTATGGTCTAGAACCTCCGCTTAATGACTCTTTAATCATGCTTTTGACTCTAGTCTCCTAGAGATGGATAATACAGACTGGGAGTCATTGGTCTCCTTCTGCTCTTCCAGGCTGGCTGTGTCTAGTATCATGTGGGTGCAGTTACTGTCTTGTTAGCTTTGAGGCTTTAGCCAGAATTCTAAGACAACCAGAAAAGTCCCATTCAATACCCAGTTACAAATAAATTTGGCCCTGAGTTTTCTTGGAAAGCAGGTAAATCCACGTCTTTCACCTCAACAGCTTATGACGAAGTCCATATTTCCCTTTACATACATACACTATTACATCATGAGTTCTCATTGGTTAATTACATATTTGTGTAGCAGGATAAAAAAATAAATAAGTTATTACACATATGTGAAACAAAAGACTTTTTTATATGCCGTAGCTGATCTAATTTTTTCCCCAAGCCCAAACTTGAAGAGAATGATGATGCTGACCCAGAAACCAATAGGATTCACAGGGCACTCTGAGGACCAGTGCATATGACACTGAAGTTGACTGTTTCCTTACTGCCATGAAGCCATATAAACTCTTGCTCACACAGAATCCATTTGGGAAAGCAGAGTGGAGAGGAGCTGAAAAACTGAGAATTTACTCAAAAGAGACTGTTCCAATTTGAGACATAATGACTAAACCGGAAGAGACCGGGCTGTCTCTAACTGGCAAGTTGAGTACCACCTCACCACCTAGCCCAACTCCCCAGATGAAACGTTGTTTTTGTTAAGTCTTTCCTGAAGGCATGAGGATAATGGAGGTTACTTAGAACTGTACTGTTCACCATCATCCAAGTAAATATGGTTTCTTGAGTTTTCTAATTTTTTTAAAGATTTCACATCGTTTTCAGTGACTAGTGTTAATTTCACATTAAAAGTGGCTCTAATGTTAGCCCAAAAGAGCCCACGTTTGCTTTTCTCCTTGGGCCATTGCAAATAAGTCCTCTGCGTCATCAGAGCCCTCAGCTTGTGGTATTTGTTGGGAATGCTGTTCTGTGGAATGGGTTCCAGTAAGATGAGGATTAGGTTATTAGATCCTTCATGAAACAGACTGTGGTGGGCAAAGTAGAGCTCATAATGGCACCACTCACTCTGGACAAAGTTGGGAGACAAAACAAAGATGGACTTGTAACTCTTCTCAATGCAGTTGATGATATTTTCCACAATGCTCTTGCCAGGAACAAAGTTTCTCTCATGAAGGCAAATCTGCATACCTTCTTTCTCTAGGTAAGGTACCAATTCATTTTTCACCCAGGCAGAATCATGTTCACTATATGAAATAAATGCATGAAACTGGAGATTTCTTTGGAGTTCTTCTAAGGGTACGTTCCTGGCCCTGCGTCGGGTCTGGGTCCACTGGCACACCATCCTGAGATACCAGGGCAGATCCAAGTAGATGCAGAGGAAGGTCACAGCCACAGCCAACACCAGCATGGTGGCACTGATGGTGACGATCAGCAGAGTTATGTTGCAGGATAATTCAGACATGTGAAAGTCCTTTAGTGTGGTTCCTCTATTACTTTCTGGGTAGTCACACTTATAAGAATCAGGCCAGCCCTCTACCACTTCACTTGATACTTGCTCTATATTTCTGACAAATTCTCTTAGCTCACAGGTACACTGGAATGGATTGTTCCCTGCTTTTATTGACCTCATCTTCTGGCAGCTCTGGAAGAAATCAGCTGATGGGTGGGAAACTGAATTGTGATCAATGATCAACACAGAAAGGCTCCTAAAGCTGCCACATCCAGGAAGGTCGGTTAAAGAATTGAAAGCAACATTGAGTTCTTGCAAAGCTTCCAGTTTTATGACTTGTTTAGGAATGCTCTTTATTTTATTGTTGTGAAGATCAAGTACCTTGATCCTGGGAGGTAAACATCTGAAAACAGAGTCAGTAAGTATATTTGAAGACAAATTTAACACCACTATACTCTCAACCCAAGTGCAGTTTTCCTTATGTCTACCAGATTCCAAAGAATTCCAACTAACATCCAGTATTTCCAAAGATGGCATATCCTTAGTCATGAGACTTACTTTGAAAATGTCTTTTAATCCATTCTTTTGTAAGATAAGTGTCTCCAACTTAACTAACGTGGAACATTTTTCAAAAATACTATCTGTGAAAACATTCTGGGTAAAGTTCAAAAACTTGAATGTGCTTGGTGCATGAGGACACAGCATGTGTATAAAAGGTGTATCTGAAATGGTTAACATCATAATGTTCATCTCAGAAAACACGGTGTACAATGCTGTCTGTGAAAAGATAAAAACTTGGTTCGTGATATGTTCTATTTTCAATGCTTTCAATGTCGTTTTAGAATAAGTAAAATCTTCTTCACGAATGCTTTTAATTATTGTTAAATTGTAAATATTGAGATATTCCACAGGTTTGGGCCAAAGAAATTGAAAGACTCTCACCAGGCATTTCCAAGTTGTTTCTATGTGACTGAGGGTAAAATTCAGTAAGGTTGGACCTCTGGTGAGTTCTAATAAAAATTTAATGAAAACTTGACAGTTGTCATCATTCAATTTAATATTAGTCAGTTGTAGGCACCCTAAAGTATTAACTGATATGTTCACTTGGATAGAGAATAAACTAGAGGGGTGAAAAACAAGGTGAAGTGTTTTTGTATTCAGAATTTGTAGACTTTCTGTCTCATTTTCTTTTATATAATAATTTCTTAAATCCAGAAGGATGTAACTTAGATGCAAGTGAGCAATTGGCAGCAAATCTAATTTTTCTAACTTCATAGCACTCAACCCCAAGAAATTCAGTTGTGACAAGTTGCCAAATTGCTTACAGATAGGCAGGGCCTTGAAGTCATTGAATGAGAGATCTAAATGCCTGAAACTCATAATAGGATGGCAGGATATCTTTTGCAACTGATTATGAGATAAATCCAAATATTCCAAGTCCTGGTTGAACTTGAAAATGCTTAAATCAAGTAGCTGGATTTTGTTATGGGAAAGTCTCAAAACTTTCAGCTCTGACAGAAAGCTCATGTCAGAGACCTGAAGCTCAGCTATGGAGTTGTGAGACATATCTAAGACTTTGGTTTTTGGCGGTAGGTCTTTTGGAACACGAGTAAGACCTGTTTTTGACTTGTCTACTGCAAATTCACTTCCGTCGGAGAACTGGATTCTGGTTCCAACTATTATGATCATAAGGCAAACAAAATGGAAGCTTTTAACAATAGGTTCTTTGTCTTTGGTCATGATGTTGCAGTGGCTATCCTAAAGAGTTGTTGTTCTTCAGAGCATCTTGATATGAGTCCAAATTCTAGAAATGTAATATACACTAAGATTAATAAAGATCAGGTGGTTACTCTCAAACCTCCACTTACTAACCATAAAATCTAAACGATTTCTTCATTCACTAGTAGAGTCGTTTCTGTTCCCATAATTTAATATGATACTTTTTATAACCAGTTATAGTGCTTGCTCACACCAGAAGAGGCAATATAGGTCTTGTTATCAAAGAATTGTGGTTGTGTGTTTTGACCTGTCTGGTTGCTGCCTAAGGGATTCACACTCAGGGGCTTGCCTTTGTTTTGTACACCTTAGAACTTTCTCAGGGCTGGAACAGCCTTCTGGGTGGTGGTTACTGTAAACACTTAAAAAGGCAAATATACTAGCTGCAGCCACCTGAGCAAGGGCTAACAGAGGGGGCAAGCAGCAGACACATCAAAAAGCCTGGGAAATACGCAAAGATATACAGAAAAAGATACGTGGGAGAAAAAAAGGCTTTGGAAATCTCTGTATTTACCAAGTAGTCTAGAAGTCCACTCACGTGCCCAAGGCTGGACACATGTTCAGAGGAGACCTGAGAAAATCCTAAACTTCACCTCTGGCTCATCTTCAGCTTCCATGCATGCAGAAAGTGAAGGCTAAGGCAGAGCTGTGAATAAGCTGGCTAAGCATTGAGAAAGTGATCCAACACAGCCAATCTGCAAAGATCAGGGGAGTTTTTGTTTTGCTCCTGGTATTTTGTTTTGTTTTTGTTTTAGTTGCAGATGTTTAAAGAAATCTCACGTCACTGGCTGACCACTAAGCTAATTGGACAGAAAATGTAATAGCCACACATGATAAAGAATAGTCTTTATAAAAAATATTTAGAAAAGTCAATAAAAAAGCAACTAGAAGCCACAAAAAGCAGCAACACACTCTGGGAAAGGGAGGCCAGCCACAGTGGCTCAAGCCTGTAATCCCAGAACTTGGGGAGGGCAAAGCAGGGGGATCGCTTGAGTCCAGGAGTTCAAAGCCAGCCTGCGCAACATGGTGAAACTCCATCTCTACAAAAAATACAAAAATTAGCTGGGCATGGTGGCACATGCCTATAGTCCCAGCTACTTGGGAGGCTGAGGTGGGAGGACTGTTTGGGCCTGGGGAAGTCGAGGCTCCAATAAGCCTGCACTCCAGCCTGGGTGACAGAATGAGACCCTGGTAAAAAAAAAAAAAAAAAAAAAAAAAAAAAAAAAAAATAGCTTCTGGGAAAGGGGGACAGAATTTGATTTTTAGAGTTTACCTCATTACAGTGTTTTAAATGTCTGATTTTAAAAAATAAAATCAAAAAATAATCACTGGCCCCAGATTTGCCAGTGGACTTGCTCTGGGTTTTGCCCTGAAATAACACAAGCCTTGCAAAAAGCAAATGGAAAGAGATTGTTGTCTTTTTGATTGTGCAACTTGGCCT
This sequence comes from Rhinopithecus bieti, assembly GCF_001698545.2. Lineage (NCBI taxonomy): Eukaryota > Metazoa > Chordata > Mammalia > Primates > Cercopithecidae > Rhinopithecus > Rhinopithecus bieti. Next base: position 2,367,338 of record NW_016807772.1, read on the forward strand.
TAAAGGAATCTCTAATTTATTTGTTTAAAAAAAATAGCCATGCAAAGAAACAAGAAAGTATTGTTTATTCACAGGAAAAGAAATTAAAAGAACAAAGTCAGATAACTGATACCACCTAACACTGAGGCTTGCTACAAAGCTACAGCAATCAAGGCACTGTGGTTTTGGTGAAAGAATAGACAAATAGATCAAATGGCCAGAATACAGAGCTTAGAAATAGCCCCACACAAAAATAATCAACTGCTGTTTGACAAAGGAGCAAAGGCAACTCAGTGGAGAATGGATAGTCTTTTCAACAAATGGTGCTGGAACAATTAGACCTCCACATGCCAAAAAAGAAGAAGAAGAAGAAGAAGAAGAAGAAGAAGAAGAAGAAGAAGAAGAAGAAGAAGAAGAAGAAGAAGAAGAAGAAGAAGGAGGAGGAGGAGGAGGAGGAGGAAGGAAGAAGAAGAAGAAGAAGAAGAAGAAGAAGAAGAAGAAGAAGAAGAAGAAGAAGAAGAAGAAGAAGAAGAAGGAGAAGAAGAAGGAGAAGGAGAAAGAAGTTAGACACAGACCTTACAGTTTTCACAAAAATTAGCTCAAAATTAACCATAGACCTAAATGTATAATGCAAAACTATAAAACTTCCAGAAGATAACACAGGAGAAAATAATCTAGGTGACTTTGGATTTGTTGATGATTTTTTAGATACTACATCAAAAACATAATCCAAGAAAGAAAACACTGTTAAGTTGGACCTCATTAAAATTAAAATTTTTGCTTTGCAAAAGACACTACAAGAGAGTGAAAAAGACAAACCATAGATTGAGAGAGGATATTTGCAGAACTCATATATGATAGGGACTTGTATCCAAAATATGCAAAGAACTCTTAAGCTCCACAATAAGAAAACAAGCAACCTAGTTTTTAAATGGGCACAAAAATCTAAACAGATACCTCACCAAAGAAGATATATAAAGAGCAAATACACATATAAATAGCTATCCGACATCATATTTCATCATGGTTTTGCAGATAAATACAGCAATGAAATTACACTACACTTATGAGAATGGGTAAAATCCAAAAACAACATCAAATGTTGGTAAGGATGTGGAGCAACAAGAACTCTCTTTCACTGTTGATGGGAATGCAAAATGGTGCAGCCACTATGGAGGGCAGTTTCTTATAAAACTAAACATAGTCTTATATGATCCAGCAAATTACATTCCTGGGTATTTAACCAAGAGAACCTAAAATTTATGTCCACATAAAAGACTCCATGTGGATGTTTATAGAAGCATTATTCATAACTGCCAAACATTGGAAGCAACAAGATATCCCTCAATAGGTAAAAAGATTAACAAACTGGTACATTCACACAATAAAATACTATTCAACAATTAAAAAAACGAGCTGGAGAAGCATTAAAATGGTTGAATAGAGGCACCTAGCACTCACCCCCTCTGCAAAGAAGGACCAAAACAGTGAGCAGATAATCACACATTGAATGAGCATCTAAGAGAGAACACTGGAATTCAGCAGAGAAGTGACAGTGCACCTCTGAGGCATGGGAGAAGAGGGAAGTGAAGCAGCCAGCCCAGCTGGGACTAGCTCAGAACCAGGAGGAACTTCCCATTCCAGGGAAAGGATAACTGAGAGATCTTCAGAGGTCCACATTTCCACTATGGACTCCTGTAATCCTAGCCATGAGCTAGCTCCTTGGCCCTCACATGCCCTGAGGCTCTCTGGAACCTATGCAGTGGCATTGTTCCACAATGAGACTTCACATTGGGTTCCACATACCCCATACCCTGAGACCCAAACAGCTTCAGCATAAGGCTCTTTTAAGAGTCCAGCCCTCACCACACACATCCTGTTCTGGGGCCCAACAACCCTGATTCTCCATACCCCTGAAGCCCCACTGATATTCTCCTACATCCACCTAGAGGGCTACAGCATTGTAATGCCAGCTAAGATCAGCAGTGCAGCTAGGTCCTCAGCACTCTAGCCCATGCAATGCCCTACATCCCAGGAAACAGGAAGCACAGTGCACCTAGTGGCTCTCCCTGGGACAAAGGGAGTCAACGTGTGCATTCCCCAGAGCCTAAGAGCTACCTGCTCAGGGCCACCACCGCTTACAGCAACCCCACCTTCTCTAGCAGCAGGACTACCACACATCTACACATGCCTCCAAGCGGCCTGAGGACAGGTTCACCACGCCCTCTGCTACTAGTGCCTGCCTGCCACTGCCATGGCCAACATTCATCCACGAATGCCACATGGGTTCCTGGGGACTGGCTTGCCCAGCTTGCTGCTGCCACTGCTGCTGCCTGTGCATACCACTTGGGGGCCAGAGGGTTGGCCCACTTTTGCTACTGCCATAGTTGATGCTACGCAAATTGTACAGGGGCCCAAGAACCTGCCCTCCCACTTGGTCCATTACTGCCACTGCACGCATCCAACTAAATCTCCTGTAGGCTCAAGGACCCCTCACCACCAGGCCCACATACATCACACTGGGGCCTGAGAACCAGCAAGCCTAGGCAACTGCTGCCACCACTGGTGCCTGAGAACAGGCCTGCCTGGTTTCCCCATTCCCAGCAAAGCTTTGCCATGGCGTCTGCTAACGACTGCAACCTAAGCCACTGAGGAACCCAAATGCCAGCGACACTGATGACAGCTGAAGAAATCATACAGAAACTACACTGCTGTGCCCACTCAGAATCAAAGCCAAAGCACCCTATACTCAACTAACACTATAAAAACACCTAGAGGCAAAAGTCTTTCCCTGTGAAAGTCAATCCATAAAATTGGAAGCAGCAGCTATTACATTAGATGCATAGATATCAACATAAGGACACAAGAGATACAAAAGTGCAAGGAAACATGAAACCTCCAAAGGACACAATCATTGTCTAATAACAGATCCCAACAAAAAGAAAATCTACAAAATGCCTGAAAAATAATTCAAAATAATGATACTAAAGAAACTCAGTGAGTTACAAGAGAGCATAGATAAATAATACAAAGAAATCAGAAAAACAATTTGTGATCTGAGTCAGAAATTCAACAAAGAAATAGATATTAAAAGTAGAACCAAATAGAAATTTTGGAACTACAGAAGTCAATAAATGAAATAAAAAATATAATCAAGAGCTTGTGCAAACAATAGACTAGGCCAGGTGCAGTGGCTCACATCTGTAACCCCAGGACTTTGGGAGGCCGAGGTGGGTGGATCACCTGAGTTCAGGAGTTCGAGACAAGCCTGGCCAAAATGGTGAAACCCTATCTCTACTAAAAAAAAAAAAAAAAAAAAAAAAAATAGCTGGGCGTGTGGGCGGCACCGTAATCCAGCTTACTTGTGGGGCTGAGGCACAAGAATCACTTGAAACCTGGGGAGACGGAGATGCGTGAGCTGAGATTGTTGCCATTATGCTCCAGCCTGGGTGACAAGAGCAAAACTCCATCTCAAAAAAAAAAAAAAAAACAATACTATAATATATATATAATATATATAGTATATATATATATATATATTCAAGAAAACAATAGACTAGATGAGCCAAAAGAAGAATTTTTGACACTGAAAGATCTTTTGAAACAACCCAGTGAGGCAAAAAAAAAAAAAAGAAAGAAAGAAAGAAAGAAAAAAGGAATAAAAAAGAATAAGGAAAGCCTATGGGACACCATTAAGCAAACAAAATTCACATTTTTGGAGTTCCAGAAGGAGAAGAGATGAGCAAAGGGATAGAAAGCCTAATTAATGAAATAATAGCTAAAAACTTCCCAGGTCTTGCAAGAGGTATAGACATCCAGATACAAGAAGCTCAAAAAATTCCCAAATAGATTTAATTCAAAAATGTTCTCTCTGAGGAAGATCACAGTCAAACTCTTAAAAGTTGAAGACAAAAGAGAATCCTAAAACAGCAAGGAATAAAAAAGTCAAGTCATATATAAGAGACTCCCCATCAGACTAACAGATTTTTCAGCAGAAACTATAGGCCAGGAGAGAATGGGACAATATATTCAAAGTGCTGAAAGAAGAAACTGTCAGCCAAGAAGACTATACCCATCAAAGCTATCCTTCCATAATGAAGGAGAAATATTCTTTCCCAGACAAGGGACAACTAAGGGAATTCATCACCACTAGACAAGGCCTACAAGAAAAGCCTAAGAGAGTAGAACATCTGGAAGTGAAAAGATTATATCTACCACTATGAAAACATACAAAAGTATAAAACTCACTAGTAGAGCAAATACATAAACGAAAGAGAGAAAAGAGTTGAAGTTACTACTATAGAAAACCACCAAAGTTCAATGATAAACAATGAGAGGAAGAAAGGAACAAAAGAAATACAAAACAACCGGAAAACAATGAGCCAAATGACAGAAATAAGTCCTTACCTATCAGTGATAACCTTGAATGTAAAAAGATTAACTTCCTCACTTAAAAGATATAAACTAGCTGAATAGATTTTTTTACTTATTCAACTATATGCTGCCTACAAGACACTCACTTCACCTTCAAAGACACACATAGACTGAAATTGAAGGAAAGGAAAAAGATATTCTCTGCCAATGGAAACCAAAAGCAAGCAAGAATAGCTATACTTATCAGATAAAACAGACTTTAAGTATAAAACTATTAAAAAAGACAAAAAAGCCATTATATAATGTTAAAGGGATCAATTCAGCAAAAGGATATAACAATTCTAAGTATATACGTGTCCCACACAGGAACACCCAGATATATAAAGCAAATATTATTAGATCAAAAGAGAGAGATAGACTCCAATACAATAATAGTTGGGAACCTCAACATCCCACTCTCAGCACTGAACACATCATTTAGACAGAATATCAGCAAAGAAATATTGGATTTAAACTGCACTTTAGACCAAATGGACCTAACTGATACTTACAGAACATTTCATCTGATAGCTGTAGAGTACACATTCTTCTCATCAGTGCATGGAACATTGTCCAGAATAGACCATATCTTAGGACACAAAACAAGTTTCAACAAAGTTTTAAAAATCAAATCATATCAAGTATTTTCTCAGATCACAATGGAATAAAACTACAAATCAATAACAAGATGAACTTTGGAAACTGTATAAATACATGGAAATTAAGCAGCATGCTCCTGAACAACCATTGGGTGAATGAAGAAATTAAATAGGAGGTAAAAAAATTTCTTGAAAAAAATTAAAATGCAAACACAGCACACCAAAACCTGGGAGATACAGCAAAAACAGTGCTAAGATGGAAATTCATAGCAATAAATGCCTCCATTAAAAAAAGTAGAAGGATTTGAAATAAACAACCTAACAATGAACCTCAAGGAAGCAAGAACAAATAGAAAAGCAAGAACAAACACTTCCTAATATTAGTAGAAGGAAATAAATACTAAAGCTCAGAGAACTAAACAAAAGAGATATTTAAAAATAGAAAAGATCAATAAAACAAAAAAATTATTTTTTTAAAAGATAAAATCAATAAAACTTTAGCTAACCTTAATAAACCAATGTCCAATAAACCTTAGACTAACCAAGACAAGAAAAGAAAGAAGACCAAAATAAATAAAATCAGAAATGAAAAAGGAGACATTACAGCTGATACCACAGAAATACAAAAGATTGTTAGAGACTATTATGAACACCCATATGTTAACGAATTGGAAACTCTACAGGAAATGTGTAAATTTCTGGATACATACAATCTACCAAGTTTGAGCCTAGAAGACACAGAAAAAAATGAACAGACCAATAATAAGTAGTAAGTTTGAATCAGTAATAAAACATTTCCCAACAAAGAAAATCTCAGGACTGGATGGCTTTACTGCTGAATTATGCAAAACTTTTAACAAATAATTAATACAAAGTTTTCTCAAACTATTCAAAAAAATTGAAGATGAAGGTATTCCTCCTAACTCATTCTACAAAGCCAGCATTTTCCTGATACCAAAACCAGACAAGAGTTTTGTGTCATGACTCACATCTGTAATCCCAGAACTTTGGGAGGCTGAGGCGGGCAGATCACCTGAGGTCAGGAGTTCAAGACCAGCCTGGCCAGCATGGTGAAACCTTATCTCTACTAAAAATACAAAAAATTACCCAGGCGTGTTGGCGGACACCTGGAATCCCAGCTACTCAGGAGGCTGAGGCATGAGAATCACTTGAACCCGGGAGGCAGATGTTGCAGTGAGCTGAGATTGTGCCACTGCACTCCACATTGGGTGACAGAGTGAGACTCGGTTTCAAAAAAAAAAAAAAAAAAAAAAAAAAAACAGAAAAGAAATCAAGAAAGTAATCCTATTTGCATAGTTACAATTACAATACCTAGGAATAAACTTAATCAAGAGGGCAAAAGGCCCCTACAAAAAGACTACAAAATACTGATGACAGAAATTGAGAACACAAAAAATGGAAAGACATCCCATGTTCATAGATTGGAAGAATTAATATTGTTAAAATGACCACACTACTCAAAGCAATCTACAGATCCAGTGCAATCCCTATCAAAATACCAATGATATTATTTACAGAAATATAAAAAATATCAAAATTCATATGGAACGAGAAAACACCCCAAATAGCCAAATCAATACTGAAGAAAAAGGACAAAACTGAGGAGATCATACTACTTGACTTCAAAAGATACTACAAAGCAAAAGTAGCATGGTATTGGTACAAAAACAGATACATAGACCAACAGAACAGAATATAGAACCCAGAAATTAATCCACATATTTACAGTCAACCAATTTTCAACAAAAGTGCCAACAACATACACTGGGGAAAGGCCACTCTTCATATTCAGTCATATGTCTAAGAATGAAACTAGACCCCTATCTCTCACCATATACAAAAATCAATTCAAAATGGATTAAAGACTTAAAAGTAAGACTTGAAAGTATAAAACTACTAAGAGAAAGCAGAACAAATGCTTCAGGACATTGGTCTAGGTAAAGATTTTATGGCTAAGATTTCAAAAGTACAGGCAATGAAAACATAAATAGACAAATGGGACTATATTAAACTAAAAACTTCTACACAGCACAGGAAACAATCAACAGGGTGAAGAGATAACAGGGTTAAATGGGCAAAAATATTTGCAAACTATTCATCCAATAAAGACTAATAACCACAATATACAAAGAACTCAAACAACTCAACAGCAATAATAATAATAATCCTATGAAAAAGAAGGCAAAGGATTTGAATCGACATTTCTCAAAAGAAGATACACAAATGGCCAACCGGTATACGAAAAAAATGCTTACCATGAATCATCAGGAAAGTGCAAATCAAAACCGCAATGAGATACCATCTCATTCTAGTTTAAATGGCTACCATCAAAAAGATGATAAATAGCAAATGCTGGTGAGAGTGCAGAGAAAAGGGAACTCTTATACACTGTTGGTGGGAATGTAAATTAGTACAGCCATTATGGAGAACAGTATGGAGGTGTCTCAAAAACCTAAGAATAGAACTAACATACAATCCAGCAACCCCACTTCTGGATGTTTATCTAAAAGAACAGAAATCAGTGTAGCAAAGGGATACCTGCACCTCCATGCCGATTGCAGCACTATCCACAATAGCCAAAATATGGAATCAACCTAAGTGTCCATCAACAGATGAATGGATAAAGAAAATGTGATATATATACACAATGGAATAGCATTCAGTCACTAAAAATAATTAAATCCTGTCATCTACAGCAATATGGATGGACCTGGAGGTCATTATGTTAGCAACATAAGCCAGGCACAGAAAGACAAATATTATGTGTTCTCATTCATCTGTGGGAGCTAAAATACTCATCTCAGCAAGGTAGAGAGTAGAACAATAGTTACCAGAGACTAAGAGGTGAGTTGGGGAATGAAGAGAGGTTGGTTAAAGAATAAAAACATACAGTTAGATAAAAAGAACAAGTTCTAGTGTTCAGTAACACAGTAGGGTGACTATAGCTAACAATAATTTATTGTATATTTCAAAACGGCTAGAAGAGAAGATCTGAAATGTTCCCCCACTCACATACAAAATTATAAATGTTTGAGATGGTGGATATCCTAAATACCCTGATTTGACACACTGTATGCATGTGTCAAAATATTATAGCTACCCCATAAATATGTATAATTATTTTGTGGGGAAGGAAAGAAGAAAGAGAAAAAGAGAAGGAAAGGAGGGAGGAAGGAAGGGAGGAAGGAAGGAGAGGGAAGGAAGAAAGAAAGAGGAGGGAAGGAAGGAAAGAAAGGAGAGAGAGAGGGAGAGAGAGAAGGAGAGAGAGAAAGAAAGTTAAAGAGAGAGGAAGAAAGAAAAAGAGAGAAAGAAACAGAGAAAGGAAGGAAGAAAGGAAGGAAGGAAGGAAGGAGGGAAGGAAGGAAGGAAGGAAGGGAGGAAGGGAGGGAGGGAGGATGATCCTTAAATCCATTTTGTTAGGTGAAAGAAGTAGAAGATGGCTTGGGCCCAGGTGGCAGAGGTGGTTGCAGTGAGCAGAGATTAAAAGGACAGAGAGAGAGAAAAAAAATAAAAAACGGAGACTTTTTCAAAAAATGAAGAGAAGTCCTTTTTGTCCATCTGCATTCATGAAAGATAAAATTTCTCAAGCTCTCAGCTCTCTGGGCAACTGTATATGTGGTGGTGACCCGTCACAGTTTTTGATCAATCACATCAAAGGACTTAGGTTGCCCATCATGGTTTGACAGTGTGGATGGCAGCAGCAGTTAAATAAGCCATTAATTTGTGAGCACGGTTCATCTGTTCATGAGTGTTTATGCATGCAACTGCCCTTAGCATATCTCAGTGTTCATGCTTGCAAAAATATGTATGTCACTATTATCTATTTTATTGTGTAAAGTGACTTATAAAATACTGTAATGTTTTCATATGTTTCTCAAATAAATCTCCTTTCAAAAATGTAAATGAATGTCTTTTAAAGAATGTTTAAATTTTTTTTTTCAGAATTATATTTTCAGGATTTTGATATTCCAGGATTTCAGCATTCAGGATTATGGCACTTGGGATTGTGTCTTTCAGGATTCTGACCCAAACCCAACTTTCTGATCCCCAACCCAATTTGGCCAAGGTGACATCAAAAGAAAAGGAAGGGGAGGAAGGTGGTTGGCAGGACATTGAGGGCTGGCTGGGAGGTGGATCTGCCTGCAACGTGATGGTCAAAGCCCTGTGGAGGACAAGAGGGATCAATCCTTTTGGGAGGGCAGATGAGGACTGGAATGAGGCTACATTTATATCTTAAGGGGAACTACCTATTTCCTCTACCTTCATGAATTGGACCTGACCAAAACTAGCTATAAGTGGCCTGGCAGAAATAATATCACCATTCATGGAGCCAGTGAGAAAATGCAATTAACCCAGGCCAAACTGGGCATTTGTGCCTTGCTGGGGGCTGGTAGCAGGCACACAAGCCCACAGATCCCATGTTTGTGACTGGGAAAAAGGGGTAGGACTAGAATTATTTAAAAGGGAAAGCAAGGAGCCAGTCTCAGAAACTCATATATATGCTTAGGAGTCTATTCCCCTTAGGCTCTGATCTGCACAGAAAAGCATCTGTGAGCCCCCATGGAGGGCAAAAGCCAGCATACCTCTGTGTGCCAGCACACAAGGCCAGACAAGTCTCCATGGCCACCCAGCTCCCACAGGGGCATCCTGGCCGCCTGTCCTCATGAACTAATCACCTTCCAGAGGCCCACACACCTAATACCATCACGTTGGTAATTAGGCTTCAGCATATGAATTTCGGAGAGACACAAACATTCAGGCCATAGCAATGGCACATATACTGTGCTCTTTTTAATCCCAGGAGTGTTTTAGTTATAGAATCTCATTGTTGACATAATTCCTATTACAGTGGGTATTTTTCCAACCTAGATTAGACTGCAAGCCACAAATTTAGAGAGACAGTATTCAGCACATGATAATCTGAAAACACCAAGTTCCAACAGGTAACACACTGACAAAATGAAAAAGTTTGTTAGGCTAAAGCTGCTGTATGGAAGAGATAACTACTTTCTCAGGGCCTGGAAAGCCTCATTGCGTTACAACAGATTATAGACGTTGATGTTTGTGACAATGATGCTGAGCGAACAAGAAAAGATTACCTGGCTGAGGCATGGAGGCAGGTGCATGAGCCCACACACCCCATGTTCATGATTGAAACAAAGGATTGGAACTGCCAGACTGGCTCAGAACCTTTTCAGGCCCTGTTCTACATAGGAAAGTGCCTGTGAGCTTCTGGGGGACAAAAGCAGTCACCAACATTTTTAAAGTAGGGCTCTGTGTTGCAGAAATAATTGAGAGCAGATTACCAAAACGAGCACCACTTACTGCTCAGTTTTATTTACAAAGGACCCATTTTTCACCACCAGGGGATATACTGGAACTAGCAAAGCACTCAAGAGATGAGTTCTTTATTTACAAAGGATCCACTTTTCACCATCAGGGGATATACTGGAAACAGCAAAACAGGCAAGAGATGAGTCCTTTATTTACAAAGGATCCACTTTTCACCATCAGGGGATATATTGGAAATAATAAAACATGCAAGAGATGAATCCTTTATTTACAAAGGATCCACTTTTCATCATCAGAGGATATATTGGAAATAGTAAAACAGGCAAGAGATGAGTAGAGTTTCAACCAACCATTCTTTGGAAGAGTGAAAACTGAGTTGGGGAACTTTTGTTACAGAATGGCATATGGTTAAAAGCTCTTCACTGATCCATATAATTTCTCCCAACCGCACATCAGAACACCCACAGAGATACACGTACATTTGAAAATCCACTTTGCCACTGAAAAAAAGGAAGCACAGAAATGTAATGGCAGGATCCAGGAGCATCTTCACTCACAAAAATGTAACTGGAGCTGTGTTAGGGCAAACCTGCCACACTCAAGCTTTGTCTCAGGAAAATAGACTCCCTGAAGAAAGGCAGGAAGAAATTTGTCCTCTCTCTGTCTGATTCAAACACTGAGGATGAATTCCAACTAGTACTTAATGAGTAATTAGGCAGTGTCCCTTTTACCCCAATGGTACTGATATAAGTGGATCAGCATGCTGAGTTTTCCTTCTATGGACTGCCACACTCCATTCTCTCCAGACTTTACACTTAGTGATGGACACTACCAGGTAAGAGCTGGACATGGGGCAGGGAACCATTTTAGGGAGCACACTGCATTCTTAGATGTGTAACTCAGACAACAATACTTACAGATATGGACAGCAACTAGAATACTGGCAGCGATGTTCATCAGGAATTGCAGTTTGTATACACAATATATACAAAGTATATATTGGTCAAAGTACTAGAGACCTGGGCAATGATAGAAGCAGCTACTACTTTATACTGGTTATATGGTCAAAACAAATAGCTCACAATGAAGATGTAACAGATAAGAACACTTATGCAGCAAGTAATATTGCATCAAAATTTAGAAAGTAAAAAATGTTACAAAACACAAGGAGACATTGTGAGCAAAAGTATTTAGCGTATTTCTCTGGGTCACTGTTAGATCAAGTAGCAAAAAATAAACATATATGGAAATTTGAATGAGATAATTAATAAAGGATTTAATAGAGACATAAATTGTACCCTACAAAAAGAGAATATCATATGTCTAAGTCTCTAGAGTTCATGGAGCATTTACTAAAATCAATGGTTTTTTAGGTCAAATACATATATCTTAAGTATCCCAAAACATAAATTATAAAAGTCATATTTCTGACTATAAAATAAACTTTAAAAATCACATTTTAAAATGTTCTAAGAGGCCTGGCGTGGTGGCTCAGACCTGTAATCCCAGCACTTTGGGAGGCTGAGGTGGGTGGATCTCCTGAGGTGAGGAGTTCGAGACTAGCCTTGCCAACAAGGTGAAACCTGTCTCTACTAAACAAACAAACAAACAAAAATTAGCCAGGTGTGGTGGTGCACACCTGTAGTCCCAGTTACTTGGGAGGCTGAGACAGGAGAATCGCTTGAACCCAGGAGGTGGAGGTTGCAGTGAACCAAGATTGTGCCACTGCACTCCAGCCTGGGTGACAAAATGACATTTTCAAATACAAACATTACAAATTAAGATAGTCAAAAAGGTGGTCTGTGTATGTTCCAGCTTCCTCTTCTTGCCTTTTAATTCCTGAAATGACCAAATATTTTTTAAAATATTAAGTTATATCTATATCTATCTATTAAAGTTTTATCTATATCAATGGATCAATAGATAGATCCATAAAACACTAAAAGGCAAGGGGACCCTTAGGGGACTGAAACCAAGAAGTCTCTGAAATCCGGAAAGGGACTCACCTATGATAGAATATTGGCCTCCCAAAGATGTCTACTTCTAATCCTCAGATGGGTGAATATGGTATATCACATGGCAAAGGAAAATTAATGTTGCGGATGAAATTATAGTTGCTAATCAGCTGATCTTAAAATAGGAAGATTATCCTGAATTATTTGGGTGGCCCCAGTGTAATCACCAGCATCCTTAAAAGTGGAAGAGGAAGGCAGAGAGGATGCCAGGGTGATGTGATATGAGAAGAACTTAGCCCAACCTTGCTGGCCCTGAAGATAAAGGAAGGGGACCATGAGTCAAGAAATGTCAGCAGCCTCTAGAAGTTTGAAAAGGCAAGTACCTGGATTCTCTCCTAGAGCCTCCAGAAAGAATGCAGCCTTGCCAGTCCCTTGATTTTAGCCCAAAAAGACCTGTGTCATACTCCTATCCTACAGAACGGTAAGATAATAAATGTATATTGTTTTAAGACACAAAGTTTGTGGTAATTTGTTACAGCAACAGTGGAAAATTACTAGAGACGGGGGCCGGGCATGGTGGCTCACCTCTGTAATCCCAGCACTTTGGAAGGCCGAGGTGGATGGATCACCTTAGGTCAGGAGTTCAAGACCAGCCCGGCCAACATGGTGAAACCCTGTCTCCACCAAAAATACAAAAATTAGCCCGGCGTGGTGGTGGATGCCTGTAGTCCCAGCTACTCAGGAGGCTGAGGCAGGAAAATCACTTGAACCCGGGAGGTGGAGGTTGCAGTGAGCTGAGATTGTGCCACTGTACTCCAGGCTGGGCCACAGAGCGAGACGTCTCAGGAGGGAGAGAGAGAGAGAGAGAGAGAGAGAAAATTAGTAGAGACTGGTTTGATCCAGCATCCCAACAAGCAGGCTATGAAAATAGATCAACAAGCACTTTCGCAAGAAGCCCTAAATACAGTTGCACAATCAAGAAGCATGATACTGCAGAAAGCAAACACCATAATAGAAAGGAGCCAAACTCAAGATATGAAAGAAGTTAATATCCAACAAAACAGAAATAAAAGAGCAGAATAGGCATTTATAATAGATATCCTCAGAAAGAGGCAAGATTCTTTCAAAAACAGAGTAAGAACCATGGAAACCAAAGACAACTATTGAAACGAAAAACTCATTGAATGAGTTGAGTTGCAAATAGCACCTCTAATGAGAAAATTAATGATAGAGAAGACCAAGGAGAATTTTTCCAAACCTCAGCACAGGAGGCTAAAGAGATAGAAAACATACTAAAATGCTAAAAGACATGGAAGACAGATCCATATCTGAATTCACAGAGGATGGAGAGTTTAAAAAGAAATTGACTCCAAAATAATAAAATACAAGAAGGATTATTTAGCAAAGAAAAGTAGTAAAATTGAGTGCTAAGTACCAAAAGCATTGATGACAAAAATCTTCATGAAAATCTCAAGCTAAAAACTGCCAATGATAAGAAGGGAGTTGGCTGAAGGTGGGGTAGGAAGGGAGAGAGTGCACTAAAACCATGTAAGATACTTGTCTGATTGAAAGGAAGCTATAGATTCCAATTAACTCCTGATGTTGTTAGAAAAATATTTGTAAGTATATATATTATAAAATTAAGAGTAATTATGAGAAAATACACATGAAAGGGATAAATTTCAGTCATTTGTGGGGAAGGGATAGAGCTCAGAATGAAGAAACCCCAATCAATCTAGCTGTGTCCTGAAGAAATAACACAATGAGTAATTAGGATGTTTCTGGGATTGTAGAAATGGTCTATCATTAACAAGTCTGTAACAATAATTCACATGAGTAGGTCAAACAACAAAAATAGGTGAGCATCTCTATAAAGGTGAAAATTCACTTGATAAAATTCAGTTCTCATCTTTGATTAAAATACAACTTTAGACATTTAAAAGATACTTTGAAAACCTGATAAAGAATACCTCAAATATCTAACTTTAATCAATATCCCACCCCAAGGCCTTCCTGTTAAAGTCAACATCAAGAGTGCACACATTGTTCTTTCCGGAAGTTTTAACCCTGTAATAAAGGAAAAAAATGACAGGAAGAAATACTGAAATGAAGAAAGAAAATCATTATTATTTTTAGATTATAAGACTGTCAATGTGGAAAACCAAAGAGAAGTCATTGAAAAAAATGTTAGCACCAATAAAAGAATACAATAAAGTGCCCGGCACAAAATAAATTATTATCATTACTATTTTCTTAAATACTTTCTTTTTAAGAGATAGGGTTTTGTGCCACTGCCCAGGCTGGAGTGCAGTGGCACAATCATAGCTTAAGATCCTGGGCTTATGCCATCCTCTCACCTCAGCCTCCCACAGAGCTGGAGTTACAGGTACAAGCCACTCCTCCTGGCAAAAATAAATTATATTTTGAAAAAAAATCCCTCAATTATCCAAAAATAGCAGGTTGTCAAATGAATTTTAGTATCTCTGTATAATTAAATAGTACTATGTACCCTTTACAAATAATAAAAATCAAATTGCATGAAAATATTTTCACTATATGTAACAAAAGCAGTTTATTTAAAAGTACCAAAGTAAATATGTACCTATGCAAGTAAAAAATTAATAAGATACATATCAAGATACGAACAGTGATTATCTTTGCACAGTAAGATTATAATGGAATTTTATTTTCCTCTTAATTTTATCTATATTTTCAAACTTTTAACATTCAAAAATAAGTTTACTGTACTATTTACTGAATAATTTGCCAAAAATCAATTGCCAATAATATGAATAACGTCCAATCTCACAAAAAATAAAACTGCATATTAAATCAAAAAAGCACATAACATCTAGATGAAACTCATGATCTTGAATTAGATCTCAGTTAAGACAGACTTGCTACAAAACATATTCAGTAACAAGAGGAGGGGTAGGTTCTATGATGGACCAGCTATTAGATGCTATTAAGAAATAAATTTTAATTTTTTATAATGTTATTTGGCTATTTTAGGAAAATGTAATTTTTTTAGAGATAGACAATAAAGCATTTAGAAATAGGTTACCAGAATGCCTGTTATTTTACTATAAGACATTTAAGCATAAAAGATAAAGGGGTCAAAGAAGGATTCTTGTTTCTTAAAAGATTTTTTAAAAGGCAAGATGTTTTTTTCACCTATCAAATAGGGAAAATTTAAAAATACAATATCTGGGTTGGTAGGTGGGAACTAAAATAAGAACCCTCATTCACCACTTAGGCAGGAATGAAAAATTAGTACAACCTTTCTAAAGGGCAATTTGGTAATTTATATAAATTTCTTAAAAATATACCTCCCTTTATTTTAGCAATTCCACTACAAGGAATTTTCTAAAGAAATAGTCAAAAATAACACACAAAAGATATGACTATAAGGATACTCATGACATAATGAAATACTGAAAAAATCAAAATGTCTAATGTAGAAAATGGTTAAATCAGTTATATATAATTAAATAACATGCAGCCTCAAATACTGTACTTTGAAAAAATGATAATGTTAAATGAATACAGTAATAGAAAATTATGGCCAGGCATGGTGGCTCACGCTTATAATCCCAGCATTTGGGAGACTGAGGCGGGTGGACACGAGGTCAGGAGATTGAGATCATCCTGGCTAACACGGTGAAATCCCGTCTCTACTAAAAAATACAAAAAACAATTAGCTGGACGTGGTGGCAGGCGCCTGTAGTCCCAGCTACTCGGGAGGCTGAGGCAGGAGAATGGCGTAAACCCGGGAGGCAGAGCTTGCAGTGAGCTGAGATCGCGCCACCGCACTCCAGCCTGGGTGACAGAGTGAGACTCTGTCTCAAAAAATAAAAAAATAAAAAAAAATGTGTGTAGTAGGACTCTAATTTTGGAAAATATGATTAAAACCTGACATATACATAAAAGCTAGAGGACAAAAAATGTGATGAAATATACCAAATACTAATAATAATGGTTCTCTGAATCTCTGAATTATAGATGAATTTAATTTTCTTTCTTATACTTTCAGATATCCCTAAAATGTCTCATTTTGAACACACTTTATAAACCAAAAAAGTTATCATAAGACAATTTAAGAGTTGTCTTTATAGTTGTGTAAAAATGTTTTATATTTAAAGAAACATGCTTGTTTTATTTGCAATATTAAAATATAAAGATGGAGAACTTTCAGATAATAGTAGACAACTGACATTCGTAGATGAGGACCCACCCTACAGGTCCCTGGCAACCAGACCCATGGTGTCTGGGTTCACGAGACTGAAAATCAGCCACCGGATGGGAAAGCTGGTCAGCTGTCCCTATAGTATCCTGCCACAAAAACGCAATACTCCTCCAGAGGCATTCATACCCTGAGGCAGTTCCTAGGGTATACACTAAACGAACAAGATAGTAACTTTTATATTTATTGGGAAAAAAGGAGGGAAAAACGGGAAGATGAGAGTGGAAGATTAGAGAGTTCACAGTTTTTTTTAAAGAAAGTAAAAATAAATAAACAGGTAAATGCTCTTGATTTTTTAAATGCATCAAATAAGAAGGGTGAGGAAATAGATGAAATAAGCTATATTTCAGAAAAAAAGGGTAGACAAGACCTGTGAAAATTAAAACTACAAGGAAGAAGACACCAGAAAAAAAAAAAATTAAGTGAGATAAGAGGAGGAAAGATCACATAATCAAGTCAACAAATAGGCAAGAAAAACATTGTTTCATTTGTCAAACTGAAGGTGGAGGGACTTGGAGGAAGGCAATTGCTAGACTGTGCCAGATTCAAGGTTGTGAAGGGCTTGGTCCCGGTCACTTCCTCCATTTAATAAATGTTTATTCAGAGTCTATTTTTCTGCCAGTGCCATGCTACGCACTAGGCACCAGGGATATAAATATGAATCGGACTGACATAATTCCTGCTTTCAAAAAGCTTATGAATCAGGGACAGACACAGACTAGCAAACTATTACAGTACCAAACGACAAGGGAGATCAAACACACTTCTGCTGTAAAAGCATATAATACATAGGTGCCATATCAGTGGTATATATAAATTACTGTTAAATGTTACTGAAAACAATAAACTAGAGAAAGATGAAAAGAGAAAATTCACTAGGTCAAAGCAGAAGAAAGAAATAACATTATTTTTTTCCTTATCACCGCAAGCGCTAGTTGTTTTCCATCTTTTTAAGACAGCTGTAAAGACACTGCTCTTTATCCTGCTTGTGAAATTCAAAGGACATCTGCAACATTTACGAAAAAAACACTTCAAATCATTTTGCAAAAATTTTAAGGAAACGACCTATTTCCTATATAATGAATGGTTAGCAAACTTGCTTACTTGTGCCATAATGTGAAAAAGTCACATAAGTCTTTTACTTACCAGGTTCTCTTTTTCAGAAGAAGAGAAAATAACTTGCAAATGAACAGAAATACAATTGCAAATGCTTGACAAACACAAGCTCTTAGTTTAAAATTGAGTAAAGCAATACCTTAGAAACAGGTTGGTGCCATCTATTGGCGCATACTGGAATTACTCCTACGTATATATTTCCCTTTGAAAGGTCAGAAGGTATGTGAGTTAGCAGCCTTTTCTGGGCTACAGACTAAACCAGTGATCAAATTTTCTAATTCGTGTGAGGAAGCAACTTACAAACATTTCAATGTGAAGAAAAATATTTTTCTAAGGTAATATTTCTCTGTAAGAGTTTGCAGCCTGGATATTACATTTGTCACCCGAGTGGAAAGTTATTTTAAACAGCCAGTTTTCTATTATCACCATATTTAACATTTCAAGAACAATTGCAGTTTCCCTTACCAAGTGATTTTGAGCATTATTTTAGCTGGATGAGATATTATAAAATAAAATAAGTATAGTTCCACAATTTGGGGCTTTTAAAAATCAACTTCTAAGGACCATTTACTGGTTGATACACATTTATGATGACATATTTAGCCATATCTAGAAGGACTCATACCCACATTCTGATCAACATTTGGTGTTATTAAATGGTTTAGATTTTAATTTAGGAATAATAAATAACACTGAAATCCTACAGGACTCATTTAAAAAGCAATTTTCTAAAGACCATTTAGAAGAATTTCAGAATGACATCAACAAAGGCTGATTACCAGAAGTCTCTGGTTAAGCAGAGACTTCCGGTGGACTGTAAACCCTTTTCCCCATACTTCTCACTTAACTGAGTTCTGAAAAGAACAGAAGGCATGAGTAAAACAATCATTCCATAATTTATCTCACTGTGTGGCACGATCTCATCTTTATTTAAAAAAAAAAAAAGACAACAAGGTAAGACCTTACAATTCGGCTAATGACAAAGTTGGACATCTCGGTAAGAATCACTTCTGCTTTCAGGAGGAAGAGAAAGGCTGACTTCTTACGATTCATCCTTACTCATCAAACATAACAGGAAGTCTCTGGGGAGGCTCAGTAGGAAGTGGATGGATCTCTGCTCCACTGACAAAAGGAGACAGCCAGAAAGCAGCAGGTATCTGTGACCCTGGGAAACCAGATTTGTGAAACAAGCCAAAGGAAAGGGCTGGCTGTGGCTTTGAGGGAATTTCAAGTAACCGTGGACTAACGTCTTAAGAAAACACACAACCATCACTGCAGATCTGGGCACATTGACATGTCTCATTAGGAGACTGCATCACAACACCAACGTTCAGGAACAAGGAGACCATTCTTGTCGAGGCTGTCATAACTCAGAAACGTCTGCAAGGGGATGACAAAAACACAAAAATCAAGTAATAGCGAAGACAGCAATGACAGTTAAGCAAACAAAGAAACAGACAGTACTGGGCCGAACTCCCCACTTGGCCACTTACTGTGAGGCTTGGGACAAGTTCCTTAACCTCCATTTATTCATCCACAAAATGGGAGTACTTTTAGGAAAGATGCTGAATTTAAAGTGGCTGGAATAGTGGCTGACATAGAAGAGAAGTCATAATAGTAAGGAGTCTGGTGTAAATCATACGGTTTTTTGTACGCTGAGGGGTAAAGATTTCAGGATATACTATGAAGTGAAGAAAATCAAGGTGCAGGCTGGGCACAGTGGCTCATGCCTGTAATCTCAGCACTTTGGGAGGCTGAGGTGAGTAGATTGCCAGAGGCCAGGAGTTCGAGACTGGCTTGGCCAACATGGCGAAACCCCATCTCTACTAAAATCACAAAAATTAGCTGGGTGTAGTGGCAGGTACCTGTACTCCCAGCTACTCAGGAAGATGAGGCAGAAGAATCACTGGAACCCAGAAGGCGCAGGTTGCAGTGAGCCAAGATTGCCTCACTGCACTCCAGCCTGGGCAAAAGAGTGAGACTCTGGCTCAAAAGAAAAAAAAAGAAAGAAAGAAAATCAAGGTGCAGAACTGTAAGAAGAGTATGACATCAATTATACAAAATCTAGCCTATTATACATTTACACAGGTTATCTTCTTGCCAGGCATTGCTGTGACTACTTTCCAAGTATGAACGTATTAAGGTGCTGTGAGATAAGTACTGTTACATCATCTCCACTTAGCACCCGGGCAGGAGCAGCTGGGTAATGGTTCCAGCTTGCACTGCTGGTCAGTGGTGGGACTGGGGTTCGAACCCAAGCAGTTTGGCCCCAGTGCCTATGCACTTCAGCATCACACCATGCACACTGCCTTATAAGACACCCTGTGTCTTCATAAGACACACAGAGAAGAGAGACACAGAGAAGCGGAGCATTTGCAAACAGAGGCAGAGACTGCGGTGTTGCAGTCGCAAGGCAAGGGATGCCTGGAGCTGCCAGAGGCCAGAGAGAGCATCACCCTATGAACACCTTGATTTTGAACTTCTGGCCTCCAGAACGCTGAGAGAATAAATTTTTGTTGTTTTAAGCCACACAGTCTGTGGTGATTTGTCATGGTAGCCACAAGAAACTTAATACAAGGGTCTACATACATATGTTGATAGAGGCATATGAATCTTTTTCTCTCAAAGGATACATAAGAGATGTTCACCTTTGAGCAGAAGAACTAAGAGAAATAGATTAATGGCTTTTTTTTTTTTTTTTTGAGACAGGGTCTTGCTCTGTTGCCTAGGGTGGAATAGAGTGGTATGATCACAGCTCATTGCAGCCTTGACTTTCTCTGCTCAGGTAATCTTCCCACCTCAGTCTCCCAAGGATCTGAGACCACAGGCATCCACCACCATGCACGGCTAATTTTTATATTTTTTTGCAGAGACAGGGTTTTGCCATGTTGCTCAGGCTGGTCTGGAATTCCTGGACTCAAACAATCCACCCACCTCAGCCTCCTAAAGTGCTGAAATTACAGGCTTGAGCCACCCCACCTGGCCTCTTCACCATTTTATGCTTTTTGTCCTGTTTGGATTCTTCACTATATATATGTATATATATCTTAATTTTTTAAAAAATAGTGTCACACTGGGATAAGTATTATAAATATAATCTAAGGCCACCAAATATACTGTCCCAATACAGACACAGGCAAAACATTATTTTGATGATTTTACTTTTAAAAAATGTTCTTTGCCTTTCTCCAGATAATTAATAAATAAATATTAGTGTCTACCAACAGCTTTAAAGTAAGTTATGTGACAGTTATCAATATCATAAGATACACATATGACAGAGATAAGACTGATAATTTTGGCTGGGTGCAGTGGCTCACACCTGTAATCTCAGCACTTTGGCAGACCGAGGCAGGCAGATCACCTGAGGTCAAGAGTTCAAAACCAGCCTGGTCAACACGGTGAAACCCTGTCTCTACTAAAAATACAAAAATTAGCTGGATGTGGTGGCTGGCGCCTGTAGTTCCAGCTACTCAGGAGCCTGAGGCATGAGAATCACTTGAACCCAGGAGGGGGAGGTTGCAGCAAGCTGAGATCACGCCACTGCACTCCAGCCTGGGCAACAGAATGAGACTCCGTCCCCACACACACACAAAGAAAATTGATAATTTATATAGTAAGTATTGGTAATAAACCTAAACTTCTCTGCTGAATTAAAAAAAAAAAAAAAAAAAAAAAAGCCACAGACTGGGAGAAGGTATCTGCAACATGTGTAATCACAAAAGGGTTAATATACAAAATATATAAAGATTTCCTACAAATCAATTTTAAAATGACTAACGACCCCAATGGGCGGAAATGAGCAAAGGAGATCAGCAGATGGATAACAGAAAAGGAAACAGAAGTAGCTCAAACACATGGAAAGGTATGCATCCTCATTAGAACATGGGAAAATACAAATTAAGACAACCAGGAGACACTACTGCACACCCCTAAGTGGACAAAATTTAAAACATCTCGTAATACCAAATGGTGGCCAGAACATGAAGAAACAGGAGCACACGTACATGTCCAGAGATTCTGATGTAAGTGGTCTGGGAGGAGCCAGGCATACGTTTCATTTTGAAAGCTCTTTAGGTGAGTCGGTTTCATTCTAACCGCATGAAGATCAGGGGACTGAGACCTACAGGCTGGCCTGAGCACAACGCCCTCTAGTGGTCTATATTTTCTCGGGCGCACCCTTCACATCCCAGGGCTTGGGAGGTGGTGCAGGCCCTCACTGCTACTTCCAGATTACTTTTCTTCCTCCAAACCCACCCCTTCTCGTTGCAGTCATCTACTGAGCCCCATTGCTTCATCAAGTATTCTAGCACTACTCACTCACTGTTTCAGTCCGATACCATCCTTTTCATAATTTTAGTGATTTCCATAGCTACATAGAGACTCTTCCATTCACCTGGCCTCTGAGTTCTTGGAAATTTTCTCTTCTAATAATCTTGTCCTGCACCCTACTTCAGTCATGCATTCCCTTATGATATCCTAGATATCATCATTAGCAGTGGCTGCACCCCCTCCATAATCTCAGCTGCCTGAATCCCACTTTCCATCTGTCACCTCCAACTCTTCCTCTGATGCCAATGATTCCCCAGCCCCACTGCACTGGATTGAAAGATCATGCTCCATCCTCTTCA
Source organism: Rhinopithecus bieti (assembly GCF_001698545.2). Lineage (NCBI taxonomy): Eukaryota > Metazoa > Chordata > Mammalia > Primates > Cercopithecidae > Rhinopithecus > Rhinopithecus bieti. Next base: position 2,389,587 of record NW_016807772.1, read on the forward strand.
TTATTCTTCTGTAGCTACCTACTCCTCTTTTCTCAACCCAGTTTAAATCCAGCTCTCCATTGGACTACACTGAGCTTGAGTGGCTGAATACAGTTGGAGAATATACCCACTCATACTGACTGGCTTACTTGAAATTTATGACTAGGTCCCAGCCTCAAGAGAGAGCAGCAATCCTCCTACCCTCCTTACTACCCTTCCCTAGCCCCTTCACTCTCCTACTCTCCTCTTTCACACCTCCTCTTGTCTCTTACACTTCCAAAATCTCCTTCTTGTGTCTAGGTCCTCGTTATCTCTCTGGTATGGAATACCCAAGGCTCAGTTTTGGACCACTTCTCTTCTAAATCCATGCATTCTCATCCGGGTCCATGGCTTCAAAACCATCTGCTTACTGATGTATCCTCAATTACCAGCTCCGGCCCAGACTTCCCTGAACTCCAGACTCTCACATTCAATAGCCTACTAAATAGTTGCTAAAACATTCTTGTTGAAAACCAACATTCTCATGCAATGATGCTTCATTTTCACAATGAAAATAGATGTTAGCAGAGGAGCATTTCCACATCTTCCCCTGAAATTCTACAAGCCTCCCCTGCACGAGTTCTACATGAACTCTCCCTGTCCTTCGGAATGAACTCTGTGCCAAGATCCCCTTCCCACTGAGCACTGGGTCCCCTTCCTGCTCATCTACTCAAGGAAGTAACTCTTGCAATGATCTTCTCTCTATTGCATCAACATTTTTCTGCTCTGATATATTATTCCAATCATCTTTTTTTTCTTTTCTTTTAGGTAAGGTTTCACTCCCATCACCCAGGCTGGAGTGCAGTGGCACGATCTTTGGCTCACTGCAACCTTCACCTCCCAGGTTCAAGGGATTCTCATGCCTCAGCCTTCTGAGTAGCCTGGATTACAGGTGTATGCCACCACTCCCAGCTAATTTTTGTAATTTTAATACAGACGGGATTTTGCCACGTTGGCCAGGCTGGTTTTGAACTCCTGGCCTCAAGTGATCTGTGCGCCTTAGCCTCCCAAAGTGCTAGGATTACAGACTTGTGCCACCACGCCTGGCCCCAATCACTTTTTTTTTTTTTTTTTTTTTGAGACGGAATTTCGCTCTGTCGCCCAGGCTGGAGTTCAGGCAGTGGTGCAATCTCGGCTCACTGCAACCTCCGCCTCCCAGGTTCAAGCGATTCTCCTGCCTCAGCCTCCCAAGTAGCTGTGACTACAGGCACGTGCCACCATGCCTGGTTAATTTTTTGTATTTTTAGTAGAGACAGGGTTTCACCTTGTTAACCAGGATGGTCTCGATCTCCTGACCTCGTGATCTGCTGTTCTCAGTCTCCCAAAGTGCTAGGATTACAGGCATGAGCCACCGCACCCGGCCCCCAATCACCTTTTACAGCAATAATTTCTCCCATCTAAGAAAACAAAACAAAACAAAACAAAACAAAAACTCTCCCTTTGAATCCACAACCTTCCCCTCCTTGCTCCTCTATATACCAGAACTCCTTGCAAGAGCTGTTTACTGACTGTCTGTAATTGTTCTCCTCTCATTCTCTCAATTCTACTTCAATCAGGTTTCCTTCCCCACCAGTCAGGAGAAATAGCTCTTTTCAAGGTCACCAATGATCACCACATTGCCAAATCCATGGTCAATTCTCAATTTTTGGCTTAATTGAACTATTAGCAGCATTTAACACAGTTGAAAGATCCTGAAATGTTTTCTTGCCTGACTTCTTAGACCCCATACTCCCACTCCCCAGTCTCCATTCCCTGAATTTCCTGCTAGCTCACTGGCATTCCTTCCCAGTCTCCTTCTGGGTCCTCTTTATATCTCTGGCATGGAATACCCAAGATAGTCTTGGACCACTTCTCTAACTCCATGCACTCTTATCCTGGTCCTTCAAAACTATCTGTTTGCTGGTATCTCCTCGCTTACTATCTCCAGCCTAGACTTCCCTGAACTTCAGACTTTCACATTCAATAGCCTGAAAAATGCTTGATAAACCATTATTGTTGCAAGCCAAATGCCTGAATCTTTACTGCCTCTAACTCCCAACCTGCTCCCTCTTGCATCCTTCCTCATATCAATAAATGATATTTCTACTCTTCCAGTAGTGCAGACTAAAATCCTTAGAGTGATTAATGATTACTTTCTCCTTTGCTCAAACTCTACATTCAATCCATAGGCAAATTTTGTTGGATTTTTCTCTGAAATATGTCCATAAGCAAACACCTCTCATGTCCCCCACTACTCCCATGGTGGTCAAAGGCATCATCATCTCTCACCTGGATAACTGCAATGGCCTCCTAACTGGTATTCCAGCCTCCATCCTTCTCTCCCCTCCCACCTTCACCCCATCCCAATATGACTAGAGTCAGATACCAGAATCATACTCAAAGCCATAAGGATGCCCCCTTCTCACTCAAAGTATAAACCAAAATCCCTCTGCCCATCTCTCAGGCTCCACTACCTCTATGGCCTCATTTTCTTCTACTCTCCCCCATCCTCCCTCTGCTCCAGGCACACTGGTCACCTTACCTTTCTGTGAATGCATCCTCCATGCTCCCAAACTGCTCATGTAATCCCCTCTGCCTGAGACTGTCTACAGATATGGCCACTGTTCCTTTCCTTACTTCCTTAAAGTCTACATTGCAATGTCACTTTATCTGTAAAGACTTCCTTGACCACAGTTGGTCCTACCCATCATTCCCTAAACTCTGTAGATTCTATAGCCTGCTTTACTCCACCACCTCATATAGACCCTCTAGTTAGGATCTATCTCCCTTTCTATGGAGTCTAAGTTCTTGAATACCAGGAGTTTGCTTTGCTTCTTATGTATTCCGAGCACCTACAGCAGTATTTGGTACACAGTGCATGCTTTCAGAAAAGTTGTGTTGAATAAATGGTTGACCCATAATGAAGGGCAATTCAGCAATGTCTGGTAAAGGGGAACCAGCTCTTCCATTTCTTGCCTAGGATACTAGAAAATACATTCAAAAATGGCAATAGTAGCATTATATGTAATTGAGTGACATATGAAACACATTAAAGTAGATCAATCGGGAAATAAATTGTGGCATATTCATACCCTCCTATTGACACGTGAAGCTAGCTGGGCTTCTGGGTCAGGTGGGGACTTGGAGAACTTTTCTGTCTACCTAAGGGATTGTAAATGCACCAATCAGTGCTCTGTGTCTAGCTAAAGGTTTGTAAATGCACCAATCAGCACTCTGTAAAAACGGACCAATTAGCACTCTGTAAAATGGACCAATTGGTTCTCTGTAAAATGGACCAATCAGCTCTCTGTAAAATGGACCAATCAGCAGGATGTGGGTGGGGCTAAACAAGGAAATAAAAGCAGGCCACCCGCCAACAGCCACGATCCACTAGGGTGCCCTTCCAGGGTATGGAAACATTGGTTCTTTTGCTGTTCACAATAAATTTTGCTGCTGCTGGCTGAGTCCCTACTACCTTTATGAGCTGTGACATCACAAGGGTCTGCCGCTGCATTCCTGGAGTTTGAGACCGGGAACCCCACTGAGAGGAGCAAACAACTCCTGAGGCACCACCTTTAAGAGGTGTAACACTCACTTGGGAGGTATGCAGCATCACTCCTGAAGTCAGAGAGACCATGAGCCCACCGGAAGGAGGAAACTCTGGACACATCTGAACATTGGAAGGAACAAACTCTGGACACACAATCTTTAAGACCTGTAACACTCATCGCAAGGGTCCGCAGCTTCATTCTTGAAGTCAGTGAGACTAAGAACCCACCAGAAGGAACCAATTTTGGACACACTGTTAAGACTTTGAAATAAATATGCTAGAGCTACATGTGTGAATATGAGTGATTCTCAAAAATGTAATGCAAGTTAACAAGTGTACAGGATGTCCTTAATATTCTAAAACACTGAAAAGCAATTATATATGCATTTATGGGTGAGGACGTATGCAGCAAATGTTTAGAAACATGAGTTGAAGGGGGTCTGTGCATGGTGGCTCACACGTGTAGTCTTAGCCCTTTGGGTTTGAGGCAGGAGGATTGCTTGAAGTCAGGAGTTTGAAACCAGCGGGGGCAATACAGCAAGACTACGACACTGCAAAAAATTTATAAATTATAAATTTATAAATTAGCAGGGTGCAGTGGCATCCTGTGGTCCTTAGCTCATCGTGAGGCTGAGGCAGAAGTATTGCTGGAGTCCAGGAGTTTGAGGCCACACTGAGCCGGGATCACACCACTGCACTCCAGCCTGGGTGACAGAGTAAGAACTTATCCCTAAAAAAGAAAGAAATATGGGTGGGAGGGGTATATGGCTACCTGCAGAGATGGAATGGATAGGGTTTCAAACATATCTAGCATTTTTTTCTTTGCAAAGAAAATTCTAAAATGCTGCAAAAAATTTGTTAAATCTAGATGTTATAGTATTCCCTACATTTTTTTGCGCTCTGTCATATTATTATTTTCTTTTCTATATGTCCAGAAAATTTTAAATGAACTTAAAATGTTTTACAATACAAATAAAATATCTGAAATAAAATCTGGTAGTCCTGGAAGCAGCTACATGAGTAAAAGGGCGAAATTTGCAGTTGGTAAAACAAAAAACAAACTTGTTGCCAGGATAGTTTGGTTTATTTTCTTCATTGGATAGGTGTGGTTTGGGTCAAAGGAGAAGACAAACTCAGCCCTCTAAAAGGAGAACATCTGATTGGGCTGTTACAGCTCAGCAGGGCGGGGAAGGCAAGTTAGCAAAGGTGCTTGCTGTCTCTGGGCAGGAGCAGAAGTGCCAGTCACAGACGTTTGTGTATATGCTACACCAAAACACACCTGTTGCAAGTGGAACGTAATTTGATAACACTCACAAAGCCAGAACTGGAAGGGATGGTGTAGAGCAATGCTATTGATTTTAGAGGTGGAAAAACTGAGTTACAGAAGCCAAGTGTTAGTTAACGTTCAAAGTCTTGCTCAATTCAAAAAGGCTATTGATCTCAATTAAAGCAGTTTCCACCCATTCTCACATTAAGACAACTTTCTAGTTTTTCTGTGAATTTAAAAATAACAGGCTGGGCGTGGTGGCTCACGCCTGTAATCTCAACACTTTGGGAGGCCGAGGTGGGCAGATCACTTGAGGTCAGGAGCTCAAGACCAGCCTTGCCAACATGGCAAAACCCCGTCTCTACTGAAAACATGAACATTAGCCAGGCATGGTGGCGGGTGCCTGTAATCCCAGCTACTCGGGAGGCAGAAGAATCGCTTGAACCCAGGAGATGGAGATGGTGCCTCTGAACTGCAGCCTGGGCCACAAATCAAGACTCTGTCACCCTAAAAAACATAACAAAATAAATATTCAGTAGCTTAAAAAATTATTAATATGAAAATATTTAATGAAAAATTAAAGAAAAAATATAATTGGGCACGGTGGCTCATGCCTGTAATCCCAGCACTTTGGGAGGCTGAGGTGGGTGGATCACCTGAGATTAGGAGTTCGAGACCAGCCTGGCCAACATGGTAAAACCCCGTTTCTACTAAAAAATACAAAAATTAGCCGGGTGTGGTGGCACACACCTGTAATCCCAGCTACTGGGGAGGCTGAGGCAGGAGAATTGCTTGAACCCGGGAGGCAGAGGCTGCAGTGAACTGAGATCATGCCACTGCATTCCCGCCTGAACGACAGAGCAAGATTCTGTCTCAAAAAATTAATTAATTAATTAATTAATTAATATATATGGAAGAAACTGGAATATAAGTAACAACTTAATTGTCTGTCAAAAAGAGAATGATTGAATGAAATATAATTACAAACATATAGCAATACGTAAGACAAGTCTTAGAAGAGTGGTTTTGGTTGATATGTATTGACCAAGAAAGATGATTACAATATGTATAATATGTAATAGGGGAAAATTTACGATGATTACAATATGTATAATATGTAATAGGGGAAAATTTACAAAATATGTCAACATCTCACCATTTTTATAAAAAAGCAAACAAAAGCTGTTTATGCACACTTGTATTTATATACGCTTAGAAAAGCTATGGTAGGATCCACACACTATAAAAAATGGTAGTGATATTGAAGGGGAGAGGGTGAGGCTATATTTTCTTTAACTTTGAATTCATAATTTTTTAAAAACAAGAGGGTATGGAGTGGGAGAAAGAAGAGAAAATCTGCCTTAAACACATCGCTCACAAAGAATCACTGTTTTTTAATTGTATTTCCCCCGACTTTTATATAAAACACAAAATTGTTTACAAAACTAGTTAATACTGTAAACACTGCACTTCCTCTGCATCTGAGTTCATATTAAGCCATATTTGAGGAAGGCCTTAATATATGGCCTTCCTTCCATGTCAACGAATTCTCATTTTTAAGGGCTACAACATATTCCATGTCTGAAGCTACTGTAGCTTACTTCACCAGTCTTACTGGGGGACATTTAGATTGTCTCCAGCTTCCCCCCGCAGAAGCAACTACAACAAACATCCTTGTATATACATGTTTGCCCATTTGACTGCCTACTTAGGACAAATTAGCAAATGTGGAATTCCTAGGCCAAAGCTAATACATCGGAACTTTGACCCACAGCTCCAAACTGGCCTTCTGGAAAGTGGGTTTTCGCTGTTTCTTTGGGGTTTGTTTGTTTGTTTTAAATCTATCACACTCCCACCGACAGGGCAAGGGAGTGCTGCTTAACGCAGAATCAGAAGCTCAAACTTTAGCTGAACTTGGGCGACCTCTTCCCAGTGACACGGCGGCGGTTTTCCAAGCGCTTTTAAGGAAAGGAAAGGGATCTGGCGAACCCCGAGACCCACCCGCCCTCGGTTGGACAGGGGGCGCTCTG
>NW_016807772.1:2396702-2400085 GCF_001698545.2 Rhinopithecus bieti
CCTGCCCGCTCCCCGCCGGCCCTGCAGACGTGGCGGGGCGGGACCCGCCGGGCACTCCTGCGCGTACTCGGCCGCCTGAGCGGTAAGAGCCCCGGGCAACCTGTCCCCATGCCCTTCCCCGGGGGGCGGGCGAGCGCGCGGGCGGCCGCCCTGGGGTAGTGGGAACACCATACCGTGGCACCTCGTCTGGGACCCACGAATCCTGCCCTCTGCGTTAGTGAGAAGCCGCGGTCAGGGAGGACCTGGCTCTGGGGTGAGGGTCCAGGGTGGCGCGGTCGAGGGCCCTGCGTGGGTGCGGGCGTGTGAGTGTGTGTGTGTGAGTGTGTGTCGCTCCGGGTCCACGCTCATGCACACACCCACACGCCCACACTCAGGGTCTGCTCCCTCGGCCGGCGTGAACCTCCGCGGAGCCTGCCAGGATCTCCCAAACTATCCAGTCCTGGCACCAAGGAAGTCTGGAAAAGTGCCCCAGTGGCTCGGGGCCAAGTCAGAGGCGGGCTGCAGGGTCCCCCAGCCCGGGCACGGAGGGAGCAGGTCCCTGTAAGACAGAGGCCTCTTCCCATGGTGCGCCTGCCCTCGGCCTTGGCACAGGGAGCTCAGGCCTTGACCTCCCCGCTCCCTCGCCTTACCCCTCCTCCAGCAGCCGACCCACGCCCTGCTTGCTCTTCCAGTCCAGCCAACACTCTAAGCAGGCACCGCCTCCATTCGCAGCCCCCGGGATGAGTCTCACTCCCTAGTCTCACTCCCAGCTCCCCAGGCCCCCTCCACCCAGTCGGCTAGCCCTCGCCCCTGCCATCCGGTGAGTATTTCCAGGCACCTCAGACCAGGCGCCTGATCGTCACTGCCTTTTCCTAAGTAGGAAGACATCGCTCTATGGGTTGTGAGAGCATTAGCTTTGCCCTACTGATCCCATTCGTTCCCGTCCTAAACATCTTGAAGGACACAGGCAGGTGGCTTTTTAAATCAGTGTCCTCTGAACTCCCTGTGACCTCAGCCAACCTGTGACAACTGAGAATGAGACAGGCTGTATCCTCAGAGCCTCTTTTTGCCCTCTCTGCAGCCCAGTGGCTCCTTCTCTACCTCACTCATATGCCTGTGTCCCCTCCCTCCTTTCTTCCATCAAGCCTGAGCTTGGGAAATAATCTGATAAACTTCTTACATTGTAACCTTTAAGTGAAGGAATGAGACTTTAGGGATGGATTTGAGGCACAAGTGAGCCAATGCAGAAGGAATTTGAGGGTGGGAGGGGGCCTTCTTGAATCTGAGCAATTCAGACCATAAAAGTAAACTTGTCTTTCTTTATTTGACCAGGCTTATCTCAAACTTGGTTTCTCTTTTATTAATATCAAACACAATATATTTCAATCCAGTAAATATCTGAGGGACAGAAATGAACCTAGGTGCTGTTGGTCATAGTCTTGGAGGACAGAATGGCAGAAGTAAATACTCCATAAATACATGCAGCAGAAATCTGTGCAAAGTGCCAAAAACGTAGAAGAGGGAGCAGTTATTTCACTGGAAGGAGTGGGGCAGATTAAGGAAAAATTCGCAATGAAAGAGAACATTAGACATTGGGTATCCAGAGGAATAGGAATTTGCCAGGCAGCTGGAGGAAGGGCAGCACCGGGGCAGAGGAACCAACGTAAGCAAAGGCAGGGAGATGTGAAGAGTTATGGGGAATGGAGAAAAGACTGGTGAGGCAGGAGTGGAGGGCACTGAGAGTTGCAAGAGGTGGAGAGAGATTGGAGCTGGATTATGATGGGAAGTGCGAAGATATTTACACCTAATGGTTTTTAAACAGGGGAGGAAGTAGGTCCAACAATGCCTGGCAGTCACACAGAGAATAGGCTGAAGCCTGGGTACATAGACTTGTCAAGCCTTATACAAACTCACACAAACTGTTACAACCTGATTAAGAGCCTCTCATACAGAGATTTTATTCCTGGTCCTTCGCTGACCAACACTTTTTTTTTTTTTAACTGGGGAAGATGACCTCACACAGGATATCATGCTAACCAAATTTTATGCTGCCAACTGAGGCCATTTTTTTAAAAATCCATCTACTGTCACCACTATTGCATAAAATGAAAGGCATTTTAATACCAAGAAAAAGCACAAAGGCTGAGCTTGCAAGATGAAGGCAGGCTTTTACATTCAATAAATTCAGATTTATGAAAAACTTGCGATCTTGTCCTAATTTTTCTCTATCATCACAGACTTGCCCCAGTCCTGCAGGTGGGGTTTGGAAAAAAACCATCCAAATCAGTTTGTCCATCCTAGCTTTACAGAGGAGCAGGTGTAAGCGCAGTGAGGATGAGCAAGTTGTGTGCCCACAAAGGGATGCTGGGACCACAGGCCACATCTCTTGACGCCTGCAGGGCACAACTCTTTCCACCTCTGAATACCATTGCTCCCACCTCTCATTATTCTCCACGCAGCCTCGTGTCCTGGCCTCCCAGACACCTGTCCTGAATCGCTAGAGTCCATCCCTGATGCTTGGACATTTGCACATGCTCTCATCCCACCAGGCTTGAATTACCCACATCAAAGACACTTTCAAGGTTCTCCTTTGCACAGGGTCAGTCTAGTTCAGGCACATCTGTCCTTGATTTGCTGTGCTGTTTTGCATCACTTTTTAACTGTTTTGTGTTAGCTCCTCAAACAGATGAGGAGCTGTTATCCTTCATTTCTGAAGGATACTGACCATACTTTTTTTATACTTATTTTTGGAGCTGGGATGTTGCTGCTTCAATACCTCGCATAGTACTGGGAGCATTTTCAGTGATGAATGAATTTACTCATGAAAAACTAACTTATTCCCAGCCCACAAAGGCTTCTTTATATGCCACCCTTCCTCTCCTTAGAGTTTCCTGAAGCAGCCTCCTTGTTGCTGTGGGTTGAGTCTCCTTAGCCTCCAGGCCACGAGACATGGCTACAGTGATCAATCTTCCTAACCATAAATCAGGAAAGGTTTCTAAGTCTGGCTTCTGGAACACCCAGATGGAGATGGAAAGTGTCCCAGGAAACACAGTGCTTGTCACGACTGTAATCCTGGTGGACTCCAGCAGCCCCTGCTCAGAAACAGTTGTGTGTTTCAAACACGCAGTTTCTAGTGGTTTCATACAAAAGGGTACAGTCTGAAAATGATTACATTTCCCCCAACATGATAGCATCCACAGTCGATAAAGGTCTACCAGAACAACCGAACAAAAAATAAATTTGTTTTTGTTTTGATTTGGGGAAAATTAGACCTGTAACAAGGAGAGATAAATATAGATTAGAGATACACACAATTAGAAATTGAAATAGGGCTGATCTTGCATGACCCTTTTTTTTTTTTTTTTACAATTAGAAATTGAATCAGGGCTTTTTTTTTTTTTTTT
>NW_016807772.1:2400459-2496876 GCF_001698545.2 Rhinopithecus bieti
TTTTTTTTTTCTTTTTTGAGTCAGGGTCTTACTGTGTCACCCAGGCTGGAGTACAGTGGCATGATCTTGGCTCACTGCAGCTTCTGCCTCCCAGGTTCAAGCAATTCTTATGCCTCAGCCTGCAGAGTAGCTGGGATTATAGGCACATGGCACCATGCCCAGCTAACTTTTTTGTATTTTTAATAGAGACAGAATTTCATTCTGCTGGCCAGGCTGGTCTGGAGCTCTGGCCTCAAGTGATCCGCTTGCCTTGGCCTCCCAAAGTGCTGGGATGTGAGCCACTGTGCCTGACCGATGACCATTTTTAAATTTAACAGATGTAAAGATCTAGAATTTCTAAAATTTATAAATTATCCATAAATATTTTAAACAATAATCTATAAATATTTTAAAGAATCCATAAATATTTTTTAACAATGCCTGTTTACATCTTACAGCTGAGTTTCTGGGGTATTTCTGAAAGGATGGTTTGTGTTGGTTGAATGGAGAGCAGCCACAGAGAAGAGTTTTATTGCAGCACTTTTTCTACATTTGGGATAAACTCACCTAAGGCAATTTGGCCATCAGAGATAGGTAAGGGCTATAGATTTCCTCCTCTGCAACTTCCCTACCAAGAACTAAATTACCAGGAATCCAAGTTCACTGATGGAATTCTGCCATAAACCCACACATGTATTAGCAAACAGGCTTAGTTAACCAGTCTGTTCTTATAAGCTCAAGGAAGTCCTAGCTCACTGTCCTTTTAGGCCTGTGTTCTAGAGGCAGGACTCAGCTAAGCTTCTAGTCACCTTCAGGCTTTGAAGTCCTGCATTCAGCTAGAGGCCCTAGCTCCAAAGAACCCTACTCCAAAGGATAAGTCAGCTGCTGGATTCAGTGCAATCTCATATCTTGGCTGTAGAAGCAGAGAAGGCACCTATACGCTATTTCTTGCCGATTCACATATCTGAGGCATCTTTCGTGTCACCGGTGAAAAATTATTTCTCATATCCTTTATGCTAATTAGCATACCCTGGGGTGCCCATCAGAGAAGACGGTAGTTGAACCCTCTAAAAAAAGGTGGACACCTCATTACAGATTTTTAAGGGCTTACTAAAGACCCCTGGATAGTATATTCCTGAATAAGGCACTTCAGATGTCATCCATCCACCCTTAGGGCATAAATTAAAACTAAGTTAACATGAACGTGTCACGTAGTATATGCTAAACTATTTTAGGACACTTCATGAACAAGATAGCAACACTTGAGGACAAGGCTTGTACATTCAGGTATTCATAATGGTTTTTATTTACCCATAAGTGTTTATCCCAGCCAGATTTATTCTGATGTTCCTGCTTATAGAAAAGTGAAATAGTTTGGGACTTCTTAATAATCCAGATTAATAATAAGGATTTTCAAATTACCTTACAAACAAATAAAAAGATCAGACAATGTCTACCATCTACTGATTGAAAAAATGAGAATAAAAGTGATGGCAAGGTATCATTTATTCATGAACCCACTCTCCTCATTCTTGTGTCACTAGGACTCATGTGAGGATAATAAATTAAGACAGGGAAATCTTTAGGCCATGGCAATCAAGCAAAGTCCTAGGCCATGGGTAAGCAAACATTTTCGGAAACAGGCCAGATAGTACATATTTTAGGCTTTTTGACTTTGCAGGCCATATGGCCCATGTTGCAACGACTCAACTCTGCTATTGTAGTGCCAGAGAAACCACCACGGCCCCATATGTAAACAAAGGGTGTATGTCTGGTCCAATAAAACTGTTTACAAAAACAGACAGAGGACAAAATTTGGCCAGCAGACTGTGGTTTGCCAACACCTTGTCCTAGGCTAGCCCTGATTCAGAGAGAGGTTTTCACAAAGATTTTATAAACTTCCAAATGACAACAGCCTTTGTAGCAGCTCCCATCAATTCTACTCACCTCCCATAAACCACCCACGATACTACCCCTTCTCTATACAGTGAGTTTCTATCATTGTTGGCTATTTCAGCTAGGCTTGAACCTGGCTCCTTGACAGCCCACGGGCAACCTTGAATATCCTAAACTTTGTATACCAGCTCGAGGGAAGTTTGCATTCTTTGCCATTCTTACATGTAGACTTGTTTACAGGAATGTTATCACTGAATTCAAGGTCTGGCAGATATTTTTGCTTATACAAATACATTGTAACTCAATTAACTGGGAGGTGAAGGAAAAAAAGAAAGACAATACGGAAATGTCAAGTCATTTGGAACCATCTGCTGTAAGAAAGCTCCTGAGTGTCTTTACACAAATATTAATATAACTCAACAGGCATATTTGTTGAGCTCCCTACTATGCAAGGGAAGCTATGCCAAGTACTATGTAGAATATGAATACAAAACAAGGAAGGTCTTTGTCTTTATAGAATTTACAACTCATAGGAAAAACTGAAACAACTCTAGCCAAAGAGGACTTTAATTGTCTAAAGTAAGACAAACACAAAATACCCTCAGAAGGGTTCAGAAGGAAAATGTTCAACCTGGAGGAACAAAGAATGGAGAAGGCGGTTATTTTAACTGGGCCTTGCAGTGTGCAAAAGAACAACGTATGGAACCAACAGCCCCCTGAGGGTCTCTTGTGGATGTGCCAGGCATTGCACAGGTATTTACACTGTCTCATTTAAGGTTTTGTAGAAAAACGTGGGAGGTAAGCCTGGTGGGATCAGAGCACAGAGGTCCCTGGATACCAGCTGAAGCATGTGGCCTCATTTCAGGAGGGAGAGGAAGGGGGAGCTCCTGAGGATGTGTGAGCAGGAGAGCCATGTAATTAGAGCCGTGAGGTGAACGACGGAAAGTAAGGGGAAGAGCTGCAGTGAACAGGGGAACCCAATACTCAAATAGTCATCATGAACCATAATGAGGACCTTGCCATGACAATAGGAGTAAAAGAATGCAGATGCATTCTCAATAAAGAGCCTCTAGGATTTGGCCACTGACTGAATTAAGAAAAGAGGCAGATGGCATTGCTGATAGGGCTCTGATGTGGTTCAGTCTCAAAGTCAGACATGGGCTCAAATTTCAAATGTACAATTTACTAAAAGTGTGACTTCTGAGCTTCAGTGTCCTTGTCTGTAAAATGGAGCTGATAACATTCAACTCACAGGAGATAATACATTTTAAAAGCATGGATACAGTAAGCACTCAATAAATGATAGCTGTTGATAACATATATTCTTGAGAGGGTGAAAGTGTGGTCAATGACAGCCCTGAGTTATTGGGAAAATCTGTGTGTGAGACGGTATCTCATTATGGTTTTTATTTGCATTTCTCTAATGATTAGTGGTGTTACGCATTTTTTCATATGCTTGTTGGCCACCTATGTGTTTTCTTTTGAGAAGTACCTGTTTATGTCATTTGCCCATTTTTTAATGGTTTTTATTTTGTTTTGTTTTGTTTTTTGCTTGTTGATTTAAGTTCCTTACAGATTCTGGATATTAGACCTTTGTCACATGCATAGTTGCAAATATGTTTCTGCCATTATGTAGGTTGTCCATTTACTCTGTTGATAGTTTCTTTTGCTGTGTAGAAGCTCTTTTGTTTAATTACCTCCCCCTTGTCAATTTTTGGTCTTGTTGCAATTGCTTTTGGAGTCTTTGTCATGAAATCTTTGCCAGGGCCGATATCTAGGCTATAGTATTTCCTAGGTTCCTAGGTTTTCTTTCAGAGTTTTTGTAGGTTTTGGTTTTACATTGAAGTCTTTAGTCCATCTTGAGTTGATTTTTGTATATGGTGTAAGGAAGGGGTCCAGTTTCAATCTTCTGCATACGACTGGCCTGTTATCCCAGCACCATTTATTGAATAGGGAGTCCTTTCCTCATTGTTTGTTATTGTTGGCTTTGTCAAAGATCAGATGGGTTAGGTGTGTGGCTTTATTTTAGGGTTCTCTATTCTGTTCTATTGGCTTATGTGTTTTGTTTTTGTGCCAGTACCATGGTGTTTTGGTTACTATAACCTTGTAGTGTAGTTTGAAGTTGGGTGGTGTGATGCCTCCAGCTTTGTCCTTTTTGCTTAGGCATGCTTTAGCTATTTGGGCTATTTTTTAGTTCCACATGAATTTTAGAATATTTTTTTCTAATTATGTGAAAAGCATCATTGGTAGTTTGATAAGAATAGCATTGAATCTGTACATTGCTTTGGATTTTAACAATAATGATTCTTCCTATCCACGAGCATGGAAAGTTTTTTCATTTGTGTCATCTCTGATTTCTTTGAGCAGTGTTTTGTAATTATCGTTGTGGAGCTCTTTCATCTCCCTGGTGAGCTGTATTTCTATGCATTTTATTCTATTTGTGGCTATTTTGAATGGAATTGCATTCTTGATTTGGCCCTCAGCTTGGACGTTATTGGTGTATAGAAATGCTACTGATTTTTGTACATTGATTTTGTATCTTGAAACTTTGCTGAAGCTGTTTATCAGATCTAGGAGCTTTTGGGCAGAGACTATGGGATTTTCTAGGTGTAGAATCATATCACCTGCAAAGATAGTTTGTCTTCCTCTCTTCCTATTTTATTTCTTTCTCTTGCCTGATTGCTCTGTCTAGGACTTCCACCGTTGTGTTGAATAGAAGTGGTGAGAGTGGGTATCCTCATCTTGTTCTGGTTCCTAAGGGGAATGCTTCCAGCTTTTGCCCCTTCAGTATGATGTTAGCTGTTGGTTTGTCACAAAAGTCTCTTATTACTTTGAAATATGTCCCTTCAATGCTTAGTTTGTTGAGACAGAACATTTTTATTACCACTGAAACTTCCATTGAATAGTGCTGCTCTACCTGATATCAATAATTTGTAAGCTTCAAAAGAGTTTTCTGCTTTAATGACTACATTCCTTATGTGGTTTCTACCTCACTTCTTACCCTTCCAGTTTATCCTTGACTAAACCATCGTCTAGACCTTCATCAGCTGGTCCCCAGCAAGGCATACTGTGTGTATACAGGTCTCTTTCTCACTGTGAATTTCTGACAAAGACGTTGCAAAACTAAATGGCAAGTAGTTTTTTGATAAGTGCTCAGGTATTTTCTAGACTCATTCCTTTTTTTTTTTTTTGGAGACAGAGTCTCACTCTGTCACCCAGGCTGGAGTGCAGTGACACGATCTCGGCTCACTGCAGCCTCCACCCACTAGGTTCAAGCAATTATTGTGCCTCAGCCTCCTAGGTAGCGGGGACTACAGGTGCGTGCCACCATGCCCAGCTAATGTTTGTATTTTTAGTAGAGACAGGATTTCACCATGTTGGCCTTGGCTGGTCTTGAACTCCTGGCCTCATGTGATCCACCCACCTCAGCCTACCAAAGTGCTGGGATTACAGGTGTGAGCCATTACGCCTTGCCTTCTTATGCTTATTCTCATTATTGCTACAAATATAATTAATAAAGCCAGATTCAATAATTTTAAAGATACAGGTAATACTCTTAGTTCCCATTGGCATAGTCCTTCATACCAAGTAAGAGCTCCAGGAAAGTTTAAAGATAGCACTGTAGGTTTCTGTTAGCTTCCTATTGCTGCTGTGACAAATTACAACTAACTTTGTGGCATTTGCCAACACAGACTTATTCTCTTGGAGTTCTGGAGGTCAGAAGTCTGAAATCAGTGTCCATGGGCTAAAGTCAAGTTGCTGGCAGCCTGGTTCCTTCTAGAGTCTCTGAGGGGAGGATGGTTTCCTTTTCCTTTTTAGCTTCTGGTGGCCACCCATATTCCTTGGCTTTGGGGCCCCTTCCTTCATCTTCGAAGTGTGTCACTCCAGCTTCTGCTTCTGTCAACACATCACCTTTTCCTCTTTGTAGTCAAGTCTCCCTCTGCCTCTGGATGATAAGGACACTTGCAATTACATTTAAGGCCAACTCAGATAATCTAAAATAATCCCCTCATCTCGAGATCCTTAACTTACTCACATCTGCAGGATCCCTTTTGTTATGTAAGGTAACACACGTTCCGGGGATTGGGATATGGTTATCTTGGGGGCCATTCATTATTCCCACAGTCCCCAACCTTTTTGGCACCAGGAACTAGTTTTGTGGAAGACAATTTTCCCACAGATCAGCGGAAAAGGTGTGGGGGAGATGGTTTCCGGATGATTCAAGCACTTTACATTTATTGTGCACTTTATTTCTGTTATTATTACATTGTAATATATAATGAAATAATTATACAACTCGCCAAAAGGTGGAACCAGTGGGAGCCCTGAGCTTGTTTCCCTGCAACTAGATGCTCACGTCTGGGGGTGATGGGAGACAGATCATCAGGCATTAGATTCTCATAAGAGTGCACAGCCTAGATCCCTCAAACGTGCAGTTCACAATAGGGTTCATGCTCCTATGAGAATCTAATGCCACCACTGATCTGACAGGAGGAGGAGTTCAGGTGGTAATGTGAGCACGATGGGGAGCAGCTGTAAATACAGAGGAAGCTGTGCTCACTCACCCGCTACTCACCCCTGCTGTTCAGCTCGGTTCCTAACAGGCCATGGACTGATACGGGGAACAATGCAGGGTTGGGGACCCCTGCATTATTCGGTCTCCCACAAGGTTACATAGAGTATTGGTTAAAAAAAAGTTTGCCCCAGTCAGGTGCAGTGGCTCACGCCTGTAATCCTAGCAATTTGGGAAGCTGAGGCAGGTGGATCACCTGAGGTCGGGAGTTTGAGACCAGCCTGACCAACATGGAGAAACCCCGTTTCTACTAAAAACACAAAATAAGCCAGGTATGGTGGCACATGCCTGTAATCCCAGCTACTTGGGAGGCTGAGGCAGGAGAATCGCTTGAACCCGGGAGGCGGAGCTTGCAGTGAGCCGAGATCGTGCCATTGCACTCCAGCCTGGACAGCAAGAGCGAAACTCCATCTCAAAAAAAAAAAGTTTACCCCTACCAGATTTATTTATCCAGGGCTTTGAATTGAAGCTTAACAATCCGATGAAAGCATGAGGTGTTTGTATTGTGTTGACAGATATTAAAATGTCTGATGATGCTGGCGACACCTTAGCCACTGGAGACAAAGCAGAAGTTACTGAGATGCCTAATAGTGATTCTTTACCTGGAGATGCAGAAGTAAATTGTGATTCAGCTGCAATTTCACATGAGCCAACACCAGCTGACCCCAGAGGGGAGGGGCATGAAAATGCAGCTGTGCAGGGTGCAGGGGCTGCCACCATTGGGCCCCCTGTGCAGCCTCAAGATCCCAACACCATGGAGCCCCCTCTCAATGGAGAAGTGACTGAGGATACACTTGCTGAGTGTATTGATTCCGTCAGCCTTGAGGCAGAAGCCAGATCCGAAATACCCCTGCAAGAACAGAATTATCCGGTAAGAATGGGTCATTCAGTTCACTTTGGCCTAAGTTCTTGCTTATATGTACCATGTGCAGAGCTAGCAGCAAGCTCTGCAGGTGGGCATTGGGAGTTCAAAATGTACTGTGACATCCCCTCTGTCATCAGAAATGTGCTGTGTAGTGAGATTAAACATATATGAAAATAATTTGTCATAATATTTGCATTTTGATAAATATATTATTAACAGTAACAGCCACCAGTTATCACACACAAGCTGTGTGCCAGGCACTCTGCTAGGCACTTTATCTGTTATGTAATTCACTCCACCAGCAGTTCAAACCTGGGTATCACTAACTCCAGCTTATACCTGTAGCAGCCGGGCTTAGAGATGGTAGCTTGTCCTGGGCTACTTGGTTGTAAATGGAAGATATTGTAATATCAGACGTCATGTCTCTGGATAATTAACAAGCCTGATTCCACCCTAAACAAGTCAATGTTTCTTTAAGATCACTTAAAATCTGATGTGTACTTACAAATCCATGGTGGAGATCTTCAGCCTTCAGATCACTGTTTTATCATCACACAACACCTTCCAGGGGAACAGAGGCAGAATGCACTCATCACCCCTCCCCTTTCAGTGCCTGCACCTGTCTCTCAGGGTAGGAGATAAACCAGATCTCTCTGTTGGCACCTGGGCCACCAAGAAGACTATCCCAGCAAGGTTTTCCTGGAGTCTTCACCTCCAGCCATGTGGGGCCGTGCAGGGGTGGGAGACGCCCCGCATGAAAGGAGGAGACAGGCCGCTCTCCTCATCCTGTCTGGGATAGACTGCCTTCTAGAAGGCGGGTGCAGGAGGGTGGAATTGGGGTCTTCCCTCAGCCAGGTCCAGCCCTGTTCATCCTGAAGAGTGCCACCACAGATCACCCCCTTGAGGTGACTCTTGCGCATGACGTGAGGGACAGGAACTAAACAGGGAATCAGGGGCCCTGGGCTTTCACCCTCCCATCTATCATTAACTCCATGAGCTTGGGCCAGACACCCTAATGTCTCTGCGCTTCAGGTTCTTCCTCTATGAAGTGAAGATTCTCACATGAAGACCTTGACGCATCCTTCTGACTGATGTTTTATGACTCTTGTATTCAAGATTGGGCTTCCCTCACACCCACTTTCCTCAAGGGGTTTGACCCTCAGAACTGTCTGCAATGGGCTTTCTCAGGGGCAAGGTATTTATTTCCCTTCACTGGAAATGTTTGAACAAAAGCCAAACAGTCATTTTGTAGAGATGTTATGGAAGCAATTTGAGGACCAGCTGGGAGTTTGGATCAGATAGGGTAAACATACACAAAATTTTGTTTATGAGTTTCAGGAGGTCACTGACCCTTTGAAGCCATCTATAGATGCCCTAAATAATTAAGAGCCCCTAGATCAGAAGTTCTCAACTTTAGCTGAATGTTACCAACCACTGGGGGAGATTTAAAATATATTGAAGCCTGGGCAACATGGTGAACCCTGTCTCTGTGAAAAATACGAAAAATTAGCTGTCATGGTGGCATGTACCTGTAGTCCTTGCTACTCAGGAAGAGGCAGGAAGATCACTGGAACCCAAGTGGTCAAGGCTGCAGTGAGCTGAGATCGCACCATTGCACTCTAGCCTGGGCAACAAGAGTGAGACTCTGTCTCAAAAAAATAAATAAAATAAAATAGAGTATAATGGAATAGAATAGAATAGAAAATATTGATGCTAGGGTCCCAACCCCAAGGATTCTGATTCAGGAATGGGGCTTGGACATCAGCAATTTTTTAAAGTACCCCAAGTGGTTCTAATGTTTGGCCAGGATTGAGAATAATTACTTCAGGCTAAAGAATTTTCAAGGTCCTTTTTATGATTCTTTGAGTAGGTGATCTTCAGTATCATTCCAGCTCTAAAATGCTGTAGTGCTACAATAACACTTCAAAAGTATTTGGAGACAGGCCCTTTCATTCTTTTGGCTACTAGGACACTTTTTCATCCGTTAATCTTAGAACAACAATAGCAATAACAGCCACAAAACACACAGGAAGTAAAAGTGGGACATTAATAAGCTGCAGGCTTGGCAGTTTGCATGGCATTGGTGAAGAGATGGACCACTAGATTATGTCAAGAATCAGCCCAAATAGGAAATGGCAGAGTGAGGATCTGACTCCAGAGCCTGCTTTGCCTCCACACTGTCTTTCTCGTGTAGGGGGCTATGGTTCCCAATTTTCGTCCTAAGTGCTACTGTTAACAAATACCTTGGTACAGTAAGAAAAATATAACTTAGCCACAGCATTCTTACCTAAGATGACTTATACTATACAAGCTCTACTAATTCAAAATCCATATGCTGTTGATAGATTATACATTCCAATTTCAGACATAATAATTATAACAGGATTGTTCATGAAGATAGCACAGTAAGGCCGGGCGCGGTGGCTCACTTCTGTAATCCTAGCACTTTGGGAGGACAAGGCAGGTGGATCACTTGAGGTCGGGAGTTTGAGACCAGCCTGGCCAACACGGTGAAACCCCATCTCTACTAAAAACACAAAAATTAGCCGGGTGTGGTGGCACATGCCTACCAGGAAAGGGGATTCTACTATCTCTCTTGGTAGTTTATCCTTTTATTAGAAGTCAATTTCATACCTAGTCTTTGATTATTGTTCATTTTTTTCTATTTTATTTGCCTCTCGTTGCATACTCATAAGGAATCATTTTGCATCGATGAAGACAATTCTTTCCCTGTTGCTCCAGAGCAGAGTGAATTACGCAAAACAAATTCTTGAATCTAAAGTTCATTACAAGGTGGTTGTTTGGATTGAACACAGGCCGCCCCTGAGGAATGGCAGGTTCTGCAGGAAAAAAGCCAAGTACAAAAGCCTATTTGACCCCATGTTCGTCTACACCTGATAAATTCTCATCACCCCTTTAAAAAAGTATCTGGCCGGGCACGGTGGCTCACACCTGTAATCCCAGCACTTTGGGAGGCCGAGGTGGCCAGATCACCTGAGGTCAGGAGTTCGAGACCAGCCTGACCAACACGGAGAAACCCCATCTCTGCTAAAAATACAAAATCAGCTGGGCGTGGTAGCATGCCTGTAATTCCAGCTACTCGGGAGGCTGAGGCAGGAGAATCACTTGAACCCGGGAGGCAGAGGTTGTGGCGAGTTGAGATTGCACCATTGCACTCTAGCCTGGGCGACAAGAGCAAAACTCCGTCTCAAAAAAAGAAAAAAAAGTTTCTGTGAGAGAATGCTTACTTTACTAAAAAAAGAAAACTGGCAGAATAGACTTTGAGGACACACTTCCAGGACACATTAGATTTTGTGATAATGTGCATAAATGTGTGTGTGTGTGTGTGTGTGCGCGCGCGCACGCACGCGCATATTTATTTGTAAGTACCTGAGTCTGGGTCCCCTTAAAATCCACATCGTTAGGCTCACATTTGCCTCAGGCAGCATGGCCACCATAACTTGGCAGGTAGGGTATTGCGACTAGCAAGTGGCCAGAGTCAAGGATGAGGCCATCTTTCTGGCTGGCACCTCTGCTTTGAAGGACCACACCATTTATGCACTCGGATAAACTATCTCTATCTTTAGGGCTTCTTCTCTTTCTTGTCCTTTTTGACATACAGACTCAGAAGCCACTGAATTTAGCCTTCTCCTATAGGAACCCACTCTACAACCTCCATGAGAAATTGTCCTCAGCATTGGAGGTTGGACCAGATTCTCTAAGGCCTCTAGCAGCATCATGATGGCAATGCATTATGCCCAGAAACCTGAGTGGTGTAACTATCTTCAGGATGCTGACAGTCTAGTTGAGAAGGCAGTATTGTATGAAAGCAATGATTACGTGTCCTCTAGTACTAGATAGGACAGGCACAAGGGAACCTTTAGATGGAGCATTTAAATTCATCTTAAAGAGTCAGAGAAGTCTTCAGCCTCAATTCAAAGATGTTTGTCTTGAGTACTGGTTGGGAGTGACATTTGTCCCAGAGCTTTTGTGGGACCTTATTATATACTAGCTAGTCAATCCTTAAAAGACCCAATCTAGATCAAATTTCTCTAAATTCTGAACACCAAGAAAGGTTACCCAGAAGTTTTAAAATGTCATCCCTACTGCTCAACACCAACGCATAGGGCCAATTATGCAGAAGGTGAAGAATCCCAGTGTTAACGCTATGAGTACTCTCACGGGAAAACATGGGCGTGTGGACCACCATGGATAGTTCTCTCCCTAAAAAAGGAAAAGCAGAATGTTTAAATGCCTAAAGTTGCGGTCAAGAGAGACAAGGAGTAGGAGACACAGGCTGAGACATGACAGCATTTAGCCTCCTAAACCAGATGAGTAGAGTTTTCTCCAGTTCTGTTTGAGTATTTCCCCTTTTAGGCCTGCTGTAAAAGGACAGTGTTCCCTACTGCCTACGTTCCCTATTCTGTGTTCCCTAAGCGGTGACACCCAGTTTTGGCTTGGACAACCAGGTGGATGAAGGTGCCATTCTGCCATAGAGAGGAGTGCTTCCCAGATCTGGTGGTGTATTGGAATCATGTGGGGAGCCTGTTAAAAGTTCAGATTCCTGGTTTCTACCCTGAGAGATTCTTAGGCACAAGATCATAGTGGAAGCTGAGACTCTATTTTAATGAATTCCCCAGGTGACACTCTTGCAGTCAGTCTGTGGACTAGAGTTTGGGAATCACTAACACTAGGACACAGAAAGAGCTAGTTGGGGTATGTGGAAGAATGAATCCAGAAGATGGTGAGTTCAGTTGGTCTTTGGTTTTTCATAGAGACGGGGTCTCCCTGTGTTGCGGAGGCAAGTCTGAAACTCCTAGGCTCAAAATCTTCTCTCACCTCAGCCTCCCAAAGTGTTGGGATTATAGGCATGAACCACCGCAGCAGCCTGAGTTCAGTATTAAATTATGCCATAGGACATCCAAGTGAAGATTTTTTGTGGACAGTTGGTTAAAATGGTCTGGAGAGACAGGTGATTCAGAGGCTATCAGCACCTATGTGGTTATTTCAGTAATGGAAGTGGGTAAGATGGACCAGGTGTTGATATATAAATAACAACGGAGGCCAAGCCCTCAGCCCTGGAAGGTTTCTGTCTCTAAGCCAATTTGGTTCGGCACAGCTCTTAGGGTTTTGTTTTGTTTTTTTTAAATAGCTTATGGTAGCTAGCAAAGAAGTTGTAGTACAGTCTCACCACTACCATATTCTATAAGTGAAATCAAGTCTCAGATCACATTGTACCACACTGACATTTTTAAATGAAATGGTGATTAACAAGTGAGTTGAAAATGGTGTATGAGAACTCTTTCTCATGTAGGCTTGAGAACATCCCATTGTTTAGGTGCTTTGATCAGCATCTTGAATGAAAGGTTTACTCAAGGCAACTGCCTGGATTTCAGAGCTAAGGTTTCTTGCCTGATAGCTGGCATCAAGTCACCAGAATTCCTCAGAGTTGAAAGATGGATGGAAGACCATTTACACCGGGCAAAATCCTTTGTAACACCCTATTCATATAAAACTAGAAGGAGCAGAAAATATACTTATTTACAAATCTTGAATACTTTTTAAAATTTTTATTTACATTTATTTATTTATTTGAGATAGGATCTCGCTCTATCGCCCAGGCTGGAGTGCAGTGGCCTGATCTCGGCTCACTGCAACCTCTGCCTCCCAGATTCAAGCGATTCTCCTGCCTCAGCCTCCAGAGTAGCTGGGACTACTGGCATCTGCCACGATGCCAAGCTAATTTTTGTATTTTAAGTAGAGATGGGGTTTCACCATGTTAACCAGGCTGGTCTTGAACTCCTGACCTCAGATGATCTACCCACCACGGCCTCCCAAGGTGCTGGGATTACAGACATGAGCCACAAAGCCTGGCCCCGCCCTTAAAAAAAAAAAAAAAGAAGAAAGTCTCTCTCTCTCTGTTGCCCAGGCTGGAGTAAAGTAGCAAGATCATAGCTCACTGCAGTCTTGAACTCTTGCATTCAAGTGATCCTCTTGCCTCAACCTACCAAGTAGATAGGACTACATATGCATGCCATCACGCCTGGTAAATTTTTAAATTTTTCTGCAGAGACCAGGTCTTGCCATGTTGCCCAGGCTGGTCTTGAACTCCTGGCTTCAAGTGATCCTCCTGCCTTAGCCTCCCAAAGTGCTGAGATTATAGGAGTGAGCCACCGAAGCCAGCTCCTTGAATACCTTTATTTTTACCATCTAGAACCCCTTTCAGATATTGAGAATGCTAGTAAATAGTCCACCATGTTTACCAGTTAAAACCCATTTTTGCAATTCAGTGTGGTAATTGGCAAAGCATCAGATGTTACTAGAGATACAGATAATAGAATCTCTATAAATAGCTGCCTCAAAGTATGGCTTTCCTGATTAGAATGCTGGCTAACCACTGGACTCTGCATATTTTATTGGCATGCTGACAGCACTTGGATTGTAGGTTAATCTAAGAAGCACCCATAATGTCACAATATGCATGTAGAAGCATTCTAATGTAAATAACTGAAATCATAATACTAAAAGATGGTAAAAAAGAAAAGAAGTGAGAGTCAGAAGATAGGCCATCAGAATAGAACACTCTAAGGCAGAAGGAAAAGTGGGTGAGCTTTGGATGCTACCGAGAGGTCAAGTGAGTAATAAAAAGACTAAAATGAGTCCACGGCTTTGACAACAGGAAGCCACTTGACCTCGATGAGAACGATTTCCTGAAGTAGTGACACAGGAGTCTTGCTGTGGAGGGAGGAGGGACAAGGGAGGTGAATACAGAAGATAAGCACCTTTTTTTTTTTTTTTTTTTTTGAGACAGAGTCTCACTCTGCCTCCCAGGCTGGAGTGCAATGGCACAATCTCGGCTCACTACAACCTCCACCTCCCGGGTTCAAGCGATTCTCCTGCCTCAGCCTCCCGAGTAGCTGTGATTACAGCATGCACCACCACACCCGGCTAATTTTTGTATTTTTAGCAGAGACGGGGGTTTCACCTTGTTGGCCAGGCTGGTCTCGAACTCCCAACCTCAGGTGATCCACTCGCCTTGGCCTACCAAAGTGCCGGGATTACAGGCGGGAGCCACAGTGCCTGGCCACTATAAGCACCTTTTCTTAAGAGACAAAGAAGAAAGATGTGGAGCAGACACCAGATAAGTTTGAAAGAAACATTTTGTTCGTGTTGTGATTTTCATTTGTTGACTTCAAGATAGAGGAATTGTGTGCATGATTAAATGTAACCTATATGGAAAGCATGCATAGAAATGTAGCCTGGGCCAGGCGCAGTGGCTCACACCTGTAATCCCAGCACTTTGGGGGGCCAAGACAGGCAGATCACCTGAGGTCGGGAGTTCCAGACCAGCCTGGCCAACAAGGTGAAACCCCGCCTCCACTAAAAATACAAAAATTAGCCGTGCATGGTGGTGGGCACCTGTAATCCCAGCTACTCAGGAGGCTGAGGCAGGAGAATCGCTTGAGCCCAGGAGGCGGAGGCTGCAGTGAACCAAGATCACGCCACTGCACTCCAGCCTGGGAGACAAAGCAAGACTCCGTCTCAAAAAAAAAAAAAAAAAAAAAAAAAAAAAAAAAAAAAAAAAATGTAGCCTGTACAGGGAAGCCGTTTGTATAGAAAAAGGCTGAAAAGCCAGAAGAGCCAAGAGAGAGTAAAACCAACCTACCCAGGCCAGGAGACGTTTAGGTGGAGGTGCTATGGTACCTAAGAGGAAGGTGCGTTTCCGTAATAATGAAAGGGAGGAGGTAATTGTGAATCGCAGGGTAGTGCACTTAGATTTGTGTTTACATGGGGTTTTGGTGTAGGCCAGTGTATATTTTGTGCATAATAAGAACTACTCAAAAGTTTAATTGGGTTTAAACAACTAGTGTTCCATCTATGAAGATGACAAACTCAAAAACCCAATCCTTAGGCTTCATATGAATCTCACAAATCTCACTGTTTAGAAGTCTAGCAAAATCGAACAGTCACTTTTAAGATACTTTTGGTTAATATTTGGTTTGGTCCTTTTTACCAACTTAAACGCGTTTAAATATTTTAAACTGCATTTATAATATATTCTACTTACTTTTTGAGTACCTGAGTTATCTACTTATACAAAACCTTGCTAAGTACTTAATAATTGTTATAAAGCTACTAAAATACATTTATAGAGTTGACTTAAAGACCTCTCAATAATGTGCAGAAACTTGGCATGATTTCAACTTAAAATCAGAAGAATAATAATTCAATTATTCATTTTGATTGATTTTCAAAAACTGTCACTTTAGTAGGTCAGATTCCTTCAACATTAGTAGTACAGAAAAGACCAAATATGCACAAAAATATGAATAGCATATCTTCAATGCTTTCAACTTTTCTATATTTAATTTTTAAATCTTCCCAAAGTTGAATGATGCATACTTATCAAGGAAGAAAATTGGCTGGAAATAACTGAGGCCATTTTCAATCAGATATTTTGACAGAGTTTCAGGCTACAGAGCAATTTTCATCCTCCCAGCTGTCATACTGACCCCCTTTTTAGAGTAGCTAGGTCATGAGTTACAAAAATTAAAAAGCATAGATCACCCTATGAGTTACGAACCCATACGTTTCATTGCCCACATCCCTGGATGCAAGTTATACACAGCACCTGATTCTCGATCTGCTCAAGGAAATAGAACAACCACGCTGCTCCTTCATCTTTAAGATAGGTACATATGTTTTCCATCTAAATGTTAAAGGCCTTTGAATTTGATGGAGTTCTGGGATTTAATTTTTTTCTATCTAATAGCTTTAAACTCAATAGCCTAAAATAAATCCATTTTCTATTTAATGATAAAGACTTTTAAATGGGATACTAGATAGGAAAATGTCTTTCCTATTTAAAGAACATTAAACTTGGGCCAGGTGCAGTCACCTGTAATCCTAGCACTTTGGGAGGCCAAGAGAGAAGGATCACTGGAGGCCATGAGTTCAAGACCAGCCTGGGCAACGTAGTGAGATCCTGTCTCTACAAAAAATAATTTTTAAAAATTAGTTAAGTGTGGTGGTGCACGCCTGTAATCTCAGTTACTTGGAGGCTGAGGCAGGAAGATCACTTGAGCCCAGGAGTTGGAGGATGCAGTGAGCTGTTATCATACTACACACTCCAGCTTGGGCAACAGCGAGACTCTGTCTCCTAAAAAGAAAAAAGAACTGTGAACTTGATAGAATCCTACATTCTTTCTTAGGACCACACAAAGGTTTAGATGTTTAAATGATCTCCAATTGAGTTTCGAATATCCCTCTTGATCAAGCCAAATCTAATTTGCTGTTATAAGAGTTATGGGGAGCAGGCAGGAAGGTGAGAGAGTTCTCATCTGATGATTTTCTTTCCTCTGTGTATTAGGATGTGAAGTTGCCTATTGAAGGAGGTGGAAGTTATGGGGGGAGGGTGAGAAAAAAGTTTTAAAATCCCTCTATTGGTAATAAGCAACCTGAGCAGCTCCATGCTGCCTGTTGTAGCGTCTCCTAATTGTGTGACATTAATTAAGTCCATTTGAAGTGGAGACCATATTCATGATGAGATATGTTTATAATTCATGCTTAATTTAGTCCATATGTTTTTATATTAAATATGTGTATTTAGTCATTCAAGTATTTGCCGTTTGATAACAAATATTCTTTATAGCTGATCAAGAAGTCACAGCTCAATGTCAAAGAACTTTATTAATAAAGCAATTGAAGTAGTCACTTATTATACAGCAAAAAGTTCTAGACTCATTTAACATTTATTTCCATTTGCTAGTCAATTACCAGCTGTCAGAGCATAATAAATATTATAAATTTGAGTCAGAAGCTGTCACCGCTAATTGTATTAACTCTTCCTAATCATAGGTAGTGATTTGTCCTGTGAAAGAATGATATTAATCACTGACTTCCATCTGTCTTCATAATGGTGTAAAATTGCCACTGGATTCCATTGCTGAAGTGAAGTAAATCAATGTAGACACCAAAAATGAAAGGAGGCAGTGATGAGTCATGAATATTTCCGTTCATGTTAACAAGCTTCTCATTGTTTCCAGACAGAGAGAAAAAAATGACAGCTAGCTTTCAAAGCTTTTTGCTTCTAGGTCTTAAAAGTGTAGTTTCTTCTTATCATTATTTCTATATGCCAGGCACTAAGAAGAGTACTTCTTATATGCCAGGCACTAAGCTCACAACATTATATGAATTATTTCTTTTAATCTTCACAACCACCAATGAAGTTATTGGTTCTTATACTTATGGCACTTATGCTACTATTCTTTGCGTTTTATAATGAGGAAATGAAGGCTTAAAATAACTTGAGTAATTTGTTGTCCAAAACAGCAGAGCCTGGAGTCAAACCCAAGCAATTTAACTTCCATAACTTAGGCTCAACCAGTACTCTACACAGATGGGTGATGTTTGAATCAGTTAGGAATGCTGTTGAGTCGAAGTAACTAAAATCCAACATATAGTAGTTCACAAAATAGTGATTTTTTTTTTCTCTCACTTAATAGAAAGAATGGAGATAGACAGCTACTTATGTTGGTTTAGTAGCTCAGCGGAGCCAGGACCAGTGACTGTGACTCCTTGGCCTTTCCCTTGTGACAGCAAAAATGACTGCTTCAATTTCAAGCTTCATGTCCACATTCAGGGCAGGAAAAGAGAAGGGGAAAGAGTGGGCACTTGCTGTAACTATAATGTATCATGAAAGCAAAAACTATACCATTTATATATCTCGTTAGTTGAAAACTGTTTCATATGGCCATCCTTATCTGCAAGAGTAGAAAACAGAAAGGGAGGCTGGGCATAGTGGCTCACGCCTATAATCCCAGCACTTTGGGAGGCCAAGGTGGGCGGATCATGAGGTCAAGAGATCAAGACCATCCTGGCCAACATGGTGAAACCTCGTCTCTACTAAAAATACAAAAAATCAGCCAGGCGTGGTGGTGCGCGACTGTAGTCCCAGCTACTGGGGAGGCTGATGCAGGGGAATCAGGGAATCGCTTGAACCCAGGAGGCGGAGATTGCAGTGAGCTGAGATCGCGCCACTGTACTCCAGCCTGGTGACAGAGCAAGACTCTGTCTCAAAAAAACAAAACAAAACAAAACAAAACAAAAACCAGCAAGGGAGTCGGGAGTTAGGGATGACTAATGGACCAGCTGTGAGTCAAAAGTTATGGAATCTACAAACGCCGTAGGAATTTTCCACTGCCTCCTTACTTTCTTTCTGCCCTTCCTTCCTCCCTCCCTCCCTCCCTCCCTTTCTCCCTCCTTTCCTTCCTTCCTTCTTTCTTTCCTTCCTTCTTTCCTTTTGAGTACAAAAGAGCTATGATTCTCCATACAGGTAACTCATAGAATATTTATTCTTGCCTTGTTTTCTAGAGTGTGTTCCCAGATAGAAAGAGAAAGCTGTGGTTCCACTACCTGAGTCAGGACTCATTGGTTGCAAGAACAGAAACATGCACACCTCACTGAGAAAGTGGATGCATTTCAGCCATTAATTCAGCAAATATTTATTAAGCACTCATTATATTCCAAGCACTCTTCTAGGCTCTGGAAGTATATCAGTGAACAAAACATTAAAAAAACAAAAAAAGAGTGAACAAGAATGTGAGAGAATCTCATAGAACCCAAAGATCAGAAAGCAGCAGGGCCTTCGGAGGGACAGAAATCAGGGACTAAGAAGCTGTCAGGAATCCAAACAGCAGCTCTAAGCCAATCTCCATTCTGCTCACTCTGCCTTCTCTTAATTCTTAGTCTGTGTGGTGGGTATAATATGGTCACCCACATAACCTGAGTTTTCAACTTCTGTTCATGCACACAGTTCACACTGAACCACAGTCTCTCAGTTCCAATTCCAAAAACCTAGGCAAACGAATTGGAATCCACTGAGGTTAGGAACAGTCTTATCCCTGTGTTATAGGAGTCACTGTGAGTGAAGCAGGGCACCTTGAATCAAAGGTTTCTACCTTGCAAGCCTTCCTGTCACTGCTGCCCATCCGTCTCCAGGCATGTTGATGCTTTTTAGACACTTTGCCCATCATCCACGCCAAAGCACCTGCCTGCTGCACCAGAGGTTTAAAAGTTAACTCTGCCTTGAAGAGCACATTTTTTAAAGCCCTGTAAGAACTAAAGGGTCCAGGTCATTTTGAACTTTTTCAGATCACTCTTGTGCCCTCATGTGTATCTTTTTCCCATATAGCCTTTTCCTTGTCTTCTAGATAATACGAGAGAATCGAGGCTCAGTTAACATCAAACTCCCTTCTTGCTTCAAACCAAGCCTTCAGAAGCCAAGATCAGCACTAATCAATTTGGTTCCAAAGTACACATTGCAGTGTGGGTCGGGATATTCTTTTATGACCCTTATAAACTATACACCAATGAGATACGGTTGTTGGTGATTCTTTTCCAAACCTCCTCTTTGTTTCAAACCAATAGGTGTTTTTCCATTCAGGGATATACTGAATTGCTGACCTGCGGCTAATCTGTTTTTCTCCAGGCTGTGGATTCCCCTCCAAGTGGAGGAGGATGGGCAGGCTGGGGATCCTGGGGCAAATCTCTGCTGTCATCTGCATCTGCCACCGTAGGTAAGCATTGTATGTTGCATTGGAATAGACAAAGTCCCGAAGCCTAATAGGATAGGACGTTTTGATCGTACCGTATACTAATAAAGTTTAACATTACCCCATGAGGAAACCATGTTTAGTGCTTACTATTCTAAGTGCTTCATTTATTCCTCCAATACATTTATTCCTCAAAATAACCCTGTATGGAGGAACTGTCGTTTGCTGCACTTTACAGATAAGAAAGCTAATCAGAGAGAGACTAAGACCTTGACCAAAGTCAGGAATGTCTGGGTTGCAATTTAAAAACCAAGTAGTATGGCTTTTAGTATAATATATTCTTAAAGCTTTGTGTTTATCATTCCACTTGAATTTTTTGTAATGCACAACTCATCTACTCCCAAAAAAGATTTGAGATATCTTGATAAAAGGTATTTCATTGGCAGGATATTAAAATATAAGTAGAAAACAATGTGCTGGTAGGGAGGATATATATTTTATATATCCCACAGCTAATAGAGTTTTTGTAATTGAGTATTGACCTCAACTCTGAGCTTCTTGGCTGCCAGTACATTATTTATTTCTCTTTGAAAACAAAATTTTAATTTAAATAAATCTATTTTCTGGTTTAACATTTTAAATACATTTCCTGTATTTGTTCTTATACAAAGAGAAAATATGATGGATAGTATAGTGTCTTCCTGAGTGCAAATTTGTCAGGATATTCTTCATGTTACCATTTCTTATATTCTGTCTTCATGAAAACTGAAGGTATAACATCAATATATCTAAGATGATTTAGCAAAGGCATTTCATCTCGAAGGTGGAAGGTAAGAAGAAGACAGGGGAAGCCACAGGTAACAGTTTTCACATCATGCACTTCAGGTATTCTAAGGTGCAGTCCATGGCCATGAGGATCTTGCGATGGGCCATGAATTGGTCCACTTCACTGTTACTCCTAAAACCAGGAAGGTCTTCAGGCCTTTTGCCCCACCTCAGTGGACCATAATCACAGTGTTAAGGGCCAGATATCTAACTTTATAGAGCTTAGGCTGCCTGAAAGAACGGATAGATTGCATTCCTCTAATTCCATCTCTGTCAAATATCAGTTTGCTCAGGAAGGCTCTGGGAAGAAGTAGCAGTGGCCAAATAAATGTTGACCTCTCTGGTAAGAGCCTGGAGAGCAGATTTTCTCTATTGCTTATTGAAGGGGATGGATATGCCTTGAGTACCACATATGCAGATGACAAAATTAACTAAATTCAAGTAGAGGCACCTGTTTTGTTTTCTGAACAGGACAGTGTCTCTTCACAAGGGTGAGGACAAGCACCTGCAGGCATCCTCTGTCCTTGGAAAAACGTTTGAACTTTTAGTGGCTATCAAAAGGATCTTGCCACTGGTGGCACTTAGTTAGAAGTGGCATGCTTTCTAAGCCAAAAACTAAAAAGGGGTTTCTAAAAGACTGTTTTAATTGGAATAAGTCATGAAAAAGTAAACAATATGGTCACTAAAATTATACAGCTCTTCTCATGGTTTATATCATAAAATAGTTATGTGTCCTGGATGTTTCCAGTTTTAACAGCATCCAAACCACTCTGGTTTATAATGTATTTGGTGCTTCGAGGGTTCCATAATAGATGGAGGATTTACTCTTTCTTTAACTTTTAAATATAAGTTCCTGCCACAGAAAATACAGAAATCATCTGCCCTGTGGTAGCAGCTACAGGTGCTCTTTGTGCACACTTAAAGGTGCAGCTCCCTGTAACTGCTCTAGCCCTCGTTGGTCAGACCATTTACTGTTGTTTCTCATTCAGTGTCTGCACCTCATTTGACTTTGGGCTTTGTTGGACCCTCCCAAGATTTCCTGTCCATGGACTGACAGCTCGCCCACTGAATTTACTATCCAACACCTTCTTCGGTGTCTTGCTGTAATCTGACCTTTGCACACATGCAGCTTTGGTTCTAGTGGACTGTGCTCCAAGGCCTCTGGGTTTTGTTACCTGGGTCACATATAACCAGTAGATGGTGCTGACTTTACTGCTTAAAAAGTGGAATGTGGCCAGGCCCGGTGGCTCACGCCTGTAATCCTACTTTGGGAGGCCCAGGTGAATGAATCACTTGAGGTCAGGAGTCCGAGACCAGCCTGGCCAACATGGTAAAAACCCGTCTCTACTAAAAATACAAAAATTAGCTGGGCGTGGTGGTGGGCGCCTGTAGTCCCAGCTGCATGGGAGGCTGAGGCAGGAGAATTGCTTGAACCCAGGAGGTGGAGGTTGCAGTGAGCAGAGATTGTACCCCTGCACTCCAGCCTGGGCAACAGAACGAGAGTCTGTCTCAAAAAAAAAAAAAAAGCGAGATGTGATTTTTTCATGGCAGGTCCCTTTTGACTTGATCTGACGTCATTGTCTTAATCTGCGGCCTGTGCTTATGTCTGGGGTTGCTCTTAAAGTTTCTCTGTATTTGAGCCACCATGCAGATGATCAATACTGCATCTTGTTACCCTCACAACAATTTATAAATTCTGGTGGTTCTCATCTGACTCTGAGTAGTAATTGATCCAGAAGAGCCTAGAGAGGTAATTTCCTATAGGCCATCATGATCATTGTGCCAGTCATATTTTTCATGGCACATGATCCCTGTGCCATGAGAAATCATATCTCGCTTTTTAAGTAGTAATGTCAGCACCATCTACTGGTAATATTTGAACGAAGTAACAAAACCTAGAAACCTTGGAGCACAGTCCACTGGAACCAAAACTGTACATGTGCAAAGATCAGTTTACAGTAAGTAGGACACCTAAGAAGATGCTGGATAGTAGATTCAATGGGTGAGCTGTCAGTCCATGGATGGAAAAACTTGCCACTTTTCCTCTAGGGTGGTAAACACGTGGTTTCTCTGAGAATGTATGACATTTGCACATTCCTCATGCAATATCAGAATGAAGTTCAGTATACCCTCTTGTATTAGTTTCTGTCGCTGTGTAAGGAATTACCACAAAGTTAGAGGCTGAAAACAACATGCATTCATTATTTTACAGTTTCTGTGGGCCGAGAGTTCAGGTATGAGACAGCTGCTTGGTGTCTCAGCAGGCTGAAATCAGGGTGGCAGCCAGCTGTATTCTCATCTAAGTCTCACGTTTGCCTGAGGCAGCATGGCCCTGAGGTTGACACTATACTTGTATATAATGGAAGTTGTGCCTTGCTTACCTCTCTCAATCCCAAGAGAGTGGCTCAACCTAGACCACAGATCAGGAAGGTACCCATAACTGTAAAGTCTCTGGAGGATAGGGTGGTGCTGCTAGAAGGGGACCCGGAGTCGAGGATGAGGCCACTGTCTCTGCCAGCTGCTCAACTGGCACCTCTGCTTTGAAGATACCATCTTTCAGGGTCATTCATGTTGTTGGCACAATTCAGTTTTTGAAGTTGTAGGACAGAGGTCTCTGTTTCCTGCTGGTTATTGACCAGGGGTCACTTTCAGCTCTTAGGGGCTGCCCTCAGGTCCTCTTTCAAAGTCAGCAGGAAAACCTCTCTGATGCTTCAAATCGCCACCTTCAGGAAGGGCCCCTTTGTTTTAAAGACGTTCCTGATTAGTGCAGGCGCACTGAGGATGATCTCTCTTGTGAGTCACTGAAATTCAACTAATCAAGGACCTTAATTACGTCTGAAAATTCTCCTCATCTTTGCCAGATAGAGTAACCTAATCACAGGAGTGAAATCCCATCCTGTTTACACTCCGGCTCACACTCCAAAGGGAAGGGATCACATAGGGTGTATATATCTGGGGACAAGACTCTTGGGGCCATCTCTCAATATGGTCATGCTTCACTTAACAATGGGAATGCCTTCTGAGAAATGGGTCATTAGATTATTTAATCATTGTGCAAACCTCACAGAGTATACACAAACTTACACAGCTAGGCTATGTAGTAGAGCCTATTGCTCCGAGGCTACAAACACAGGACAGCTTATTACTGTACTGAATATTGTAGGCAATTGTAACACAATAATTAATAAGTATTTGTGTATTCCACTCATCTAAACATAGAAAAGGCACAGGAAAAATACAGTGTTATAATCTTATGAGACCACTGTCATAGATGTGGCCCATCGATGACCAAAAGCTTGTCATTTGGTGCATCCTGCCTACCTTAATTTTCTTCTCGTCTCTGTTTGAGATCTTTATCAGTTACACCACCAATTCCAGAACCTTAGTATTTTTTATGGCTCTGGCTATGTGCTGGAATTTTGAAAAGCTAGAGAATCTTGGCATTTTTCTCGTTTGCATACAAAATGGCAAAGGGTACATGAGGAAGGTCATTAAAATTTTGAAATATTGATGCTCATTCTAAAAGTCCCTTTGGAGAAATTTTAGAGCTATCTTTAGAAAAGCAGGTACTAAAATTGTCTATCACCACTGATCATCACTACCCACCTCCCCCTCAAAATGAATGCAATAGAAATATGACTGAAAACCCTGCCTAAATTGCTCTGACTGCATATTTTGGAGGTTTCTGATCAGGACATGCTATGACTTTATGTAGCAATAGTAGCTAAAACAAGAGCAATATGTATTTCAAAACTGGATAAGCGACTTTGTAGACCTGTACAGAACTGAAACATGTAGCCTAACAGGAGGCTGAAGTCATGGGTTCCCAGGCTGGAAACAAGCACTGGTGGTTGGGAGTTTGACTCCTGAAAGGTAACAGGGATCATAAGCAGCCCACACATGGTGCCAGGCTCAGAGCCTGAAACAGGTTGGAATGGAGTTCAAAGATCTCTGTGAACAGAGAATTTAAGGTTATGGGTGCCTTCCTGATCTGTGGTCTATGTTGAGCCGCTATCTTGCGATTGAGAGAGGCAAGCGAGGCACAACTTCCTCTATGTACAGGCATAATGTCAACCCCACGGCTTTACAGCATTTGCAGTTTATTATCATCAGGCAAGAAACTTATTGGAAAACAGATCACTCACAGTAGTAGACAAGCTTTGAAGATTTATAAATTGCCTGTGGAAAGTAAAGAAATAACCACATGCTCAATTGCAATTGATTTCCACTCAGAAACCTTTTGTATACCCCCAGGGTAATTCCAGCTGCAGACAGGGGTGCAAAACATATAGTTCTTCACAAAACACAGAGCTGTTAATTGAGCAGTAGAAATGGAATTACTGCTTACAGTTGTTGAAAAACTGCAGTTAGAATAGTTAGAACTGTTGAGAGTTGGTAGGAGAGTAATAGGAGAATAGAAACAATTGAAAAGTGGTACTCTCTTGGAATGAGCACTGTACCATGAGTCATAAGACCTGGGACCCAGTCCTGAGTGCTACTAACTTGTGATCACAAGGCACTGTTACTAACTAGCTACACCATGCCCTTAACCTAAGACTCAGGTTCTTTGCATGGAAAAGTGTGGGTGGAAAAACTTGAGAAATTCTAAGGTCTCGTCCAACTTCCAGAATATGATGATACCGTATTCTGTGTCTGTGCATAGAAGGAGAAAGATATTTGTGCCCACTGTGCTAAGTGAAAAAATATAAAAAATTAATTGAAATTATTTGTACGTTTTTTTTATATTTTATCTTTTGCCTCATTACTTTGACTCTGAGGTTAAGAGAAATGAGAAAAAGTGACCTTCCCAATGCATATACAAAGTCAAACATTTTCAGCCAATAATTATTTTGGAGAGGCCTTAACTCTTGCATTAGGCTCAACTACAGCCACACTGTTATCACATTCTTAGAAGATTTGGTCACCTGTCACCCATGCCTTTGGATAAGTTCGTAAAATGAAATAAGCATGATTATCATTTCCAGGCAGAAATAAGAGTGGAAAACATTTTAGAAAAGAGGGTTTTTTTGGAGGCTGAGGCGGGTGAATCACTTGAGGTCAAGAGTTCGAGACCAGCCTGGCCAACGTGGCAAAACTCCGTCTCTACTAAAAAAATACAAAAATTAGCTGGGTGTGGTGACACGCCCCTGTAGTACCAGCTACTTGGAAGCTGCAACAGAAGAATCACTTGAGCCTGGGAGACAGAGGTTGCAGTGAGCCAATATTGCACCACTGCACTCCAGCCTGGGCGACAGAGCAAGATTCTGTCTCAAAAAAAAAGAAAAGAGGGTTTTGATAGTAGTTCCAAATCCCACAGCATCTTATAGACCTGACTTGTTCCTAAAATGTATTACTAGGCTAAGAGTAATAGACCATTAGTCAAAATGAAAGTCAACAACACTAAAACATATGTAAGTATACAAAAGGAAGAGCTCTATAGTAGGATGAGTCATTTATTTCTAGATACCACCAAAGGCTTAAATGTTTATTTGAAATTCTAGTTTTGACAGTTTTATGAGTTTAAGCATCTTATGCAAGAGTACCTGAGGTTGGGGGTTGGTGTGTACAGAATGTACCTGATCTGTATATTTACTTTTTCCAAAATTATCATTGTTCCCCTTCCTCATCCTCTCCCAAGGTACATAGTTTTTCCCTTCTGCACATGTTAATGAAACTCTTCTACCAGCCCTGTCAGAAATGACAGTGTTTATTACAGAGAATGGCAAACTTGTCAAAATGGTACTAGAATGAGAAATCATCACTGTGTAAATCACTGTCGATAGGGCATGAATTCATTTTTGAAGGTGACATTGCTGATGATATGAAATTTCTCAAGGATAATTGAGACAAAGAGAATAGGATGAATGCTTAGAGTTTGTCCACCATCCTTTAGATTCTATGAATAAAACACAGGGGTTAATGAGTGTCTGTTGGACTTCTGGGCAAATATCATCAGTTCAGTAACACTTCTTTTCTATTTTGAGCCTAAAGGGAAGTAAGCATCTGATTACAAAGTGGACATCAACCATCATATGGAGAGGAAAGACTATTACAAAGGAAGATTGATTGGCTCCCTTTTTGCTGCACTATAGTTCGCTTTGGTTGAGCATGGTAGTATCAACTTGTGCTTTTCTGAACAATTACTCTTCACAACTTTTTATAATATCTTGAATTCATTGATAGAAGACTCTGAAACACAGTCAGTGTGTGTGTGTGTGTGTGTGTGTATGTGTATATATATATATATATATATATATATATAGACAGATACAGATATATCTACCTCCATTCAGCGGGATACTATGCAGCCATTAAAAAGACCAAGGTAGATCACTGTTCTAGGTTGGATGCCCAGCAGAGGGATGAGGCAGAAATTGTGTGCTGGAGTTTTACTGTGAAGTACTTTCTGGAACAAGCTTTGCAAGACAGCAAAGGATTGGAAAGCAAAACTGAGCCAAGGGAGAAGTTGAACTGCAATGTCGTTACAGCAGAGGTCTTAGCCTATCCCATAGGGAGCTTGGGGTTTGGGATGAGTCTTAGGAGATATCTTCCCTTAATCCGCCGGCCCGGGCCTTTATATCAACAGCTCCCTCATTGACCAGTCACTGTAGTATAGTCTTGGTGGAACCAACTCCCTTTGGTCAAAGGCAATTCAAAGGGAGGCATTTACTTAGTTGAGCACTGTCAACAGACAACACTCCCAGAATCGAGGAGAATGAGCACTGTGATTCCAGTCAGCACACAGCACCCAGCACTATCTCTATGTGCTGAGACTTCAACTGTGAACTGCCAAATGGAAAAGCCAGGTCCAGAAGATTTATATATAGGTAAATATGCTTTTACATTCTTGAAAAGAATCACAAGAAATAATTAGAATTGTTATCTTTAGAAGGAAGGGGTTGAGGGGAGAGAAAGGGCTACCTTAAGTCTTTCAAAAGCTCCAAGCATTGCTTCTTTTAGAAGTCACTCCTATATCAGAGCAAATGCATTAGAATGTACCCACATTTCTCATTAAATTTACTACACACACACACACATACACACACACACATATATATATATCAACTATGTAGGAGTTGAATTTATTTGAATGATAATTGACCAACTGATCCAGTATTACATTTTGAATACATTTAAGTAAATATTAATTACTATCTAATTTGTAATTTTATTTTTTTCTTTTAAAGCCAACAGCTTTTGCAGGACTTAATTATTTCCACAGGCCGTTATAAGCTCGTACACTCTATTGCTTATTAGTTACTGGAATCTAAGCAGCAAGAGGCTGGTCCACCTTCTGTTATCTATGTGTCTATACTCTTTGGACTTGCTAATATTATGAACATTTTTATTTTTTAAATCTGCACATGAAAGCATGTTCAACACCAGTAATCATTAGGGAAATGCTAATCAAAACTACGATGAGATACTACCTCACACCCATTAGAATGACTTTTTGAAAAATTTTTTACCACTAATATTTCAGTATAAGAATGACTATTATTTTTTAAGAAAACAAAATAAGTGTTGGTGAGGATGTGGAGAAACTGGAACCCTTGTGTGCTCTCGCTGGGGTTATAAAATAGTACAGCTGCTGTGGAAGACAGTATGACAGTTCCTCAAAAAACGAAAAACAGAATTACCATATGATCCACCAATTCCACTTCTGATTATATTTCCAAAAGAATTAAAGGTAGGGTCCCAAGGAGGTATTTGTACACCCATGATCATAGCAGCGTTATTCACAATAGCTAAAGCACAGAAGCAACCCAAGTGTCTGTGGACAGATGAATGGAAAAGCCAAATGTGGTCTCTGCATACAAGGGAATATTACTCAGATTTTAAAACGAAGGAAATTCTGACATATATTACAACATGGATGAATCTTGAGGACATTATGCTAAGTGAAATGAGCCAGTCACAAAAAGACAAGTACTGTGTGATTCCACTTCTGTGAGGCAGTTAGAAATAGTCAAAATCATAGAGATTTGAGAACGTTCTGACTAGTGGAATGTAGAATGATGGTTTCCAGGGGCTGGTAAAAGAGGGGTGTGGGGAGTTATTGTTTAATGGATATAGAGTTTCAGTTTTACACAAGAGAGAGAGTTCTGGAGATGGATAGTGGTGATGGTTGCACAATATTGTGAATGTATTTGGTACCTCTGAACTATTCAGGTCGGAAAAGTTAAGATGGTAAAATGTATGTCATGTGCATTTTACCACAAAACAAATTGGAGTAAAATTCAACCAGATATATCAGAGATGTGATATTATGGGATTTTTTAAAGTTTCTTTTTAATATATTCATTTTTTGAAAAAGAAGAAAAAAAGAAAGTTAAAAAAAGAAAAAGAAGGAAATATTGTATTAAAAAATAAAACAAGCTAAAAGGGAGAAACCTTCCTAATGATTTAGCGTGTGCCCTTGTTGTGATCCTTCAGCATATAGGACCAATAGGAAGTACCCATTGAGCTACCCAGTCATCCAAGGTGCTGCAGAGAACTCCTGCTGCTTCCCTGAGTTACCACTTGGTCAGAGAGAACTTCCCAGCATACTCTTTTTTTTGAGCTGGAGTCAGAGTCTGGCTTTGTCACCCAGGCTGGAGTGCAATGGCGCAAACTCAGCTCACTACATCTCTGCCTCCTGGGTTCAAGCGATTCTCCTGCCTCAGTCTCCCAAGTAGCTGGGATTACAGGCGCCCACCACCACTCCGGCTAATTTTTGTATTTTTAGTAGAGATGGGGTTTCATCATGTTGGCCAGGATGGCTTGAACTCCTGATCTCAGGTGATTCGCCTACCTTGGCCTCCCAAAGTGCTGGGATTACAGGCGCGAGCCACCTTGCCCGCCCAGCATATTCTTTTTGCAAATTATTTCATCTTGATTATTTCAGATAACCAGCAAATTATTTCATCTTTCCAGAAAGAGGAGAGACTTCCCTTCGATGACTTTTTGATCTTGGTGGAATTCACAAGAAGAGGGCTTCATAAGATCACAGTGCTTTTGGGGAAGAAAAAAATCAAAGTGGATCTATAAGATAGCCCTACACAGTGTCTTGAGAATGCAGCCTGCATAGCACAGGGATGATCCTAAAAACACTAAGCTATGCCATCACTCGACACAGTTGACAGGGAGAGGGTTAGAGTCAGGTTTCACCGCGGAGGTGACCTTCACCTTGTTCTTTGGTCATGGTAAGGTAAGTCAAGTGCATTTTAGAATAAAACAATGTTTTAAAAAGTAGGAAGCTCCAAACTAAGGATCTGATTTCCAAAGAGTTATAGAAACGGGATTAAAATGACATTTATTCAACTATAAATGGCAACAAAACTTTCTTGACATAACATAGTGATTACACATGTGGGTTCTAGAGTCAGAAGGACTGAGTTGGAATCTCGCCTTTGTCACTGATTGGTTTTAGGACCTTGGGAAAGTGATTTCACCTCACCAGGTCTCAGTTTTCTCAGTTGTGAAATGAGTACACTAATATCCTAAGGGACCTCATAAGGTCGTTGAGAAGGTTAAATGAGATAATGTACTGTACTAAAAGTATTTAGTACAGTGTTAGGACATAGTAAGTGCTCAATAAATGTTGGCTGTAGCAGAGGTTTCACATGTTTCTTCTCAATAATCTCGCAAAACTCTGAGAGGTAATCCTCCTTTCAGAGAATGCATAGCAGCAGACATTCAGCGAGGTTAAGCAGCTCACCAGTATTACACAGCTAATAAATGATGGGAGCAGAAATCCTCCACAAGGCTCCTGACTCCTAAGTTTAAGGTGTTTTCCATTCGAGTATAGGTAGTAAATTAAATACCAGCCAATCATTCGGCATTTATTTTAAAATGATACATTATCACGGCATTTGTACGACGTTCTCATCTTCTTTGCAGCACTCACCTTCTATTGCAGTGAGCCAAAGAGTAGAGGATATTCCATCTTTAGAACCATGGAATTTAGAGGGGTTTCAGATTTTGAGGATACTTGGGGTTTGGGATGACACGTGAAGAAATTAATCCATGTATACTGTACCTTATGGTATTATTCATATTTATTGTTTTTCTCTTATTGGTAGGTCCCAGTCAGTACCTCTGGAGATGAATCACTCCCAATCAAAAGGCAACAGGGACTTCATATTACTGTTTTCTTGTTCTGGACACTAGATGTCACACTAAGTAAAGTTTTTGAGGTTACTCTCTAGAGTAAGGCGTGGCACAGTGTCTAAACCTTAGCTATGAAAAATTATAGCTCATACATAAATATAAAGCTGAACTTTACTTTTTTTGTTTCTTTTTTTTTTTGTAAAGCTGAACTTTATATTTCTAG
This sequence comes from Rhinopithecus bieti, assembly GCF_001698545.2. NCBI lineage: Eukaryota > Metazoa > Chordata > Mammalia > Primates > Cercopithecidae > Rhinopithecus > Rhinopithecus bieti. The sequence continues at coordinate 2,431,467 of NW_016807772.1, forward strand.
CAGAATGCAGTAAAAGGTACTTTCCCTAACAAAAAATTCAGAAAAAGAATTGTTAATAAGAAAATGTAGTTGGAATAGCAGCCTATTTTCATTGTTAAACAGATAGATCCCGTTTATATGCACATAAAATCGTATTTCCTTCCAGAAACAAAGTGATTTTTCTAGAGGCAGCTCATATATACATATCTGTAATCATTTATGTTCTGAGATGGCGAGAAGCCGTTCTTCCTGCAAAAAGAACCAGACATTATCCTAACCTGCAAGGGATGGAGAAGGTGAAAGAAGAGATACTGAATATGAGATTCATTATCTCCTGAAACGGTCTCAGGGAAGGATGTGTGATCATCTTTCTTGCATGGCTTAAGCAAAGAAGATGGAGAAGATGGTGACTCCCAGCCTCCTTGACCTCATTTTTTTCCTTGATTTTGGCTCTCAGAAATCTAGATGAGAATCACAGATTTGGAGGCACATTATTTCCTTTTGGAAAATGCATATTATATATATTTTTAATGGCAGGGAAGTTGGACGCAGTATGTAAAAGAGTTAGATATTCTATCCTCTAACTTAAATGTGTTATTGAAACTTCAACAAGTTTCTACTAGATATATTTCTACTAGAAATGTAAAGTTCAGCTTTACAAAAAAAAAAAAAAGAAACAATGCTTGAAATTCATTGGAAGCCAGAGATAATTAATTCAAGCATTAGCAGTCACAGTACACCTTTATTTTTTCAAGTAACTCAGTAATTAATTTGAACTGTGTCTAATCTGCACATGAATAGAAACATGTATTTCTATATGTAATTACAGTTGTAAATAATGTTTAACTTTCAGGGTTTTCTAGGCAGTGTATTTCCATTGGACATAATCCCTTCTATATTTGTCAAATATCAGTGCCTTGTTTATGCTAAGATCACTAGGATAAATAAGGTTACAACTGCTAAAATGCTACTCTTTAGGTTTGGGAGTCATCCATGTCTTCCCCTTTCTTATTCAGGAAATGGACAACTGGTTATTTTAAGAGTGCCTTCTGCGACTAGGTGGTTCTAGTTAGCTCTTAAATTCTGTTGGGACTTGGGAAGTTTTTCCTCATGTTACTGCCTTGTGTTTTAGCAACCAGAGGTTACCCAGGTCCCGAGAGAAATCTTTCATTTTCTTCGTGAGTGCTCAGGATGATGGCAGCCTGTGCTGTTTCTCCTTCAAGAAGTCAGACAGCCACTTCGGACCATCCGTAGGCTATTCATTCCTTCAGTGGTTTGACAATTCAGAAAAGCTATAACTCATCGTGAAGGCCTCAAAGGGAGGAAAATCTCTCCAGAATAAAATGTAGACAAGACTATGTCCCTATCAGGTCGAAGGTTGGGGTTTTTCCACATGGGTAGGAAGGTCAGCTCTGTATTTACCAAATAGTTATTGAATAACCATTGTGCCAGGCTCTAGGGAATGTGGGTATTGTCCTTGCTCAGATGGAGTAAAACCTGTGCCCTTCGCCTGCCTGACTACCGTTAAAGCTGGTCTGTATCATTATTGTTTAAGACAACTGTCAGGGCATTATTGTTTAAGACAGCCGTCAGGGCTGTTGGGTGGCCTTCCTGGTTTCTCCGCTGACCTGCCTTTTGATTTTGGGATGTCGGCTCCAGAACCTTCACTCTCCATGCCTAAAGGAAGGCCTAATGCTTTAAAGAAACACTCTGAGACTCAGTTGATTTCAATCCAACCAATATTAATTGATCATCTGCCATGTGCTAAGCCTGCAAGGAATCAAAAAAATGAACGAAGAGTATCTTCCATAAGGAACTACAAAAGAGTAAAGAGGATGAGACAGGTACACTATACAAAGACAGTGTGTTGAGCTTAGAACTCCAGGTTGATGACTGGGTGGTGTGAGAAGCAAAAGCAAACAGTGAAGCATCTGGGAGCACTTTACCTACGTGTATCTCATTTGTACGTCACAATAACGCAATGAGGCTAGGTAACTTCTCCAAGGTCATTCAACAAGGCAGGGGTGAAACTGAGCTCATATTGGAACCCACATCTCAGGGAGCAGGGATTCTTCTTTCTTTCAATCAGGATGTACTTTTACATACCAGGTGCGATGGCTCACGCCTGTAATCCCAGCACTTTGGGAGGCCGAGGTGGGTCGCCACCTGAAGTCAGGAGTTTAAGACAAGCCCGGCCAACATTTAGTGAAACCCGGTCTTCACTAAAGGCACAAAAATTAGCCGGGTGTGGTGGCGCGCATCTGTAATTCCAGCTGCTCGGGAGGCTGAGGCGGGAGAACCACTTGAACCCAGGAGGCAGAGGTTGCAGTGAGCCGAGATTGCACCACTGCACTCCAGTCTGGGTGACAGAGCGAGACTCTGTCTTAAAACAAACAAACAAAACACTGTATTTCTACAACTTAAAACAGCTTTGTAAGATTAGGTGGCAGACTTGCAGACCATGGATTTCTAATGTATCCATGAACCATATTTTTATTTCCAACAGGTCATGGATTGACGGCAGTCAAGGAAAAAGCAGGGGCCACTCTACGGATGCATGGTGTAAATTCTGGATCTTCTGAAGGGGCCCAACCAGACACTGAAAACGGAGTCCCTGCAAGTGAGTGATGCGTCTCCTCTGGGTGTTCTTGGACTTTATTACACCGTGTGCATAATCAGAGGGTTTCCAAGTTCAGATCAGCAACATGAACTCTTAAAGGATTTCTTTCTTCTCTTTAGTAACAGATGCAGCCACAGATCAGGGCCCTGCAGAAAGCCCACCCACCTCCCCTTCATCGGCCTCTCGGGGTATGCTGTCTGCCATCACCAATGTGGTTCAAAACACTGTGAGTCGCTGGCTGCTTCCTGTCTTTCCCCTGTATTTCCCAGGGTCTTCGTTTGATATTTCCATTTACCAGTGACCTAGATACATCAGAGAAACGATGGCCTTGCTCAGAACTTTGGATTATGGTTTTTTTTTTTTTTTTTTTTTTTTTTTTTTTTATGTTTTCTGCTACAAAGCAGACATAACCTTGGATTCAAAATAATAAGGGCAAAATGAAATATATTTTATGTTTAAAAGAAAGGAGCTGTTTGGAAGGAACATTTTTCAGTCTGATTTAACAGAGTCCTTTCCAGCTGCAGCAAGGACAGCCTCTGGTTGAGGGAGAGAGAACTCTTTGTCAGAGCTGGGACAACTGTTTTTCCTAAATGCTCTTCTTATCTTACCCCTAAATTTGAAAAGCATTAAACTGTTTAAATAAAAGTACCATTTACAAGACAGGAAAAACAGCCCAAATGTGTTTCTGAAGTGTTTCTGGAGACCAGCGTTCTTCCCTCTTCCCTACCTCTTCATTCCCACCCTTCCTCTTCCTTACATCACCCTAAGTGTACCCCCGCGATCCCTGCCTACCTCTTAAAAGAAGCTCAATATTAGCAACAAGACATTGGTGAATATTGAAAAAAGGGAGGCATCTCAACTGAGATAAGGCAGCTAGCTGGTCCTCAGGGTCAGGGAGAAAGATTTATTTCTTTTCTTTCTTTTTTTTTTTTTGAGGTGGGGTCTCACTCTGTCACCCAGGCTGGAGTGCAGTGGTGCATTCTCGGCTCACTGCAACCTCCGTATCCCTGGTTCAAGCGATTCTCCCACCTCAACCTCCCAAGTAGCTGGGATTACAGGTGCCCACCACCACACCCAGCTAATTTTTGTGTTTTTAGTAGAGACGGGGTTTCACCATGTTGGCCAGGCTTGTCTTGAACTCTAGACTTCAGGTGATCCTCCCGCCTTGGCCTCCCAAAGTGCTGGGATTACACATGTGAAGGTTTATTTCTTGCTGTGTAAACTAACTAGTTTTTCTAAAAATATGGCTCATGTCCCATTCATTCATTCATTCATTCATTAAAAGAAAAACAACAACAGAAACATGATTAGCCCTCACTATGTTCCAGGATCTGTGCTGGATCTTGGATATATGCTGACAAACAAGAGGGCACAATATCCTGGAGGACTGAGGTGACTGGACAGATAAACACAATGTAATTAGGGAAGAGGTGAGGGCTGCAGTCAAACATGAGAGTATCTCACCCAGACCTTGGGGTCAGGACATGCCAGAAATATAGAAAATGACCGGTGTTCTCTTTGCTGTTTGAGGACCTCTAGACTGGGGTGGGGTGGAGGAGGAGCAGCAAATCTGTCTTAGGAGTCAAATAGCAATAAAAGTCAACCACCCCTGTGGGGGGTTTGTAGGATGGGAAATGATTGGAGCTCTGTCAATATCTCTGGTATAAGAAATGAATTCACGGCCTATCTGAGCTACCAAGAGAGCACTCTTGAGTTTGTCTTCAGCAGCCTCACATTCCTTTCTGGGTTCTCTCCAACCTTCTTGACCCCTCTTTCCCAAGTTCCAGACACTACCCCTCCAGGTCTATCCTTAACACAAATCCCTATGTCCTTTCTTCCACCATTTTATTCTCAATAAGATAATTTTTCGCAGGATGTTAGCAGGCACTAAGTCAAATTACACAGAAGTGTGAATTGCTGCTGTCCCATCATCCCCCTGAAGTGTGCGCACTGAAAAATCTGATTTATAGCAAGATTACTGGTTGACTCCCAAATCTAAAAGCAGTCTAAATGCCCAAGATGAAAATAAAGTATATTAATTCTATGAAATTCAGTATTTCTATTTAAATGATAATTATGAAGATTGGAAATTGCATATCAGTAATAATATCATAATAAAATAAAATTTATATCATTTTTATGTATGGTGGGAAAAAACGCAGATGTATGCATATTATAATTGCAATTATACAGTTGGAGTGTATGTATGAAAGAGTTGCAAAGAAATGTACACAGTTCTGTTCACTTGAATAGTTTATGTGAGTAAGTCTGGGTTCTTTCAATCTTTTAAAAAAGGCAACAATGACTGACAAAGGGATTTGCAGAAGGATAACTATATAATACACCAGTTTCTAAAGCCAGAAGTACAAGGAAATCAACACGTCTTATTTCATGGATGTACTAATTATAGGCAGTTATTGCTAGTTTCTGAGAGTATGCAAGAACCGTCTGAAACAGCCTGAAGGTCTTACCCTCCAGGGCCCTAGATTAAAGAAGTCCCTAAATTAGCAGGACTACTTGACATTTTAATAGGCTGCTCCAAGCAACTCTTTTACTTGGGTTAAAAATTTTTTTTAAACAGAAAACAGCAATTGGGTCACCTGTTAATTTTATGTCTTAGATAAATATCTATTCATACACAGAGAGCCAAAACACATGTTTTGTTTTTTTTCTAAGCATCATTTTAATAACATTGTATGTCCTACAAATTATATAACATATGTTTTCCAAGGAAAAGAAAATAGGGTTAAATGGATGATAATTTTTTCCTGATGAGAAAAAATTGTGACTTTATATTGATTTTAATATTTGAAGATAGTGCCAGTTACCTAGGAGTTGCTGACCACTGCAAAACAGCAAAACCTAAAAATCTAATCTCATGCAGTTATCTCATCTGCAGGGTAAAAGCGTCTTAACTGGAGGCCTTGATGCGTTGGAATTCATCGGCAAGAAAACCATGAATGTCCTTGCAGAAAGTGACCCGGGCTTTAAGCGGACCAAGACGCTCATGGAGAGAACTGTTTCCTTGTCTCAGGTTGGATTATATACTTTTGCAATTTTTTCTTTCAGTCAATAAAGTAAATAAATTTTTGTTTATCTTTTCGAATAGCTAATTTAAAGCATGCGATTCAAATCAAATGGCACGAAAGAGCAGAGAGAGAAAATTGAGCTTCTACTACCTCCGTTTCCTCAGTCATTTAATTCCTCAGAGGAGGCAACCACTTTTAACAGTTTCTTAAGGATTCTATCAGAGACAGCATGTAGATATGGATATAGATCTATAGATGCAGCTATATATAAATATACAGATGTATAAGTATATGTGTATGCACATGGATAGACATGTACATAAATACACACATACTTTTTCAACCCAATGGTAGCATACTAAACACACTCTTATTCCTTGCTTAATTCACTTAATATTATTTCTTGAAGATGATCCATTTATGTTATGGTGTGCATCCCATCTCTACCACTTAGTAGCTGTGTGACCTTGGGCAAGTTACTTAGCCCCTCTGTGCCTCAGCTTGCTCATCTGTACACCGGGGATAATTTACATACCTACCAATAGCTTTGCTCTGAGGCTAAGCTGAGTTAGAATAGAACCCAGCTCTTAGTAAGCACTCAGAAACGTTAGTTGTCATCATTGTCATTATTATGTGTCGGTATAGTAGGTGGAAAAATATCTCATTGGAATTTTATATTCTATTTCTCTTGATATGTGCAAGGATGGTCTTCTCTCACACTTGCAGCACTAAAGTTTTCCAGCCCTTCTTGCAAAACATAATACAAAGAATTCAATCTATCTTTGCTTACTTACAATAGTTAAGAAAATTGGAAATAATATTTGTCTTATTTTCCAAATAATGACTCACTCTTCCATCTGAAACATGCCTAACTTACCGCACAGTCCAGGCATGCCCCAGTCTACCTCCTCCATGAGAGACTGATACACCAGGTCTCTGTGCTTTCCTGAAATCAGAGGCAGCTGATGCAGCAGTGGATTTTGTAAATGTCACAGGCAGGACTTATACTAGGAACCCAGGAAGGTTGCCTTCATGAACAGCTATCACTGAGAATATGTTCATGGCAACCCCTAGAAGCTTTTGTTTGAGGCTATTTCTTCTTGCCTCTCTGGAATAACCCAAGTATGAGCACTCCAATGTTGTAGTCCAGGGAGGGACTTTGCAGGATCATCTAGACCATCACCCTCCTGCTCCTTGAAAAATAAAATAGATGACTGGGCACGATGGCTCACACCCATAATCCCAGCACTTTGGGAGGCCGAGGCAGGCAGATCACCTGAGGTTAGGAGTTCAAGACCAGTCTGGCCAAGATGATGAAACTCTGTCTTTACTAAAATACAAAACAAAAAAAAAAATTAGCCAGATATGGGGGCAAGCACCTGTAATCCCAGCTACTCGGGAGGCTGAGGCAGGGGAATTGCTTGAACCAGGGAGGTGGCAGTTGCAGTGAGCTGAGATTGTGCCACTGCACTCCAGCCTGGGCAACACAGTGGGACTGCATCTCAAAAAAAAGAAGAGGAAGAGGAAGGAAGAAGAAGGAGGAGGAGGAGGAGGAGGAGAAGGAGAAGGAGGAGAAGGAGAAGAAGGAGGAGGAAAATAGGTTAGTATTAGTTAGGTAATTAGCACTAGATATCATAAAAGAACAACCACCCCTAAGTATCAGTATGACTTAGAACAAAAAGGTTTACCTTTCGCTCTCACAAAGTGCAGCATGAACATTCTGCTCACACAGGAGACTCGTCCCAGGGGGCTCTCATGGGTAGCACACTGCTGAGCCCACATTTTCTGACCCCATCATCTTGAAATACCTTACTTCCAGCCTCATGGAGAGGGGATGTGGAAGGCAATATCTGGTATTTCAGAAAGTGACAAGTGCCATGGGGAAAAAGACAAAGTAGAACAGGAAGAGGTGATCAGGAATCACGAATATGGGTGTGAGGGGCAGGCTGAGTGCTAAGTAGGATAGTGAGGGGGCCTTGGGCAGATGATGACATGTGAGCAAATCCTGGAAGGAGATGAGAGTGTTGGCCATGCAGGAACCTGAGTAAAGCTCATTCCAGGCCAAGGGAGAACTCATGCAAAGGCCCTGAAGCAGGAGTGTCTGGTATGAACACAGAACAGCAGGATGCCCGTGATGGAGAGGAGTGAGCTCCGGGTGAGAGTTGTTGAAGAGGACACCAGAGTAGTGATGGGAAGTGGCAGACATTCGTAAGGACCTTGGGTTTGACTTAGTGAAATGGGGAAACCATTGTAGCATTTTGAGAAAAGAAGTGACAGAATCTGATTTGTGCTTTAATAGGACCCCTCTAGTTCCTGGGTAGAAAATTGGCTGGGAGGACCAAGGGCAGGGAGACTGGTTAGAATGAGCATTAGTCTGTGCCCTCCCAGAAACAGACACCAAGATGGGTTTACATGGGCTTAAATGTGCAAGGATTTCATTAGGGGAAGTGTGTGTGAGAGAAAATGGGGAGGGAGCCCAGGAAGGCTGGGAGAACCATTAGACCAAGATGCCGGTCCCATCCCAGTGAAGGAAAGAGGGAGAGAAAAATGAGTGGAAGTGTCCTAGACTACAGTATGACCTGGGAAAGGCTGGGCGAAGCCAGGGGAAAGCCCTTCAGCCAAAGGCTGCTGACAAAGGAGACCTCATCTTCCAGGAACAGGTCTGCCTTAGTGCCTTGCTGCACCAGTGATTGGCAGGGAGGAGCTGTGGGAGGCTGAAGGCTGGATTTCAAAGTCCGGCATTTATGCTCCCAGGAGTAGGAGGGAGGTCTGCAGGTTGCACTGTCACACCCTCCGCTGCAGGCAATTGCACTTTCTAAACAAGAGATAACCGTGGCCCCATGCAGCATGGAGGCCTTGTAGGTAGTGAGGAATGGCTGATTCTGGGTATAATTTGAAGATGGATCCAGATCGCTTGTTGGAATGAATGTGAGCTGTGAGATAGAAGGAATCGTCAGGGATGGCTCCAAGGTCTTTTGGACAACTGGAAAGATGAAGCTCACATCAGCTGACACAGGGGAGTCTGTTATATTTTTCCTTTACACACTAAAGAAATATATAACTATAGAAACTAGAAGCGTGCATGCATGCACTAACTACATTTCTCCCGTATTTTTATCACAGTGGCACAGGGAATACTCTTTCTTTTTCTTTCTTTCTTTCTTTTTTTTTTTTTTTTTGAGACAGAGCCTCACTCTGTCACCCAGGATGGAGCGTAATCTCAGCTCACTGCAACCTCCGCCTCCTGGGTTCAAGCAATTCTCCTGCCTCAGCCTCCTGAGTAGCAGGGATTACAGGTGTGCACCACCATACCCGGCTAATTTTTGTATTTTTAGTAGAGACGGGGTTTCACCATGTTGGCCAGGCTGGTCCCAAACTCCTGACCTCAGATGATCCGCCCAGTTCAGCCTCCCAAAGTGCTGGGATTACAGGCATGAGCCACCGCGCCCAGCCAAGCACAGGGAATACTCTTTAAATAACATGGGGACAGGGGGTCCTTAGATTCCACACATGTAAGTCTCCATAGCTTCTCTGTGTCAGAAATTCTTCCACGCCAGGATCATTCCCTGCTATTGAAACCAACTTCCCTTTCTTTTCCAGTGGGAAAATAGAACCAGCATCCCTTGTCAAGCTGGTTATCCCTTAGGCAGCTTTAATTTCACTTCCCAGTTTGTTTGTTTGTTTGTTTGTTTGTTTGAGATGGAGTCTCACTCTGTCACCCAGGCTGGAGTGCAATGGCGCAATCTCGGTTCACGGCAACCTCTCTCTCCCAGGTTCAAATGATTCTCTTGCCTCCCTCCTGAATAGCTGGGATTACAGGTGCCCACCACCACGCCCGGCTAATATTTTGAATTTTTAGTAGAGGCAGGGTTTCATCATATTGACCAGGCTGGTCTCGAACTCCTGACCTAGTGATCGGCCCACCTCAGCCTCCCAAAGTGCTGGGATTACAGGCATGAGCCACCGCGCCTGGCCTACTCCCCAGTTTTGAGTGAGTCCACATCATTCCAGAGTGACCCTTTCTGTTTCTCTTCAATTTCATCTCATCTTTCTTCTCTCCCAAAGCCCAGATTCACAGGTGGAAGCTGGTGTAGAGAAAGGAAGTGATTTCAGTGTCACTTTGTTATTTTATTTTACCACCACCAACCCCTGAGATCAGTGGGGATAGTTAGTTTTTATTGCCAGTGTTAAAATTTTCCAGTGATGGTTTCATTGGGTTGATTGAAAAACTTTAAAATTCAGAGTCTGTGCTAATTTAGTCTTAAAGACAGACAGGAGAGAGAATTCTCTTTGCAGCCCTGTGGGTTCTTGGCAGACAACCTCAAGAACCCAAAAGGAAATGAGGCTGATTGTTTCACTGGCACACAATAAAAACCAAAGTCTATTCTTTAGTTCTCTTCCCCTGTGACCTTCTGGTGGTGGCCAGTGTCTTTACAGAGCTCTCCACAGAAATTAAAGAACCCCATAAACGTAATGCCTCAGTAAACTTAATGAGGAATCACATAAAAGATGCTTAGAATCAAAGAATGCAAGTGCAGAAAATTGAGAGTGACTGATGGGCTTGTGTTTATTTGTTGTCTTTTTGTTTAACCAACAAAAAATAACTGGAGAAAAGTTATTAATGGGGAGAGGAAACTTGGTTCACAGTCATATTTCTGGAAACCAGCCTTAAGAATCTACAAGCTAATATTCTTTTTTGTTGTTTTTGTTTTGAGATCAAGTCTCACTCTGTTGCCCAGGCTGGAGTGCAGTGGTGCAATCTCAGCTCACTGCGCCTCCGGGTTCAACCTCTGCCTCTCCTGCCTCAGCCTCCTGAGTAGCTGGAATTACAGGCATGCACCACCATGCCCGGCTAATTTTTGTATTTTTGGTAGATACGTGGTTTCACCATGTTGGCCAGGCTGGTCTCGAACTCCTGACCTGAAGTGATCTGCCCACCTAGGCCTCCCAAAGCACCGGAATTACAGGTGTAAGCCACTGCGCCTGGCCCTAAGTTAATATTCTTAATTACAGGAAGTATATGATGACAAATACATTATGAGTTTATATTTATTAATTTTTAAATTGAGGAAATTTAATAACCACACACAAAAAATTTAAAAAATTTTAAAACTCGGCTAGGTGTGGTGGCTCACACCTGTAATCCCGGCACTTTGTGAGGCTGAGCCGGGCGGATCACCTGAGGTCAGGAGTTCGAGACCAGCCTGGCCAACATGGTGAAACCCCATCTCTACTAAAAATACAAAAAAATTAGCTGGGTGTGGTCGTGGGCACCTATAATCCCAGCTACTCAGGAGGCTGAGGCAGGAGAATCACTTGCACCCAGGAGGCGGAGGTTGCAATGAGCTGAGATCGTGCCATTGCACTCCAGCCTGGGCAACAAGAGCTAAACTCCATCTCAATAAATAAATAAATACATACATAAATAAATAATTGTAACTTAGAAAAAATCAGACCAGCTTATTTCTGCTTTGACATCTGTGTAGGTGCAGGACTTAAAGTTAATCCTGTCATAAGAGATTCAGCTTTTCAAGCATACATAAAACTCGCTCATTATAGAAAATTTGGGGACTTTAGAAAATAAGAAAATTGGCTGGATGTGGTGGCTCACACCTGTAATCCTAGCACGTTGAGAGGCTGAGGGAGGAGGATCACTTGAGGTCAGGAGTTTGAGACCAGTCTGGCCAACATGGTGAAACCCTGTCTCTACCAAAAAATACAAAAATCAGCTGGGCATAGTGGCAAGGGTCTTTAGTCCCAGCTCCTCAGGAGGCTGAGGCAGGAGAATCACTTGAACCCGTGAGGCGGAGGTTGCAGTGAGCCGAGATTGTGCCACTGTACTCCAGCCTGAGCAACAGAGTGAGACTCCATCTCAAGCTAAATAAAATAAAATAAGAATAAGAAAATAAGAAAGTTAATCACACATGTGGGAAACACCTTAATGGAAAGCGCTGTTAAAGCTTTTGGTGTGTTTCTTACCAGTTTATTCCCAGACATTGAATTTTTGCTTTGTTTTGCCTTTCACATAATGAACGTGTAAAATGTGAAGTAGGATATGATGTAAAATTTATCAATAGCATCAATCAAAAAAAATCTATTTTTGCCGGGCGCGGTGGCTCAAAGCCTGTAATCCAGCATTTGGGAGGCGAACGGGCGGACCCTCACGAGATAGGAGATTGAGACCATCCTTGGCGAACATGGTGAACCATCGTCTCCTACTAAAAAAAAAATACAAAAAACTAGCTGGGTGAGGTGGCGGCACGCTTTGAGCCAGCTACTCGGAGGCTGAGGCAGGAGAATGGCGTGAACCCGGGAGGCGGGGGGCTTGCAGTGAGCTTAAGATCGGCGCACTGCATCCCAGCCCTGGGTGACCAGAGCAGACTTGTTCACAAAAAAAAAAAAAAAAAAAAAAAAAAAAAAATCATTTTTTAGAAATTCTAAAGTGACCAGAATCTCCCCTCTTCAATACAAAGTCAGTCCTCCCCACCTCCCCATGTCTTACACAGGAAATGATGCTTTTAAATATACATCCAGAGTACAAACATTGTGTATTTCTGCAGATGTTAAGGGAAGCTAAGGAGAAGGAGAAGCAGAGACTGGCACAGCAGCTCACAATGGAGAGAACTGCACACTACGGGATGCTGTTTGATGAGTATCAAGGCTTGTCACACCTGGAAGCCCTGGAAATTCTGTCCAATGAAAGCGAAAGCAAGGTACTTCTGCACTACTCATTTGAAATGGCATGCTTAGTCATGTGTTGCTTAAACATGAAAGAAACTGGAAAATCTGCCTTTAAAAGATCTCATTTTTAGAGCCTCATTATTATTGTGCTAAGGTCGCAAATACTGTACAATGTGGTGACCCTTGAGCTCCATACCATCTCTTCTCTGTCCTATGCCAAGCTATTACCCCACCCCAGCTCCAAGAAGGCTGGCACAGTAAGAGCCACCACTATCCACCTATCTCATGGTGCAAAAGGCTGCTCAGAAATGTGGTTGTCCGGCTTCTGGCCCTCTGCCTCCCTTTGGTAACGAAGTACCCAGGTCAGAGATGCCCTGCCAGCCCACATCTTCATTCCTACCCAGTGAAAACAAAGCACTTGAGTTCCTTTTAGAATGCAGGGTTTTAATATATTTTTCTTATGGGTTATATAGTTATTTATTCAGCCATCTTGTTAGGACTCCTGGGCCACAAAGGGCAGGATTATCCCACTAAAGGTTAAGGTTCTGTTAGGAAATACTCCCATACAGACACCTGGGAAACCCAGCCTACCCAATAACCCTGCACATTCATGCTCCCCACTTGGTCCCAGGAAAACAAAAGATGAATAGCAAAAATCAGCAGGGTTTGGTGATTTTTTTTTCCCTTAGAGTATCTATAGTGGGGTGTGTGTGTGTGTGTGTGTGTGTGTATGTGTGTGTGTGTTTATTTAGCAAGCACTTACATGGCACTTATATAGCCACCATTCTAAACACCATAAAACTGTTAACTTATTTAACTGTATATATATGGCTGTGCTGTGGATGTCAAGCTGACTGTGCTCCGGAGTGGTTTTCTAGTGGAGGCCACCAGGCAGTACCCTCCGGGCCTCTGGAAAGGGAGGGCCCATGGTGACATTCACTGAGGAAAGGCAGGTCCCCAGACAAGAAGCTCAATTTGGCAGTGAGCCTTAGAATGGAGAAGTAGTTTTTGACTCTCCCTAGACCTTATCCTCTTATGTTTGGACTTTGAGCCATCCTTGATGCCTGTCTAATCAGAGAAAGACAACATCTGCCACATAACAGGCAACCAAGAACCAAATAGGACGGAGACACTGTCCCCTGCCCCAGATAATGGAGCTACACATTACTCTGTTCACTTCCTTCTTTGTTATCCGTGAGCCTTCAGGGAAAGTTTTGTGGTTAAAACTGTTCAAGAATAATTTTCAAAAAAAAGCAAAATTGGGACTCTCATACAGATACAAAATGACCCATGTTAAAGAACTTATTTTGCTCATTAATTAATTCAGGGAACAAGCCAGATGTTATAAATGATTCAAAGGAAAAGCCAAAGAAGCACAAATGTGTACGGAGTAGTATGTATGTGGCTATACACCATGGAATGCTATGCAGCTATAAAAAAGAATGAGTTCATGTCCTTTACAGGGACATGGATGAAGCTGGAAACCATCATTCTCAGCAAACTAACACAGGAGCAGAAAACCAAACACCACATGTTCTCATTCATAAGTGAAGTTGAACAATGAGAACACATGGACACAGAGAGGGGAACATCACACACCAGGGCCTGTTGGGGGTTGGAGGGCTAGGGGAGGGATAGCATTAGGAGAAATACCTAATGTAGATGATGGGTTGATGGGTGCAGCACACCACCACGGCACATGTATACCTATGTAACAAACCTGCACGTTCTGCACATGTATCCCAAAACTTAAGTATAATAATTTAAAAATATATGAATGTGCCAATAGACACAAACCTGCTTTTCCACATCAGGGAGGTTGTCCTCCCACTGCACAGAATTCATTCACATGACTATTGACAAGAATGACTTTGCATTGTTATCAGCACTTTACAATTTATAGAGTCATAAAATTGCTCCCATAAATTCAGAATCCAATAGCTCAATAAGATGTGCTCTAGAAAATGCAGTTCTTAGCCAGGCGCAGTGACTCATGCCTTAATCCCAGCACTTTGGGAGGCCGAGGTGGGCAGATCACCTGACGTCAGTTCAAGACCAGCCTGGCCAATATGGTGAAATGCCATCTCTACTAAAAATACAAAAAAAAAAAAAGCTGGGCATGGTGGTGGGTGCCTGTAATACCAGCTACTCAGGAGGCTAAGGCAGGAGAATCGCCTGAACCTGGGAGGCAGAGGTTACAGTAAGCTGAGATCGTGCCATTGCACTCCAGCCTGGGTGACAGAGCAAGACTCTGTCTCAAAAAAAAAAAAAAAAAAAAAGCAAGGTCTGGAGTCAGACGTTATTTAATTACACACCACGCAGAAGCTGTATGATTTTGGACCCCTCTTACCTCAATTTCCTTATCTATGAAATGGGCATAATAAAACCTACCTCACAGAATTATTAACAGAATTAAATGAGATAATCCACGGAAAGGAAGTAGGCACTCAATAATGTACACATGTTGATGACAGTTGATTTTTATATGCATTCTTATGTCATAGACATTTGTTGTTATTATTAAAAATATCACAGGGGAGCGTGGCCCTGCTGTAAAAAAACACATTACAAGATATCATGGTGGTGGAGAATGATTCCATTGTGGTGACTTCCATCACAGCTCTCAGCTGTGAAACAGCCCTAGGCCCCTGGAAAAAGAGCCCCAAAGGACCCAGTTTCTAGGAAGAAGTTTTGGCCTTTGGAGGGGCACAGTTTGCCCATTGCCTCCACAAGCTCTGCTTTCTTTCCCTAGCCTGGAGATTTTTGTGATATTCATAGTAAGGAAAATAAATTTTTGTCTTGACTTAGTAATGATAGTTACTGGGTACTGTAATAAACAGTCCTACAGGCCAGGCCCAGTGGCTCACGCCTGTAATCCCAGCACTTTGGGAAGCCGAGGTGGGCAGATCACCTAAAGTTGGGAGTTCGAGACCAGCCTGGCCAACATGATGAAACTCCGTCTCTACTGAAAAAAAAAAACAAAATTAGCTGGACATGGTGACGCATGCCTGTAATCCCAGCTACTCAGGAGGCTGAGGCAAGAGAATCACTTGAACCCGGGAGGCAGAGGTTGTGGTGAGCCGAGATTGCACCATTGCACTCCAGCCTGGGCAACAAGAGCGAAACCCTGTCTCAAAATAATTATAATAATAAATAAATAAACAGTCCTATAAATGTATGGGTCAAAAACAGTAAGAGTTATTCTTCACTCCTGTAATAGTCCAAGATAGGAGTGCCTGGTCAGCAGGCAGCATTCCTGCCTTTAGGGTTTCAGGAACAGGCTGTGTCCATCTTGTGGCTCCACTAGACCTGTTTCAAGGTGCACAGGCTTCCAGCAAGAAAACAAATGGGGCCTTAGACTGAGGTTGACAGACATAGCGAATAAAAATACAGGATGACTAGTTAAATTTTAACTTTAGATGAGCAATGAATACTTTTTCAGTACAAATACGTCCCATGTAATATTTGGGACACACAATTATATGAAGAAAATATTCACTGTTTATCTGAAATTCAAGCTTAGCTAGGCATCTTGTATTTTATCTGGCAACCCTACACATACCACATATTTAAAAGTTAAATAACTTTTGGGCCAGGCACGGTGGCTCACACCTGTAATCCCAGCACTTTGGGAGGCTGAGGCGGATGGATCACTTGAGGCCAGGAGTTCGAGACCAGCCTGACCAACATGGCAAAACCCTGTCTCAATTAAAAATACAAAAATTAGAGCCAAGCATGGTGGCGCTGCCTGTGGTCTAAGGTAGATGTAAAACTGGGTGAGCTGGCTGGGCACAGCAGCTCACGGCTGTAATCCCAGCACTTTGGGAGGCTGAGGCAGGTGGATCACCTGAGGTCCGAGAGTTTGAGACCAGCCAGCCCAACATGGTGAAACCCCATCTCTACTAAAAATACAAAAATTAGTGGGGTGTGATGGCACATCCCTGTAGTCTCAGCTACTCGGGAGGCTGAGGCAGGAGAATCGCTTGAACCTGGGAGGCGGAGGTTGTAGTGAGCCAAGATGGCACCACTGCACTGCAGCCTAGGCGACAGAGTAAGACTCCATCTCCAAAATAATAAAAATTAAAAAGTTAAAGAACTTCAGAAACAAACTGTTAAAGAAAATGTATTATGTCTTCCTACCTTGACAAACACTGGCATAATGACCTGGAAGGCTTAGTTCCCATTTGAATTCCCAGACTCCTCAAATTTCTACACTCCCCTTCAGCCTACCTGCCTCCTATCTGCAGCTCTGTCTCTCACCCCAGGAAACATTATGTAGCTGTGGGAGCATGCCCTAGTTCAAGCGTAAGCAGCCACCTTTTAGCCATCCCTTGGGCCGAAGGATACACAACCAGTGGCGCTGTCCCACTGTCAGGAGCACAGCCTAGGGAAGAGTTCCATGCAGGCTGTGAGAGGGAAACTTTGGTGACCTGGAGAGTGTTCTAGAATGGAGATGTGGGCTCTGATGGGACCATTTCTTGGGCTGGGGACTCCCCTGTGTTGAAGCCTAAAGGCAGTGTGGGATTCCCCTGCCCTCTGAGGCCTTACTGTCTTCTGAGTCGCACCAGCGTAAGGACAGAGTGTAGAGAGGATGCTCCCATGTTTTAAAAGCCTTGAGAAATGATGCACATCATCTCTGCTGACAGTCCATTGACTGAAACTCAGACCCCACCATGGAAATATAAGGAATTATTATCATTACTATTTTGCTAGATTGATTCTAGGATGGCAACAGGCATGGCGACGTGGTGTTTGATAAAGGTTAAAGAAAAACTAATCATTTTCGGCTGGGTGCAATGGCTCACGCCTGTAATCCCAGCACTTTGGGAGGCCAAGGTAGGTGGATCACTTGAGGTCAGGAGTTTGAGACCAGACTGGCCAGCACGGCGAAACCCCATCTCTACAAAAAATGCAAAGATTAGCCGGTGTGGTGGCGTGTACCTGTAATCCCAGCTACTCAGGAGACTGAGGCAGGAGAATCGCTTAAACCCGGGAGGCGAAGGTTCCAGTGAGCCAAGATTGTACCACTGCACTCCAGCCTGGGCGGCTGAATGAGACCCGTCTCAAAAACAACAAAAAACAAAAAACAAAAACCAGGAAAACTAATCATTTTCATCACCATTATACTCCATAGTTAGAAATAGTAAACAAAAATCTTTACAATAGCAGCACACACCTCCTTTCAAGGAAAAGATTTATAAGACAGCCTCTCTACCCTGTGTCCTGAACAACACTCAACACGGTGCCAAGCATATAGTCAGCATTCCACAAATATTTATGGAGGAGTGTGTGATTATGTCCTATTTATTATTGGAGTGAACTAAAGACTCAATGCACATGGTCTTGGCACAATGCAGTGAGCTGGGAGAAAGCAGGAGAGATGCTATAGCGGAAAGATGCTGACGAAAGAGTGCTTCGCTAAAGAGAACCCTTCCCAGGGGTGCCCCAAACGGAAAACCCCAATGTTTCTCCTTCCAGATGATTGCCATCCGCCAGAAGACATGGACAAATGCAGATGTTCCACAGGTCTGCATACATTTTCACTAAGCATGGTGTTCAAATACATTTATTCAATAATTAATGTTAGAAAACTGCTGTTTAGAAAGTAGATCCGAAGCCTAAGAATACGCTGATGCACATCTGGGACCCTGACCCCTACACATGAGTGTGTGAGCTGAAATGAAGAGTCTGAGAAGGTCAGGGCAGAACAGAGTGGCGTGCAGCCATCAGGCTGGGCATGTTTACTTCCACCTGCTGAACTCCACGCTAATGGGTTTTGTGTCGATGACTTCCTGCAGAGCTTCCTCCCAGAGCCTCGGCGCTGGCTACATTATGCCCTGGCAATGTGCTTTAGCAACTTTTAGGAAAATGGTGTCCTGGTATTCCAGATGCCCTCTCTACCTCTCTCACTTGTCCTGATGTGCTCATCTATCGACATAGTGAATATTAAAACCTATTCCAAAGAGGACTGCGGCTCCACTGCTGTCTCTCTCTCCAGAGCAAGAGTTTGACCTGCAGAATGAAAAAAATAAAACTTTACTACTTTATACTTATATTTAATACTTTATAAGGTACCTTCCCTGCACTCTTTTACCATTTTGGAAATTCAAATCATCTTCAGAGAATGAGTGGCCATCTGTACAAATAATTATTTATTATTTTTTTTTGAGACAGGATCTTGCTGGAGTGCAGTGGCACAATCGTAGTTCACTGCAGCCTCAAACTCCTGGGCTCAAGCAATCCTCTTACCTCAGCCTCTTGAGCAACTGAGACCACAGGTGTGCACCAGCATGCCTGGCTAATTTTCTTACTTTTTTTTTTTTTTTTTTTTTTTTTTTTTTTTGACGGGGTCTCGCTCTGTCACCCAGACTGGAGTGCAGTGGCCGGATCTCAGCTCACTGCAAGCTCCGCCTCCCGGGTTTACGCCATTCTCCTGCCTCAGCCTCCTGAGTAGCTGGGACTACAGGCACCCGCCACCACGCCCAGCTAATTTTTTGTATTTTTAGTAGAGACGGGGTTTCACTGTATTAGCCAGGATGGTCTCGATCTCCTGACCTGATCTGCCTGCCTCAGCCTCCCAAAGTGCTGGGATTACAGGTGTCAGCCACCGCGCCCAGCCTTAAAATTTTTTATAGAGATGGGGTCTCACTATGTTGATCACTTGAGCCCTCAAACTCCTGGGCTCAAGTGATCCTCCCTCCTCAGCCTCCGAAAGTGCTGGGATTGCAGGGGTGAGCCACCACGCCTGGCCTGTACAAATAATGTTTAACTGTGCACGGAGGACAGTTTCAAAAGAGAGGCTCTAAAGACAGGGAGCAGGGATGACGTCAGTCCCAGCATCACCTCCTCTGTGAAGTCCTCCCTGTGTGTACCCTCTCAGTTCCCCAAGGGGGAAGGACAGTGCCCTTCCTAGTGCCTCCCTCCACTGTACCCTCCTCTCATGCCTGTCATGGTCATTCTTAATTGACATGGCCTCACTCCTTTAGACTGCAAGATGTTGGAGAAGAAAAATGTGTCTTGTGCATTTTTGTAACCCCAGTGTGATAACCTACATCTAGCAAGCATATATGTGCATCTATAGAATGCTTATTTATTTAAGTTTACATGTGGATGCGTGTTTATTTATTTATCTATTTATTCATTCATTCATTCATTTATTTTTTGAGACGGAGTGTCGCTCTTGCAGGCTGGAGTGCAGTGGCGCGATCTCGGTTCACTGCAAACTCTGACTCCCTGGTTCAAGGGATTCTCCTGCCTCAGCCTCTTGAGTAGCTGGGATTACAGGCACATGCCACCAGGCCCAGCTAATTTTTGTATTTTTAATAGAGACGGGGTTTCACCATGTCGGCCAGGATGGTCTTGATGTCCTGACCTCGTGATCTGCCTGCCTTGGCCTCCCAAAGTGCTGGGATTACAGGCATGAGCCACCGCGCCCGGCCGTATACATGTGTATTTATAAGTATTGAGCATCACTCTAAGTATTTTAAGTAGATTACTTCATTTAACCCTCAGAACAACCTTATAAGGTAGGTGGAATTAGTTTCCATTTTACAGATAAGGAAGCTGAGGCATTAAAAGGTTAAGTAAGTGACCGAAGGTCATGGTAAGTGAGGAGCTGATATTTGACTGCAGGGTTGATGTCGAACTGCGTTTTTAACCACTGTGATAGAAGAGCTACCACCACCATTTACATAGCACCTACTGTGTGCAGTTGTGCAATGTATTTCACATTTTTTATCTCATTTACTCCACAAGGAATCTCCCTTTAAAACTGAGAAAACTGAGACCCAGAGGGTTTATCTAACTTGCCCAATGTTGCACAGTTAATATGCATCAAGCCAACATTCAACCCAGCGATACCTCCCACACCATGAAGCACTTTGGTCCTGGGAAAACTGGGGACTGCTGTATATAAACATTATTAATGAGAAGAAAAGATGACAGTTGTGCTGACCTATTTCTTTTTTCAGGTTCAGTCATTTTTAGCATCACTTGATGGAAAGAAGCTGGAACTCTTAAAAAATGACCTAATTTCCATTAAAGACATCTTTGCAGCTAAAGAATTAGAGAATGAAGAAAGTCAAGAAGAACAAGGTAAAGGAAAATAAATAGCAAGACAAATTGTTTGGTATAATCCTTATGAAACTGCTGTTAATGAACACAGCCCTTTGAAATATTTAATTCAAGTGCTCCTCCTCCATGCTTCCAAAATACAGTGTGCATCTGCTCTTGTTGCAGGAGCGGGTCACACTGATTTATATGACTCTCTTTCACTGGGCAGGAACTCCTGTTGTTTCTCTGGTGTTCGGCACGATCCCTGGCACTTCACAGGCGTACAATAAATGTAAATGCACATGGTCAGATGAAGGAAGACTGCAATGTGCTAAACAGAGCTCTGATGACTAGAGTTTATGCTGCCACTTTTTATTGTTGTTGTTGTTGTTGTTGTTGTTGTTGTTGTTGTTTAGACGGAGTCTCGCTCTGTCACCCAGGCTGGAGTGCAGTGGTGCCATCTCAGCTCACTGCAACCTCCACCTCTCAGGTTCAAGTGATTCTTCTGCCTCAGCCTTCCGAGTAGCTGGGACTACAGGTGCCCGCAACCATGCCCAGCTAATTTTTGTATTTTTAGTAGAGGCGGGGGTTCACTATGTTGGTCAGGATGGTCTCGATCTCTCAACCTCATGATCCACCCGCCTCGGCCTCCCAAAGTGCTGGGATTACAGGCATGAGCCACCGCGCCCAGCGTATGCTACCACTTATAATTTTTATCTGCATGTGAAAGCTATTAAGTGTGATTAATGTTAATGGTGGGCACATCTTTCCCTGAATTTTTTTGTATATTTTTCTTAATCCTTTTAATTTATAGGTGTAAGAGTTTGGGTATATCTGCAGGTGTCCTATCCTCTACCTAAAAAGTTCAGTTCTGACAAAGGCTGTACCGTTTTCTGACAGTGCACCAGAGCATGCTACGTCAGGTTGGCAATCACACTTCCCAGTAATCTTCCACCCAGATAATAACTTGACCCCAAGGAGATTAGAACTTATTTTATGAGAAGCAAGGCTTCCTTAAGAGGGGAAAACTTATTCTCAGGGTTGGGCATGGTTAATGATTCCTTTAGGTTTGTCTATTTGGGAGAAGAAGAGAGTAAAACATTTGCTGTGTACATGAAGAGTGATTTCTTACGACGTAATAACCACCACCCCACAGCTGTTTTGTGTAGGTTATGCTGAAAGGTCAGACAACCTCAGAGACAGGTCTGGCTTCTCCTAGGACCTTTGGAAGGGTCCCATTTGAAACATTTTCACCACTTTCTTGCTGTATGGCCTTAAATAAGTTATATAACCTTTCTGAAATGCAGTATCTTCACTTGTAAAATGGAGACAATGATATGTGTGTGTATATATGTGTGTGTGTGTGTGTGTGTGTGTATAGATATAAGGTTCAAGAGCTGTTGTAAGGGTCATATTAGATAATATATGTAAAAACATATATTAGAGTGCCTGGCACACAGAACTGCTCAAAAATATTAGCTGTGCTTGTTACTTAAAGTGCTAACGCAATGCCAGGAAAAAGTAAAGGTGCAATAAAGTATAACTTTCATGTATTATGCTTGCTGTTATTACCCGGCATGCAAAGTAATGAGAATGTGCATTCTCAAATCGCTGGCAGTGTTTTGTGCCCAGACATGTTTTGATTCCTTTAATCAAAGCTCTGACACAAGAGCTCAAATGCTTGAGCCTTGATGTCCAGGGCAAAATTATTCTAAGCATTCAGAAACTGTCATTTAGACACCCTTTCCCTGTTTAGCCCCACACACTGACCTTACATGCCTTCAGCTTAATGAGATTTATGCTCATTGCTTCAAAATAAAAGAATCAATTATACTGAAGCATAGAAAGAGGCCGTATCAGAGACAGTTGGGAATCATGTTTTTGAGCATTAGTATGTTCCTCCCAGAGTCACAAAGGATGACAGCCTTGTCTTTGTTTTTCTAATGAAGAAACTAAAACACTAGCTGTCAAAGGTCATGTAGCTCCCCTTGTGGACCCAGGGTGAACTAACAGATGCCCCTTTCTAGCAATCACCAAAAAGAATCAAGCTATTTCTCTTCAAAAGGCATGATGTCTGAGGTAGACCTTGGCCCTATTAAGGGTGTCATTTAGAAAGGACAAAAGAGAATCCCAGGTTCCCCTAACATCAAGGAGACATTGTTGCCAGTGTAATTAAAGAAGTATTACATCCCCAACTGGTGCTATTTCTTGGAGGGGAAACCTAATTTCAACTTAAATAGAAAATGTTGCTATAAGTGATGTGTTCTAGTCTAGTGTAGACCTTCAATAAATTCAGTTTCTTTAAATACCACACATGCACACATACACACACAAAAACCTGAAGTGCTGAACAGCATGCTTTAGCAATGGGAGATTTGCCTCGCCTTAATTGACAAAACCCTGTTATCTCCCATAATATATCAATTTTCCCAAGAGGGCATCTCCAGATTATCAAAACACTATTAATGTTAATTAACTTAATCTAATAAAATGTCATTCAGAAACTTAATGAAGAACTGGGAGGAAAGAATAGAGACGTTGGCATTAAATCAATCCAATTATCAAGTGTCACAACTCCAGAAAGGTTCTGGGATTATGCAAAAGCTATAGAAAGGAATCTTTGCAGTGGGGGAAATCCAGGAGCAATCCAGCAGGAAATCTAGGAGCAAAATTCTGAAAGAAAACTGAGCATTTTCATTCATTTTTTTCCTTGTAAGCTTTACATTCCTAAAAGCCTCCTAACAACTAAATAATTTATTTGGTACTCTCAGAAAATGTAATAAACTATCATTTTTAGATGAATTTAATATCGGTCTCCTCTGCATGTAATAATGTTAGCTAATGATTTGCATGTTTGTTTTTCCAGCAGAGTGTAATTTTATCACACTGCCATAGATCCCTTAATTTGATTTATCATGGCTGAGAAGAGATTTTAAAAGGCCATTTTCTATTTTTATTGCTCTGGTGAAGATCTTCTCGGCCATGTCTACAGACTGAGAATTGTAGTAATAGGTATTGTTTGTTGCAACATTTATTATCATCTGTTTTTATCAACCTCCATTTTCTCTATGTTTTTTTTTTTCTAAAATTGCTTCTAAAAGTTGTTGGTGTATGTTTTACAGAATTAATACACCTTTAAAAGCTGGAGCTCAACAAAGTGCTTATATCTTAATTTAGTGTTGATTCCTCCCAAATACTTTTAATCTCGCTATGCTTGTATCAGTGTAGCACATAATTATTTGTTTACATAAAACTTCGTGTTTACGAAACACTTTCATGTTTGTTGTAGTATTTGGTCCTTATAACATCTGTAAAGAGGAGATGGGTGGGTTTTATTGTCCTCAGTTTTCAGAGGAGGCAGTGGAAGCTGAGGAAGCTCTGTGACTGGCCCCAGGCCACAGAACCAGCAGATGCAGGAGCTGGGTAGGACCTATGCCTTCCAAATCCCAGCCCAGGACTCTCTGTGCTCTGCAACACTGCCTCATACAGGGTGAGGGGCAGGCAGTTTGGGAAGGGGACCTTGTCAATGCTGCCCAGGTGTGTCCAGCCCCTCTCACTGTCCCTCCCTGGGGAAGACTAGACCAAGACCTCTGCCCAGCAGAGAGAATCTCAGCTTCTGATGGAATCAGTCTAGCTCTCTAACTCTGTCTCTCTCTCCCCCTCCTTTTTTTTTTTCAAGATAGAGTCTCATTCTGTTGCCCAGGCTAGAGTACAGTGGTGCAATCTCAGCTCACTGCAACCTCCGCCCTCCTGGGTTCAAGTGATTATCCTGCCTCAACCTCCCAAGTAGCTGGGATTACAGACACATGCCAACACGCCTGGCAAATTTTTGTACTTTTAGTAGAGATGGGGTTTCATCATGTTAGCCCGGCTGGTCTCCATCTCCTGACCTCAAGTGATCCAACCACATCGGCCTCCTAACGTGCTGGTATTACAGGTGTGAGCCACTGTGCCTGGCCCTCTCTATCTCTATCTCTATCTCTGTCTCTGTCTCTCTGTCTCTGAGACTGTCTAGCCCTCCAACTCTCCCTTTGTGTGATTAATACATTCTCATTCTTGAAGGCTCTGTTCAGGCATCACCTCCTCCAGGAACCCTGCTTCACACCCCTCTGAAAACTGGATTATATGCTGCAAAAGCCCCCTTAGCGCACTTACTTCTTTGGATTAAAATGGTTTGCTTGTTGTGGCTTCATCATGAGCAAAGACAGCCGTCTCTCCCTCCTGCCTGCACGCACCCCCCTCACTCCCCTGCAGCCACGCTGACACCCTTGCCGCTCCCATGGACGAACCAAGCACACACCCTCCTGGACTCTACTCTTGCTGCACTGCTGCTGGAAGACTCTTCCCCCTGACTGTGGCTGGCTCATTGCTCTCCTCCTCTAGCACATTACTCAAATGTCACCTTCTTCGTTAGCTTCCCTCCTGTCTTAGTTCCTCCAGGCTGCTATATCAAAATACCATAGACTGTGTGGCTTCTAAACAACAGAAATCTATTTCTCACAGTTTTGGAGACTAAAGTCGAAGCTCAAATGGCTGGCAGATTCTGTGTCTAATGAGGGCTCCTGATCTCTGGTTCACAGATGGTGACTTCTAGCTTGTCCTTACATGGTGGAAGGGATCAGCTAGCTCCCTGGGGCCTCTTTTGTTAGGGCACTAATCCCTTTCATGGGGGCTCCTCATTTCATGGTCTAATCACACCTCTGAAGCCTCACCTCCTATTATCATCGTGTTGGTATTAGGTTTCAAAATATGAATTTGGAGGGGACAGGGACATTCAGACCACAGCACCCCCTATTTAAAACTCCTAAACCCCAGCTGGCCCTGTTTATACTTCTCCATCAAACTTACCCCTTGACATCAATGCTTTACTTATCTGGTTTTTCTTTTGTTTTGTTTTTTGGGACAGAGTCTTGCCCTTTCACCCGGCTAGAGTGCAGTGGCGCGATCTCAGCTCACTGCAACCTCCACCTCCCGGCGGTTCTCCTGCTTCAGCCTCCTGAGTAGCTGGGATTAGAGGCACCCGCCACTGCGCCCGGCTAATTTTTGTATTTTGAGTAGAGATGGGGTTTCACCATCTTGGCCTGGCTGGTCTCAAACTCCTGACCTCATGTTTCACCCACCTCGGCCTCCCAAAGTGCTGGGATTACAGGTGTGAGCCACCGCGCCTGGTCTGCTTGTCTGTTTTGATTATCTGTTCCCTCACGAGAATATATGAGTTGTATGTGTGAGTTACATGAGTTCCCCTATCTGATTATCTGTTTCCTCACGAGAATATATGAGTTATATGTGTGAGTTACATGAGTTCCCCTATCTGATTATCTGTTTCCCTCATGAGAATATATGAGTTATATGTGTGAGTTACATGAGTTCCCCTATCTGATTATCTGTTTCCCTCATGAGAATATATGAGTTATAGGTAATAATAAACGAATCTAAGCCAAATGTTTTGAATAAATACCCACAAGCTACGCCAGGCTACCTTCATGGACTGCAGATTCACCATTTTGTCCATAAAACAGAAAATAGCATCTCCAGACGAGGGCTGGATGCAGTGTTTCTCACACGGCTTAGTCCCCGCTCAAGGCTCTGCCTTTCCCCGCTGGTATACGCCACAGTATTTTCTTCTTAGAGAGTGCAGCGAGCATGTAGTCAGGTGAGATAAATGATACTTCTACTCTCCCCCAAACTGGCAATAAACCCATGTGGAATCAATTCTTTGGCACCTTTCAGAAATGTTAAAAATGGCTTGGCCTTGCAGATACTTCAAAAGAGAAAAGTAAAATTGTAACCTTTAACAATCTCTTTATTGCCCACAATGATCTTAATTTTTTTATTTTATGATATATGATATTTTAATATGTATACTATCTGTTATATATAGTAATATATCATATTATATATTAGGCAATGTATTAATAAATTATTCTGTAAATACTCATTTTAGCACCTGTTATATGTGAGGTATTGTGTTAGATGCTCTGGATTCAAGAGTGAGCGGAAGAAATACTGTCTCTGTCCCTCAGTAGCTTCCAGGGTGAAAGGAAGACAGATCGTTAAGAAATATTGTAGGACCAGCCAGGTATCCTAGGGAACCTTGGGAAATATCTCTGGAGAGATGGAGACCAATTCAGCTTGTTGAGCACTGTGGCTCTGTGAACATAACAGGGCACCTGGGTATCATTAGGGTCGCAGTGCTAAGCATAACAATATCAAAGTCATAAATATGATGTTGTCCCAGGTCCCTTAGGCCTGAGAAAGGTCATGCCTTTGTTCATCCAGTCCTTCTTTCAGCAAATAGCTGCTGACCACCTGTAGCTGTGAACAAGACAGGGGAGGTCCCTCCTTGCCCTCTTCTTGCCTTTGGGTTGGCCTGGGGGTGTCCCTGCAGTAGCTGCCAAGCAACAAGACTTCAGCGGCCCTGCACCTGGATGCATCTGCTGCCTCACTGCCGTGCTCTTGAATGGAAGACATTCATCTTTGCCCGGTGGCTGGCGGGCAGGCTGCTACAGCCTCCACTTAGTCTACCCCAACTGCAGATTGTAACATTGGGGGAGCTGCCACATCCTGAAGGATGAAAAATAAATCACACTGCTTCTGTCGTGTTCTATTTCTAGGCTCAGAAGAAAAGGGAGAAGAATTTGCTCGCACGCTTACAGAACTTCTCTTTGAATTACATGTGGCGGCCACACCTGACAAACTCAATAAGGTCAGCACTGTCTGATTTATAGTTTCTCGTTTAAAAAAAAAAAAAAAAAAGCTGCAGGGAAGAGTCTCTGTTGTAAAGTTCCAGAGATGCATCTGAAATGGAAAACCCCCAAATCTTATAAGGCGTAGTGCCGGGAGAGGAGTTTGAGGTCTGTAACTAAGATTTGAGGAGGGGCTGGGCGCGGTGGCTCATGCCTGTAATCCCAGCACTTTGGGAGGCCGAGGTGGGTGGATCACCTGAGGTCAGGAGTTTGAGACCAGCCTGGTCAACGTGGTGAAACCCCATCTCTACTAAAATACAAAAATTAGCCGGGTGTGGTGGCACACGCCTGTAATCCCAGCTACTTGGGAGACTAAGGCAAGAGAATCGCGTGAACCCAGGAGGCCGAGGTTGCGGTGAGCTGAGATTGCGCCACAGCACTCCAGCCTAGGTGACAGAGTGAGACTCCATCTCAAATTTAAGAAAAGGGGAAAACGGCCTGTAATCCCAGCACTTTGGGAGGCCGAGACGGGCGATCACGAGGTCAGGAGATCAAAACCATCCTGGCTAACATGGTGAAACCCTGTCTCTACTAAAAAATACAAAAAACTAGCCGGGCGAGGTGGCGGGCACCTGTAGTCCCAGCTACTGAGGAGGCTGAGGCAGGAGAATGGCGTAGACCCGGGAGGCGGAGCTTGCAGTGAGCTGAGATCCGGCCACTGCACTCCAGCCCGGGCGACAGAGTGAGACTCCGTCTCAAAAAAAAAAAAGAAAAGGGGAAAAATGAAAAGATTTGAGGAGGCAACATAATGGAATGTGGTGATGGAGAACATGCTAGACTGTGTCATGAGATCTGCATTTTAGTTGTAATTTTACTAGTAACTACCTTGTGACCTTGAAGAAGTCACTTACCTTTTCATGGCAAAATAGAATGTTATGCCAGAGCGGTAGTTATCATCAGATTAGGGGAGGGGGAAAGGGTGCAGAATCACCAAGAGGCTTTTTCAAATTTCACCCCCGACCCCTGTAAAGAAACATGCCAGAATTCAGTAGAGAGAGGCAAATCAGCCAGGTGAACCCCATAGTTCCTCCACCTGGAAAACAGGGGCTTCGTCATGTCTAAGACCTTTCCAGCTTTAACAATCTGGGTTCCTCTAATAATACCACGGTGTGTTTTGCAAGTTAGTACAAGGTCTTGCTGTGAAGTTTCTTTAGAGGCCATGATCATTAATTACTTAAAACTGCGTGATGTTTTTCCATTCTCTCTCTCTCTTTCTTTCTTCTTTTTAGCAAGCAGTGGTTTACATAGGTACTCACTTATCCGGGTGGGTGAGGAAAAGGGCAGAATGAGGAGGTGAGATGAGTAATTTCTTTATCTCTGATGGGGTCACTGATTCTGGCAGGTCAGCGACTTGAACACAGTGGGAAATTGCCTCATTCATCTCCGTGCAGCACCTGCCACTGCTGAGAGGGGGCATGTGGTGGCTCTGAGATTCCACTGGCTTATTTGCTTAGGTTTAAGTCTTTGTCTCTAATAGGGGACACACTAAGGACAGTTTTGTTGGGTTTTCTCTCCCCAGATCTTCTTGCTGTTAACTTACCATTCAACACTCTGATATTTTTAACTTTGGCGTGTAAGATTTAAGGTGGGAAGTAAGTTTAAGCCCCAAAACAACTTTTACTTAAGCAAACAGCTTAAACTATAATGATAAAATTGGAGTGAGTCTGCCCTTTCATTCTAAATTCAGGGAATAACAGGTAGGGGAGGAGGTTTCTGATTGTTTAATTGAACCATGATTTTGTAGGGCACAGAGTGCATAAACTGCACTCTTGTGAAATTAGACACAGAGTAGCACCAGACCTTTCCAGCAGCCCTTCTCTTCTCCCCCTTGAGGGTGGAAGAACTGTCATGAATCAAGAAACGCAGAGCCTTTCTAACATATATTTTGTAAAGTACCATTATTCTTTTATAGATGGTCATGAAAAGTGAAAACATACTATAGATTTTCAATGTGACTGCCATTTTATTCTTATCTGAATATCATTTTTAAATGCTTTCTAAAGAGTCCTCAGGCCTGCATTATTCTTTCCATACTTTCTGTTCTGTCCCTTTTTTCTACTTTATATTTGCCAGAAAGCAACAACAAGGTTATCTTTTTAGGGGGCTGAGAAATTGCCCCGTCATCCTCCAAACGTAGGGAGATCTATTCCTGAAGGCTTAGAGACACTTGATTCTTGTCTTGGGGTTGGAATGACTTAGGTTTCATATTTGCACCATAAAAGGATTGTTTGGTTGGGGACCGTTGCAGGCCATGAAGAAGGCTCATGACTGGGTGGAAGAGGATCAGACCGTGGTGTCAGTAGATGTGGCAAAAGAGTCCGAGGAGGAAACAAAGAAGGAAGGAAAGGAAGAGAAACCTCAAGACCTTCAAGAAGACAAAAAGGAGGAAAAGAGAACTAAGACCATAGAGGTAAATTTATTCTAGGGTGTCCACCTACAAGGTAATAAGAGTGTGTTCATTTTATTAGCAGCTTAATTTTAATTGAGGAGAGGCCATTTCTTTTTCATTTGTTCCATATTATAGAAATATAAGTAGGAATGCAATAAACACTGAAATTTCTCTATGCCAAGATAATTCATGGTTTAACACAGATTTTGTCACTTTTCTCCATAGCTTTACAATTATAATTTAAAGGGACAAAAATCTTTAGGAACATAGTTGATTTATCTTTAGAGTAGAATTTCATCTTATATGCAAATGTGTTACTATAAAATGTCTTTATGCCCCATAACTAATGAGGTCATTGAAGCCTTTAAAAAAATTCATTGCCATAGTTTTATTCTGTAATTTAATAAATTTATGTGTGCATAATTTATATCCTGCCTATGTTCAATAAAGGAGTTTGTAGTAACTTCATCTTACATCGAGTTTTAATTTTAAAGAAAGTAACTTTTTGGCTGGGCGCGGTCACTCAAGCCTGTAATCCCAGCACTTTGGGAGGCCAAGGCAGGTGGATCACCTGCGGTCAGGAGTTCAAGACCAGCCTGGACAACATGGTGAAACCCCATCTGTACTAAAAATACAAAATAATAATAATAATTAGCAGGGCATGGTGGCATGTGCCTCTACTCTCAGCTACTTGGGAGAGTGAGTTATCCGAATCACTTAAACCCGGGAGGTGGAGGTTGCAGTGATTAGATCACTGTAAGGAAAAATATCCATTGAGCTCTGTTCATTCAGCCAGCCTTCCACACACCGTCTTTAGCACCTGCCTGTTTTGCACCCAGCATTGCTGTAAGCCCTGGGGATGCAGCTGTGAACAGACTTGCCACATCCCTGGGGACCTGATGGCACTTCTATCTTCTGGCAGCATTGCACTTAAAGTCTTAGATATGCTCCTAGTCTTCAGGTTAACAATTTCATGTTATATTTGTGGTATTTTTGAAAGAATTATATCACTTCTACTGTCACAGCATTTTTTTAAAAAAAGCATCTGCTCAGTAAAAAATTTCTTCCTTGTGTTTATTCATTTCAGGAAGTATACATGTTGTCCATTGAAAGTCTGGCAGAGGTAACAGCACGCTGTATTGAGCAGCTTCATAAAGTAGCAGAATTAATTCTTCATGGACAAGAAGAGGAAAAACCAGCTCAGGACCAGGCAAAAGTTCTAATAAAGTAAATAAATGTTACTTTAAATTCTTATTTTCCCAGTTCTATATATAGGTACCGTTCAGATACACATATACACACCCACACCCTCTAAGCCACTAAAAGGTTCAGATTTCTTTTTGTTTGTTTTTGTTTTTTGTTTTGCTGAGATGGGATCTTGCTCTGTCACCCAGGCTGGAGTGCAATGGCATGATCATGATTCACTGCAGCCCCAAACTCCTGGGCTCACGCCACCCTCCCGCCTCAGCCTTCCCAGGAATTGGGACCACAGGTGCGTGCCACCACATCCAGCTAATTTTTTAATTAATTACAGAGACAAAGCCTGGCCATGTTGCCCAGGCTGGTCTTGAACTCCTGAGCTCAAGCAATCCTCCTGGCTCAGCCTCCTAAAGTTCTATGATTACAGGCATGAGCAACCATACCTGACCAAATATTCAAATTTCAAGTCAACCAATTCCATTGTTCTATGGTCATCTTAAGAAATAAGGATTTCTCTTTTTTTTTTTTTTTTTTTTTGAGACAGAGTCTCGCTCTGTCACCAGGTTGGAGTGCAGTGCCGTGATCTCAACTCTCTGCAACCTCAGCCTCCCAGGTTCAAGCGATTTTTCTGCCTCAGCCTCCTGAGTAGCTGGGATTCCGGGTGCACACCACCACACCCAGCTCATTTTTGTATTTTTAGTAGAGATGGGTTTTCACCATGTTGGCCAGGATGGTCTCCATCTCTTGACCTCATGATCTGCCCGCCGCGGCTTCCCAAAGTGCTGGGATTACAGGCATGAGCCACCAAGCCCAGCTGGAAATAAGGATTTATTTAACAAATGCATTATGTTAGCAAGAAGAAGAAGACTTAACTAGCCATCCTAGGAATTATTTATGAAGAGATTTAAGGGAAAACACACTAAATCATTCAGAGGCATGAAATTGCTTATTTAATAGATCAGAGTCTTAGAAGTAAAACCTTTTGAGGGTAATTACATTTCCAACATACATATATGAATAGAGAAAGGACACTTTAATGTAACTTCTAACTAGAGTCACAAAAATAGGCAAATACACTCCACTGATCCTGGGGACTTATACCAGCTCTCCATGTTCCGAACTCTGGTGATGACAGTTGCTAATATTAACCAGTTCACTTTTGGGTGGTATGTGTGCACATATGTGTTGTCCTGTATCATGTTCTTCAATAAGTAATAGCTACTGTCATTAGTTTATTAAGTCAAATACAAATATATATACGTAGCATATATGAATATGCAATCTAGTGAATATACATGAAAATAGTTGGTATGGAGCTGAAAAATAAGCCTTTACCTTTTATGCACATGACTGTGTACTGTGATATGGAAAATTAACATAGGCCTAAGTACCCTCATGTTATCAGACAGACACAGGAGCCAAAATAGAGCCCCTGAAAATATTCAGGGATGGACACACACAGGTCTCAGCACACTCAGTTTGCTAGCTAACTAGTCTTTGCTTATTACTGCTTTGGCATTGTAGGTTGGGGAGTAAGTTTATAGTGGAAAGATCTTCCAAAAAGTCAGCATTTAGTGTCTTTGTACTGGCGGCATTTTTCCTCACTTGTAAAGATCTGTCATCTAGTCTAGATTTCCATATCTAAGAATCTAAAAATCAAAGTTCTTATGAGAACCACATAATCCCCACCTTAATATTCCTAGAAAGAATATGCGCTTGCCTAAACATTTAGAAGGAAGAGGAAAGAACAAAGTCAGAGAAGTTGAAAATGCTGAGGACAATCTGTAGGTACTGGTTTATCTTTGCAGTACTAATTGGAAAGAAGAGGGCCAAAGTTCAGAAGCCCCTCGGTATGGAAAATGACCTTACTCTTCACTCCTTTCTGATTCCCAACCCTGATTGTCCTGACCTTACCAAGCTGCACCCAGTCTCTGGCTTGTCTGTACAATAAGTGCCTCCCCACCCACCTGCCCAAGAACATAGACTGAATGGCTCTGGGATATCTCCTGGCTTTACACTTGACCCTTTCTGCAGACAAGTTTTGGATAGATGAGTGGGTGGGTGGATGGATGGATGGATACAGCTCATAAAAATCTGTATATATTAGATAAGGCCTCTTTTATCAAAGCAAAACTTACCTCTACTGACTTTACTAGATCTTTGAACATGTAAGATTCTTAACTTGGGGTTATTGTTCGTCCCATAGCATTTTAATCACTATTTAAGAGAGCTGTATGCACTAACTGATAGAAAACTATCAGACCCTACCTACATTATTAGGTAATTAGATTGTTGTCCATTTTTGTCGTCATCCATAGTGTTAGGATAAATGTTGTTTTCATTAAATCTTTGTGTGTATCTTGCGTTATTTTCTTGGGATAAAGTTCTAGAAGTGGAATGCCTAGCATAAACTCAGAATTTTGGTATCAGTATTAAAAACATATTCTATAGGATCTTTATTCTGAAGCATATAATCAAAACATAATCAAAGTATACAGAGTCACCTGAGTTTGAATCCCTCCTCTCCTGCATGTCCTAAGCAGGTTACCTAACTTACTTTCTTTCTTTCTTTCTTTCTTTCTTTCTTTCTTTCTTTCTTTCTTTCTTTCTTGCTTTCTTTCTTTCTTTCTCTCCTTCCTTCCTTCCTTCCTTTCTTCTTTCTTTCTTTCTTTCTTTCTTTCTTTCTTTCTTTCTTTCCTTCTTTCTTTCTTTCTTTCTTTTCTTTCTAGGAGTTTTGCTCTTGTTGGCCAGTCTGGAGTGCAATGGCGCGATCTTGGCTCACTGCAACCTCCACCTCCTGGCTTCAAGTGATTCTCCTGCCTCAGCCTCCCGAGTAGCTGAGATTATAGGCACCTGCCACCACGCCCAGCTAATTTTTTTGTATTTTTAGTACAGACAGGGTTTCACCATGTTGGTCAGACTGGTCTTGAACTCCTGACCTCCGGTGATCCACCCACCTCGGCCTCCCAAAGTGCTGAGATTACAGGCGTGAGCCACTGTGTCTAACCACCTATTTCTTAAATGTCCGATTTTCCATCTGTATAAAATGGAAATAATAATATAAGCCATAAGGTCACCCTGAGGATTAAATATGATCAGGCACACAAAAGTGTTTAACATAGTGCCTCAGTGAATGTTCCTGATTATTTTGAAATGACCAAAAAGCTGGAAACCAGCCATCTGGCAAGCGTGTGTACCTCTACACATGTGGAGCTCAAGGCTGGTATTTTCCTGCACATGGTTTTCATTCTAAAAGAGGTCAAGTGAGTTGGATGATTATTCTTTAATTAAGCATGGAAAGAAAACCAGGATTAGATTAAACTGTGATTGCGAATCATGGAAGATGATTAAGGAAAACCGTCTGACTGCACATTTCTGTGGAACATCTTGAAGCGTGTGTGGCATTCTTTTAAATGTCATAATGAATTAGTATCAGAAATGGTCATGACAGTTCAATTATTTTACCTTATTGAAAACATCCAAGCCTCATTTTTTTTCTTCTTTCAGATTAACTACTGCAATGTGCAATGAAGTGGCCTCCTTATCAAAGAAGTTTACCAATTCTTTAACCACTGTTGGGGTAAGATTACAGTCTTGATTTTTTTTTCACCTTTTTTAAGGGAAGTATGTCTGTGAGGGGCTGTGAGGAAATGTGGAGTTCCAGCGCCTTCTTTAGTAGCTCCATAAAACTGAAGCTGTGCCATGATGTAAGCTAAAGTCAGGCCAAGAGCAGCTTCTCTAAGGACAGGCAGTTTAGGACTCTCCTGACTGGGTTCCAGCCTTGAATCTGCCATTTCAGACATACAAGATGTTGGGTGAGTGAGTTTTCAAACCTCTATGAACCTCATTTTCTTTGTTTGTTTGTTTGTTTTGGTGTGTGTGTGTGTGTGTGTGTATGTGTGTGTGTGTTTGGAGACAGAGTTTCACTGTTGCCTAGGCAGTGGCATGATCTCCCCTCGCTGCAAGTTCCGCCTCCCGTGCTCACACCACTCTCCTACCTCAGCCTCCCAAGTAGCTGGGACTACAGGTGCCCAGCTAATTCTTTTGTAATTTTAGTAGAGACGGGGTTTCACCGTGTTAGCCAGGATAGTCTCGATCTCCTGACCTCGTGATCCACCTGCCTCGGCCCCGCAAAGTGCTGGGATTATAGGCGTGAGCCACCATGCCCAGCCTGTTTGTTTTTTTTTAAAGTTTCAGATGAAAGGTTCCTTTTATTACTTAATATCTGTGATATATGTAATTCAGAATCTCTGTTAAAATGATTAATTTTGAATATTCTCATTCACTGTTGGCCTCAGAGCCTACTTTATAAACCATGCAAGATAAGAGTTTTCTTTTTCTCTTTTTCTTTTTTTTTTTGAGACTGAGTCTCGTCCTGTCCACTGCTGGAGTGCAGTGGCACAATCTTGGCTCACTGCAGCCTCCACCTCCTGGGCTAAAGCGATTCTCCTGCCTCAGCCTCCTGAGTAGCTGGGATTACAGGCACACGCCACCACACCCAGCTAATTTTTGTATTTTTAGTAGAGATGGGGTTTCACCATGTTGGCCAGGCTGGTCTTAAACTCCTGACCTAGTGATCCACCTGCCTCGGCCTCCCAAAGTGCGGGATTACAGGCATGAGCCACCACATCCAGCCGAGATAAGAGTTTTCTTTGCTTCATTGTAGCACTTGACTTTGACCAAAAGAAAAAAAATGTTACTGATTGGCTCAAGTGTTTCTATTCTCAGGGTAACAAGTCTGAAAGGCTCACCATTCACTTGGTGGTGTGGCCTCTGGTTGTTTTCTTTGGCAATCAGGCATGTTGTATAGCTTCACCTTAGTGAGCCCAGTGAAAAGTGGAAAATATTCCCTTTCACCTTCCTGTTTTTTCCCTTTAAAACCGTGAATGCAAAGTCTAATGATGTTCTCCATGAGAAACAGCAGTTTTACTTCCTATTCTAATTAGGTTTTTTTTTTTTTGGTTTCAAGTATATTAGTTTCCTAGGGCTGCTATGACAAAGTACCATCAACTGGGTTATTTTCTCATAGTTCTGAAGGCTAGACGTCTGAAAGCAAGGTGGTTTTGGGGTCTTGATCTCTCCAACGCCTCTAGGATTCTTCCTTGCTTATTCCAGCTTCTGGTAGCCCCAGGTGTTCCTTGACTTGTGGTTGCAAAACTCCAGTCTCTCTGTGTGTGTCTTGAGATGGCTGCTTTCTCCCTGTGTCTCCACATCACCTTCCCTCCATGCGTGTCTGTGTCCACATTTCCCTCTGCTTATAAGGACACCAGGCCTATTGGGTTAGAGCATGACCAGTATGACCTCATTCTAACTTATCACACCAGCAACAACCCTGTATCCAAATAAGGTCACAGTCTGAGGTGCTGGGGGTTAGGACTTCAATATGTCTTTTTGCAGGGGATCCAATTCAAACCGCACCAGGAAGCAACAGAAACATGTTCCAAAAAATTTAGACAGAAAGGAGGCTTTGTGAAAGGCAGTGGGGGAAATGAACCGCTGTGGGGACCCAGCACCAGAGCTCATGCATACTCTTTTTTTGTTTTTTGAAACTGTGTCTCGCTCTGTCATCCAGGCTGGAGTGCAGTGGCGCAATCTCAGCTCACTGCAGCCTCTGCGTCCCAAGTACAAGCGATTCTCATGCCTCAACCTCCTGAGTAGCTGGGATTACAGGCGTGGGCCACCACTCTCAGTTAATTTTTGTATTTTTAGTAGAGACGGGGTTTCACCATGTTGGCCAGGCTGGTCTCAAACTCCTGACCTCAAGTGATCCACCTGCCTCGGCCTCCCAAAGTGCTGGGATTACAGGTGTGAGCCATTGTGCCCGGCCTACACATACTCTCTCTAAAGTGCTGCTGTGAATGTGACTCAGTGACAGCAGCAGTTCCTAACCCTGTGTCTTTCCATTCAAAATCCTGGTTCCTGGGTAAAAAGGTTTGAATAGCTCATCAGCATGGGTCACAGGTCCACCGTGGCTTCACTCAGCAGCAACTGGGATCAGTGTCTCATTGTGCAGACCCACCTGGCTTCTGGGGCATGCCCCCTCCTCCTCCTCAGGCCAAGAGCATTTCTCAAAAGAAATGAGAGATGACCATGGACCTGGCTGTCACCCAAAAAGACACCTGTCCCCCACACTTCTGTCAGTGACTCTGTGAAGAAGGGGTGAGCTACGCACTGCCTATTCATTCTGCTGTCAAGAAATCTGACCTGCTTCTCCTGTTATGTTGGTCTAATTTCAGGGTTTCAGCCTTGTATACAAGCAGAATGACAAGGGAGGTGGAAGCTCATTGATATGATAGGCTGGATAAAATGCATTTGCACCCTCGGTGTGGTCCAAGTTACCTCATGTCCATGGACTTTGATACAAACACTAGGCTTGCAGAGAGGTGTGAGGTCTTAATCAAGATGGAATAGCTTTGGTGACTCCAGTTCCTACGGCTCTATTGTACCTCTTGTCCCCCTTTTCACAGTTTACTAAGTGAGGAAACTGAGGCCCGGAGGGGTGAATTGATTCTCCCAAGCATCTCAGTAGATCTCCTAATTCCCAGTTGGTTATCCACCAGATACATCAAACAGATACCAACTCTTTGGTTCTCCGTGTTTGTTTAGGCTTGAGAGTGTGAATGTCCGTGTGCATGTTTGTGTGTATTCTATTTTGCATGATATGTGTTAAACATTAATTTATCTACACCAGTGGGTAGTATTCATGATATTGCTTTTCATTCCTTTTCACATATTGTATCCCAGCACAGTGCTTCTCAAACCTTAAGGTGCACATGAATCACCTGGAGATGTTGTTAAAATGAAGATTGTTATTCAGTAGGTCTGGGACGAGGCTGAGATTCTGTATTTCTAGTAAGCAGTCAGGTGATGACAATGTTCCTGATCCATGGTCCATAGTTTATGTAGCAAGGCTGTAGCAGATGGCTGTGCACTTGAACTTACATATATTTATATATACACACACATGTACAAGTGTTTGCGTGAACAAAATTGGGACTACACAGTTTATCATTATGGGGAAGAAAAACCTGAATCTAAAATAGAATTTAGAAAGGCCATCTCACCACAACAGTACCTCCAATCTTGTGCTGTGATGAATCATTTACATCAAGTCAGTGTTTCTGTTCTCTAAAGCCGTCATTATTCATAATTTGAAGTTAATGAGTGTATATTGCTCTCTAGACTCTATTTAAATTGCTTGCATACCTCATTGATTCTGAAAACCATTGTCATCTTATTGCCCTCATTTGATTATATTTTAGAGGTTTATTGATAATCAAATAAACATGAAAGCAAATACCATAATGGATTTTCTGGTTACTTACTAAAATGACTAGGTTTTTAAAGAGGTTTCTCCCAAGACTCCATTATGATTTCCCCAGGAAGACATTACTTCACCGTCAGTAGAGTAACGTCAATGAAAGTGGGCTGCTCTGGGAAGATATATTTAATTTATATGTTTTTGTTTACTCTGAACTCTTCCAGGTACTGTAAGAGAAGCTAACTTATTAACATTGCCCTCTCTCTCTCTCCAATCCCTTTAATGGTAAATGGTCTAAGAGTAGATTGAACTCTTAGAGAAGACTATTGATTGATAGACCAATAGCGTAAGCAAAGATAATGATATCAACTCTGCCTCTCACTTTCATTTTTTCTTTTTAGATGGAGTCTCGCTCTGTCACCCAAGGTGGAGTGCAGTGGTGTGATCTCGGCTCACTGGAACCTCCACCTCCTGGGTTCAAGCAATTCTCCTGCCTCAGCCTCCCAAGTAGCTGGGATTACAGGCACCCACCACCACGCTCAGCTAATTTTTTTTTTTTTTAGTAGAGACAAGGTTTCACTATGTTGGCCAGGCTGGTCTCAAACTCCTGACCTCAGGTGATCCACCCACCTTGGCCTCTCAAAGTGCTGGGATTGCAGGCTTGAGCCACCGCACCTGGCCTGCCTTTCACTTTTTGAGCCCCTGCTTTATACCAGGCACTGCACTCTGTGCTTTACATATATTTGCGTTTTTCAAATGTAGATCTGCAGACCTGTTTTCAAGTTGTATTTAAGAATGTCTTAATTTTGCTGCTCTTCTAGAAGATGCCCTATAACCAAGTTCCTATGTTTGCATTTAAAAGAAGAAAGAAAAAAAAGAGTAGACCAGGGCTTAGACTAGGTTAGGTGAGTGAGGGACTTAGCTGCAAAATGGAAGGGGGCCCAAAAAAGAAACAGAAAAAAACCTCAGGAATCTAGATAGATATTTTAATGAAATATTTTAAAATAACAATGCCAAAATATTATGATCATCAAAATATCAAAATTTTAAGTAAAGACAGCATCCAACCCTCTGCCTACACAACTCAGCCTCCCTCGCTTCACTCTTATCCCAGACCTGCTATGGAATTTACATCGTGAAAAAGGTCTCGGTTTCAATTTCTAGCTGTGTGACCTTAAACAAGTTACTCAGCCTCTCTGATCCCTATTTTCTCCTCTTTAAATTGGGGTTATCATGATACCTGCCTACCTCCTAGGATTTCTGTTGCAACTAAATGAGACTAAAAGGGTGCAGCAGCAGGTATGAAGCCTGGTCTGTAGGAAATATTCTGCTTCCCCTCCTCTTCCTCTGTAGGAGATCCCTCAACAAAGTCAGTGTATTACATTTTACGTGGCAAGCCTGTAGTACGAGCACTAATCTGTCAATTTCATACTTCTGATTCCACAGAGCAACAAGAAGGCCGAGGTCCTCAACCCCATGCTCAGTAGCGTATTGTTAGAGGTAAGTGGTCTCTGGAGAGAAAGTGCTTCTGAATCAAAGTAAATGTTAGAACTGCTTCTTCTTTTTTTTTTTTTTTTATCTTTTTTCTTTCTCCCCCACAGCAAATGTTATTGCAATTCTGCATCTCATCATCAAGTCTGTTTTGAGAATATTTGTGTGGCTCAACCAGCTGTAAACCCTCTGATGAAGCAACAATACCTAATTTTCAAGAATTCCTGATTATAAAAAGAAACGCTAAGCTTGCACGTTATTTCCGTCACTGTTTGCTCCAGCAGAAGCAGATTTCTGCTGCCAAATTTGACACTAGATTTAACACTGTGATTATTGGCTGCAATGAGGGGTTATTGCTCATCGGTGATTTTCATTAAAATGGGCACTTCCTTCGATTTAGAATAACCTTTGGTTTAGCTGGGTCTAATCTCCAAGCTGGCAACAATGACCAGGAGAATGTTTAGCCTATGCCCTGTCGATGACAAGGGCACCATCCTCTGTGCCTTCTCACTCTGTGAGCTGCCGCTCACTAGGACTGTGCAGCATCAGCTGTGTTGACATAAAGCTGCCCCAACCAACACTGCTGTGTCTTTACCAGAAACGGTCGCCTAAGAGAGAAGAAAAGAGGTCCAGGAAGAATTCTCATTCTTGAATCACAGGCACTGTGTTCTACTTGTAGAGGAAAGGTAGAAGATTGGTAGAGGAAAATCTTCTGTTAGGGGCTAAACTATAAGTCACAGCCCAGGGCACCTAGCTGAAGGCACAAGGTGTTAACAAGCTAAGTTTGAACATGGGCGATGCATACATCATAGGATTTTGCTCTCTGAGGTGGCTGTCCATTGCAGAATTTGGAAATTACAAAAGTTCAGGAGGGCTACTGTATTAGTCCATTTTCACACTGCTGATAAAGACATACCCAAGACTGGGCAATTTACAAAAGAAAGAAATTTAATGAATTCACAATTCCACGTGGTTGGGGAGGCCTCGTAGTCATGGTGGTAGGTGAAAGGCACATCTCACGTGGCTGCAGACAAAAGAAGAGAGCTTGTGCAGAGAAACTCCCCTTTATAAAACCATCAGATCTCATGAGACTCACTATCACAAGAATAGCACGGGAAAGACCTGCCCCCATGATTCAATTACCTCCCACCAGGTCCCTCCCACAACATGTGGAAATTGTGGGAAATTCAAGATGAGATTTGGGTGGTGACACAGCCAAACCATATCAGCTACCTACATATTTATAGCATTGCTTAGGGGACTTGCACCTTACGGTTAAGGAAAACGACAAAGGTACAGAAATAACTAAGTGATGGCACTGAATATTATTGTTTAGGATGCAGCTGCACAGTAGGATGGCATCAGCCAGAAGGAATAGGAGCTGTAGGGGCAGGTCTTGGAGGGACAGACACAGCTAAGAGAAAACTTGGCAGTCAGAGGCAGAATGTGGTACAAGAAAAATCTCTCCCTTGGCCACCCAGAAGATATAAAATTAACTTACCATGTCAGGTATGAGGAATATAAGGTCAAATGTATTTTCTGTTTCCCCAATAGATGTTTTCACATGTTTTAGTTACCCTAGCCTTTAAAAGGCCTCTCCATCCAATACTGTGCGTTAGTGCACCACAAAACAGGAATAATAATGTCAGCAATGCCAACCAAGCAGGAAGTACCATGCATAGGAGGATAACAGTGTTCAAATTTGCTGTGAATAACTGCCCAATAATATCTCCAGTTAGCTTTATGTTGATGATTCTTATTTATCGATCTGTAGGGTAGGACAAACTGACCTCCTTCATACTGTGTTTTTGTGTTATTTCAGGGCAGTAGGGTTGATCTGGAAAAAGGGATAGATAAGACAGGAAATACCATGGGCCAAAAATGTACACACACTGATGGATCTTAAAAGTCCATAGAAGTGGCTCACGCCTCTAATCCAGAACTTTGGGAGGCCGAGGCGGGCGGATCACGAATTCAGGAGATCAAGGCCATCCTGGCCAACATGGTGAAACCCTGTCTCTACTAAAATACAAACAAATTAGCTGGGTGTGGTGGCACGCACCTGTAGTCCTAGCTACTCGGGAGGCTGAAGCAGGGAAATTGCTTGAACCTGGGAGGCGGAAGTTGCAGTGAACCAAGATCGTGCCCTGCACTCCAGCCTGGTGACAGAGCAAGACTCCATCTCAAAAAAAAAAATCCATGAAAATGATTTGCCTCATCTCGAGTAAATTATTCTCTCTGTTAGTATAGATAATTGAGAGCTGGACATGCCCCATCCAAAAGCATGTGTTTACACTTGCTTTAAGCACCAACATTGCAAGATAAATACAATCCAGTATTGGGGAGTGGGTTGAAGAGTGGGGACATTATCCAATTGGAAGAATTGTCAAGGTTGAACTATGAAAATAACCCTTCAATCTCATTTTTCTCCTCTCGCAGGGCTGCAACAGCACGACATACATACAGGATGCCTTCCAGCTGCTGCTGCCTGTTCTGCAGGTCTCACATATCCAGACCAGTTGTCTGAAAGCACAGCCGTGACCTGGCCAGACTCCATCTAGTTAAAGGAGACAGCTGGCCGCCTTGCCTCAATATGTACCATTTAAGGGGATGTTCTCTGTGCACCTGGCCACAGACACCCATTTGAGGACACTACAAGCAATTTTGCACAGACAATATTGAGAATGCAAATTTAGAGAGAGTTATCATTTCTCTCAATGTGTATAATTATTTTTACAAACAATTGTGTTTTCTTTAAGTTAATTTAAACTTACACGGCTTATATTGAAAATTTCCTTTCATCTGAAATTTATTTACAGATATTCATGTTCATTTTCCTGGTTAAGCATGCTGTATTTAAAATTCATGGGCAGACCTTAGGCTTTTTTTTTAATCCTTTAAATTTCAACCTTTAAATGTTCCGTTCTTATAGTATTACTTTAAATCAATTCTAAAACTGAACTTTGTTTTGTTACGTAAATGTTGCAGGCAAAAATAACACTACTTATGGATTTTACCTATTATGGTAAAAAAAGGAACATATGGTCATTCTTTTTTTTTTTTTTTGAGATGGAGTCTTGCTCTAGCACCAGGCTGGAGTGCGTTGGCACAATCTCGGCTCACTGCAGCCTCCTCCTCCTGGGTTCAAGTGATTCTCCTGCCTCAGCCTCCTGAGTAGCTGGGACTACAGGCATGCGCCACCACACCCAGCCAATTTTTTGTTTGTATTTTTAGTAGAGACGGGGTTTCACTATGTTGGCCAGGATGGTCTCGATCTGCTGACCTCATGGTCCCCCACCTCAGCCTCCCAAAGTGCTGGGATTACAGGCATGAGCCACTGCGCCCAGCCAGTCATTCATTCTTGCAACAAGCGTTTATTGAGCACCTACTGTGTGCTCACAGTAAAGAAACATGATCTTATCCCAGTAGAAGTAGATATTCTGAAAGAGAATAATTCTTAAACTGCTTAAAACAGGGGTCCCCACCCCCAGGCCACAGACCAGTACCAGTCCATGGTCTGTTAGGAACCAGGCCACACAGCAGGGGGTGAGTGGTGGGTGAGTGAGCACAGCTTCATCTGTATTTACAGCTGCTCCCCATAGCTTGCACTACCACCTGAGCTCCGCCTCCTGTCAGATCAGCAGCAGCGACATTAGAGTCTCATAGGAGTGTGAACCCTATTGTGAACTGCACATGCGAGCGATCTAGGTTGTGTGCTCCTTGTGAGACTCTAATGCCTGATGAATCTGAATCTAACGCCTGATGATCTGAGGTTGAACAGTTTCATGCCGAAACCATCCCCACCCCATCCTGCTACCCCAGTCAGTGAAAAAATTGTCCTCCATGAAACTGGTCCCTGGTACCAAAAGGTTGGGGACCACTGGCTTAAAATACCAATAAATTTTAAACCCTAAAACTTTGAAGAACAAGGTAAATTCGTGGGTTTTTTTAAATGTCCTACCCTTTAATTTGTTGTATTTTCCTATACTTTTTACACTATTTTATCCCGAACTATATATATGAGGTGAAAATATATATGAACAGGGATACTGAAGAGTATTTACTTTAAAATTAATTTCTTATGATCACAAGCACATGATGGCATAATTACAAAGCTTGGAAGTATTCAGATAGAAAATCAAAGGTGTTTCAATACAGTAGAATCCCAGGACTGCATTTTAAAATCGCTTCACAGATCACACTCGCTGGTGGCAAATATCATCATCGTTGCTGAAGGACAGAAAATACTGATGTGTGTTTTAACTAACCGGTATATTGATCCATGAGACTGCACAGAAGACCATGCAGCCAGGAGGTGCACTGTCAGTGGCTGCTTCTTTTGCTCCACACCTTCAGTGCAGCTGCATGTTCTATAGAATACACCTGCTTCACAGCCCCATGGACATCCCTACAGGCACTGTCATGTGAAGCCTTGCCTAGTAGCTCCCTCCAGTGCAAATGAAGCTCATAGTTTTGCAAGGGGGAAACCTCTTGTTCACATATCCTTTGATTCCCCTGATGGAGTAGACTGCCTTTGTTCCATACAGGCAAAGTAGGGATATTTTAATATCATCCTACTTCTTATTAGCATTTCATTTGTCTATGTACTGTATTTCATTTGTATGTCTCCT
This sequence comes from Rhinopithecus bieti, assembly GCF_001698545.2. Taxonomy (NCBI): domain Eukaryota; kingdom Metazoa; phylum Chordata; class Mammalia; order Primates; family Cercopithecidae; genus Rhinopithecus; species Rhinopithecus bieti. The sequence goes on from NW_016807772.1 coordinate 2,475,546, forward strand.
GAAACATTCAAATGGAAAACATAAGAACACTTTATGTACAATCTGGAAAAAAATTACCTGAGAAATCAATTAAAGATTTTTCCCCTTTTCTGATTGCCAGAAATGCTTTTGTTATTAAGTCTAGAGAATGATTAACTGATGAAAATGTTGCAGTTACCTCTTCGTCAATTTTAGATTTTTTATGTGTAGAGCAGAAGAAATGATTTAGCTTTACAATTTCTTCACACTGGTTTTTTGTTGTCGTTTTGTTTTTTGCATCAGATGGGTTTAGACATTAAATGAAAATGTAAAAGAGAAACAAGTGGTGGGGCACAGTGGCTCACACCTGTAATCCCAGCACTTTGGGAGGCTAAGGTGTGCGGATTACCTGAGGTCAGGAGCTCGAGACCAGCCTGGCCGACCCTGTCTCTGCTAAAAATACAAAAAAAAAAAAAAAAAAAAATAGCCGGATATAGTGGCTCGCGCCTGTAGTCCCATCTACTCAGGAGGCTGAGGCACGAGAATCGTTTGAGCCCGGGTGGCAGAGGTTGCAGTGAGCCATGATGCACCACTGCACTCCAGTCTGGGTGGCAGAGGGAGACGCTGTCTCAATTAAAAAAATAAAAAGAGAGAAAAAAAGGGAAACAAGTATTTTTCAAGGAGCTAGAATCCCAGGCTTAGACTTAAGCCTAAAGGCACCTGTGTAGTGCATCCATAGCAAAAACTTTAAAGATAAAATGAAATATAAATGCTTAAAAGAATAAGAGATAATTATTCAAAAAGAAGTAGTTGATGTCATTGGCATTGCACTTACCTTCTAATGCTGGAATGTCTAAGGTTGCCAGGTGAAGACAGGCTGAGAGATGATTCCCTGGGCCTAGTTCCATAGTCTGCGAATTACATTATATAAGAGAGAATAATCACTTAAAATAGATCCACCCTCCAGGATTTCTTTCAATACTGTTTTTCGCCATCACTTTTAAATAATTGCTTCTTTGCTTTGCTTTAAAACCTGGCAAAGCGCAGGATCCAGATCTGTGCAAATGTCAGTGAGTTACTAAATGAATGATTTAACAGGCTTACCTTGGAAGTTTTTTATTCCTTCAATAATCCTTTACGTAAATTGGGTTCATTTCATTCTATGCAATTACCCTGAAGAAGCATGCCAGCTTTTTCTTAACATCAAGTGCAAAATAAGTTCTAGTCTAAATAATGAATGTAGGCCTGTGCCTGGGCCTTATTTAATAAGAAGCATCGAAAGTGGATCTCAAATTCAAAGTAAAATGAGTTCAAGAAAAACTGCTTTCAGGTATTGATACAGACAGATCAAAAGGGCAAAATGGAGTCCCAAATCTTAAAGCATAGGCCTTAGCTTAAATATTGTATCCCACCGAGAAGAGAAGGCTCTGTTTTCTCCGCGTGTCACCCTGGGCTGCACATCAAACTCATAGCTAAATAAGCAGTGTGATGAGTGGAGGCCCTGGCAGGGGTGAGTGAGGATGTGCTACAGCCTCAGCAGTACCAGCTAAGGAACTATGGGCCTCAGTTGAGGGCTCAGAGGGGATGAAGGATGTTCCAGCCTTGGGCAGGCTGAAGGAAAGTGCTGAATACAAGGAAGAGGACTGAATAGGGAAATAAGAGCGTTCCTTAGTGGTTTGTAGAGATCAGCTTCCCCAAGGTGCTCAAATACCTGGAAAGTCACCTTCTGCACAGGCGGGCCATGCTGTTTTCATGTTAGAAATAAAGGCAGACAGATTCCAATCACAGCCATCCCGGAGGTCCAGGATATAATATCTCAGGGAAGCAATTTAGCAAAAATTTGAAATGAACATTTACTTTCTCATCTTTCCTAAAAACGTGTGTGTGTGTGTTCGCGCACGCGTGTGCATGTGTGTGTGTGTGTTGAACAGATGGGGTTGATCATAATACATGACTTCAAATGATATTTAATTTTTTATAAAAGCAATTATTTTTCAGGGTCAAGCTAGTTTTTCTATAATGTAAAACTGCCCTCTGATCTTCCTCCTAAGTAAGCGTGCCCTGCATTTTGATATGCAGATCCAGGCTTCAACTTGGTGTCTTACATTACTGTGTTTGTAAAGGCTCATCAGAAGAGATCATACTGAAAATCCATTTTAGAGCTTCAATTTCACTCTGGTTTTGTAGTTGATTAGAATTCGTAATAACACAGGAGTGTATTCAGACCAGCCATTCTTCCCATAAAAAAAAAAAAAGACATAGTTAACCATGTGTTTCATTTTTCTAGATTATCTCATCACTTATGCAAGTTTATGTTCATTTGCTGTATGTTCATCTGTACTGGATGCTGCAGTGGAATATCTACTGCTATCTAATTCTGAGGAAAGACACCATTCTTTCTCTCTTTTTTTCTTCCCTCCCTCCCTCCTCTTCCCTCCCTCCCTCCCTCTCTCTCTCTCTTCTTTTCTTTCTTTTTCTTCTTTTCTTTCTTTCTTTTCTTTCTTTCTTTCCTTTCTTTCCTTTCTTTCTCTTTCTTTCTCTCTCTCTCTTTCTTTCTCTTCTTTCTTCTTTCTTTTCTTTTTTCTTTTTTTCTGAGACGCACCGTCACTCTGTCCCTTAGACTGGAGTGCAGTGGTGCAATCTCAGCTCGCTGCAACCTCCACCTCCCGGGTTCAAGCCATTCTGCCTCAGCCTCCCGAGTAGCTGGGATTACAGGTGCCCACCACCACACCCAGCTAATTTTTGTATTTGTTTAGTAGAGACAGGGTTTCACCATGTTGGCCAGGCTGGTCTTGAACTCCTGAGCTCATGTGATCCACTCTCTTCAGCCTCCCAAAGTGCTGGGATTACAGGCGTGAGCCATTGCACCCAGCCTTTTTTTTTTTTCTTAGACCCTGAAAATAATCTGAATTATTCTACCCTTTGGACATTTTACCTTTAGCAATGATTAAATCATTACACCCCAAACAGTAGGAAATGTATTAATGGTATTTCTGCTATTTCTGGTGTCTGGGGTCATCATAGACCAGGAATAGAAGCTGATTATGAATTTTGTGTTGGGATTTAAACTACATTTACCTTTGGATCAGAGTGAATTTTTCTCCGCCTGAGCTGTCAGCCAAAACGCAATTGGATTATATCAGCCTGTGGTCACTGCTGACTCACTTGACAGGATTGTCTCTTGTATTAGTCTCAAAGGAATTCTATATTGCAAAAGAAGAATGTGTTTATTTCTTAAATGCCTTCACTGAGTGCAGAAGTTTAGGGTGATCCAGAGATGTTCTATCTCCCTGCCCGGGGTTTCACCACGAGGCTTGGAAGCCGCCACTTGGAAGCAAAAGCAAGTGTGGAAGCCAAGGCCAGATGGATGAAACCTGGGCAAAAAACAAGGCTGAGCTTCTGCCTCTGAGTCTCTGCCATCTTTATCCTTTTTCTCTCTTAAGATATTTTTTTTGACAGTCACCAAGTACCTGTCTTCCAGGATCAGCTTTTAACATCCTGCCCCTCTTTTCCATATCTCTTATTTCCCTTCTCTTCCTCTACTTCTTTTTGTCTTATTTCCCCATTAACCAGAAAACAATTGGTACAAAAGATTCAGTCATAATCACTAAATGCATTTACTCTGTGCTGGGCATTGTGCTGAGGATTTTATTTGCATTATCCCACTTCATCTCCATAATCACCCTATTGGGTAGATATTATTTTCATCTCCCTGCACAAATGAGAACATTGAGACCCAGAGACATTATCCACCTCATCCAGAATTACACAACTAGTAAAAAAAAAAAAAAAAAAAAAAAGAGCCAAGATTCAAACCCAGGTCCGTTCAGCATGACTACCTAGTGTTTTTAAACTATTAGAGCCTCCCAACAAAACAGAAATGTAACATGGCTATTTTTAGAGACACCTGAATGCTTAGATTAGCTCTGAGGTAGATTTGAGTTGTGAGGTAGATTTGAGTTGTGAGGTAGATTTGTAGCTGAAAGATTTGGTTGTCAGCTTTGGTTGTTTCCATGCAACCGAGAACAAACTGAGACTAAAGGGACACAGAATGAAGCCACGCGAGGTCATTTGGCCCCTGGGTGGTTCTCACCACAGGCCTCTTCATCATTTCACAGACACTTACATCAAGCAGTTTCCCGGTCATCATCAACACAGCATCCTGTCTCACAGGTGACTTTGATATCACAAAAACATCTCCATTTCCTTCTCGCTTCCCCTTCTCTGGTGCCAAGGAAGCCCATTTGTACATTACCACCTTCCTGAAAATCCTTAACCCTCTACTACCTTCCCGAAGCGTGGAGTTTTTCACTTATCTAGACAGCCTTGAAGCTGAATCTTCAGTACCAAGCCCTGTGAGATACTGATGGATGTTTAAAGAAGTACTGAATAATACCTTTCTACCCCTGAGCTTGTTTCCTGCTAAGCCCAGGAACCGATGATCGCGGTGGTGGTGATAGTGATGTGATGATGGTGGCATACTTACTGATTATTTGCTGTGTTTCAGACACGCAGTATAGAGCCTCTACCTCTACAATCATCTAATCCTCCATATCAGCCTTAGGAGATAGCTACTATTATTATCATTTCCATTTTACAGACGGAAAATGAAGCTCAGAGAGATTGAGTGATCTGCCTATGATTATCCGACTAAGAATTAGAAAAGCTGGAATTTATATCCAAGCAGTATATAGAATTCAAGACATAGCCATGGAGAAGCAGATACCTGGTCATAAAGAAGAAAATTTACTCGTTTTTTCCTGGGGCTGAGTTCCCCTCTTTCAGCTAATATCTGGGCTCCCCCTCCCCGCTCTCTATCCTGTGGCTTCAAGCAGAGACAGATTACTCCACAAATCTGTCTGTCAGAGAGCCAGCCACGTTTCTCCTGCCAGCACCCCTGATCCCAGGAGAAAATGGGTGCCCTATATGCCCTGGTCTCCCTCATGTTATAAACCTTGTATGTTGAGTGATTCATTTCTCCTTGAAAAATATGATCGCCTTTTGACATTTCTGCAGGAGAGTTCTAGTCAACTCTCCTTGGGAAAAAAATTCCACTGGTGGGAAGTGATAAAGGACAAGAACCCAAATGATGAACTGCAGGACAGAAAGACTCCGGTCTTTTCTCTGTCAGGAAAGAATCATTTGTACCTACAGGGTATCTTAGTTAGGAAGGCTTTTCTTCCAGACATCCAATCGGCTTCCTCCCTCGCTTCTTGAAGGTGTTTATTCAAAAACCACCTTTTGAATAAAGCACCTGTCCCGCCTTCGTGTTTTTCTCTTTAGGACATACCACTGTCTAACATCCTTTATATCCCACTGATTTGTCTGTTATGTGCCTTGCACAAGGATGTAGATTCCAGGAGAGGAGGGATTTTTCTGTGTTTTATTCGTTACCATATTCCCAGCACCCACAGCCATGCTTGGCAAATAGTCGGTGCTCGATAATTATTTATTGAATTAACCAAATAGGTCAAAGTCTTCTGTGTGTAATTTGTAAATGCTGAATGAGAGAATGGAAGTAGCTGTAGTATAGGGTAATTCATGGGAAAATATCTGGTTGAGTTATATTAGGAAATGTTAACTATGAAGTAATGGTGCTCATTTTAATGGTATTTGGTGGTATAGCATAAATGGGTATGATTGGGGAGCTTAGAAATGAGTAAGATTTTTCCCAATAAAATTAATACAATGTACTCTTTTTTACTTTGAAGAATTCGCTGTTTGAGGGGTCTTTCAAGATTCTTCAGGGTTAGGTAGACCGCAGTGAAAATTCAGAAGCCCTAAAGAAGTTAACGGTGGTGCACCAATACTCTGGAATATTGTGCAACAGTCAAAACAAATAAGAAGAATGGAATAGATCCCGTAGTGACAGCTCCAAGATGTGTAATTGAGTGGAAAAAAAAGAAACTGTAGTATATTTGTCTACAATAACACGTTTGTACACACACACACACCACTAGAAGATCTGGAAGGATACACATGAAACTGTTAACATTGCTTATAACCAGAAGTGAAAGGGGGTTCCATATGTGGGGGAAAACATCAGAATTTCACAATAATCAAAAGGGACTGCAATGTTATTTGCAATACTTATGTTTGTATAATGAAACGTATTAATGGATGACTTAACGTAACTAGATTTTTAGAAATCAAAACAGGAAGCAAAAGAAATTGCTTCTGATCAGGGAGGTAAAAGGATAGGGCCCTGCCAGAGGCAGAAAGTGTAAAAATACACAGATTGTTTTTCACTAGAAGACCCAGAAGTGTCCATGAGAGTGTCTAAATGATTTGAATTTATTTGTCATCAACGTGCTTGTAAGTTTCTAACATAAAGTTGATGACTCTACAAATCTCTCCTTGCTTTCCTCAGAAAAGCCCAAACCATGTATTTCAAATGCATAATTTGTAAAGATTGTGATGATGTGCACAGAAAATTTTGTCATTTCCACCTCATTGAAAAAGGCTTCTCACTTCCTTAGCCAGATCATCTCTCTAATCCTCAGACTAAACCTGAACAGCTCTGGGATACATAATGACTACAGAAGCAATTTCAGAAACTTCTGGAGGGAAGCATCACACAAATGAATGATTCTGTGGTTCAGAATTATTAGCTTGATGCCCAGATGCATATCATATTTGCAAGAGGCAGTTTACAATCTGCTCATCTTGACAAATGCAGCACAAGGGGATCTAAATCCCTGCATTTGCAATTTCTGTCTCTCCCTCTCCAAATTTATAGTGAAATTGTAGACACCAGTAATGTGTCAGGGTTGAGTGAACTGAGGTCTCTGCTGTGCTCTCACAGCTCCATTTCACTCAAAGGAGAGTAATAAATGGAAAGCAACAAAAAAGTCTCAGCAGATAATGAATCTGCGTCCTAATGACCTTCCCAAACTACAAAATGGATTTGTGATTTACTTGCTATTGCCCAAACCATTTGGTGCCTGTAGTGAGGTGTTAAAGTATTTTGGACACTTTAGACCACAAATGTGCATTTTAAGCAGTTCCTCAATGATTCAAGAAGGCTCCGAAATATCTTTTCCTGTCAAGGTAAAATTTTTCATCAATGACAGTGGAAGACATGTTTCCACTTCCCTGTTTACCGCCTTGATAATGATGTGATTGATTACTAAGGAGTCTTGGTCTGTTCTGCAGAACCTGGGACTACAGTGTGGCCATTTATATAAGATATGGATGTTACAAGCCAATGCGTGGTATCACACATCTGTCTTTATTTTAAAACCACTTGGTCTCTGGCAAGGATTGGAGAGTGGAGGCTCACATTTATTCAAGGGAAGTCATGTGCAAAATAACATGTTTGTTTGCTGAACAGGTCTGTCACTTGCTGGTCATCTCCATCTGGGTTTGCTGCAAAGGAAGCAGTTGATTGTTCACTACTAGGACATCAATACCAAATAGGAATAATACATATGAAATGGTCTGAAATTAGTAGTCTTTAGAAATGAAAAGCAGCTAGGCACAGTGGCTCATGTCTATAACCCCAACACTGTGGGAGGCTGAGGCGAGAGGATTGCTTGAGCCCAGCAGTTCGAGGCTGCAGTAAGCTATGATTGTACCACTGAACTCCAGCCTGGAGAACAGAGGGAATCCTGTTTTTAAAATTAAAAAAAAAAAAAAGGCTCCTTGATTTTTAAAGACCTCTTTGTATTGCATCCAAATGTTGCCTTTTTTTTCATGCCAGAGCTAAAATGGAAATAAGTCACTAGATAAAGCAAAAGAGAACATCTATTGATTTTCATGGACTCAAACTTTTTATTCATTTAATCACCTCTCTATCCATATGTTCATCCAGTCAGTCCACAAACATTTAGTACAACTGTTGTACACTTTCCCAAGTAAAATAAAGATCAGTTTGAAATTCACTTTGCACTTCTTTCATCCAAAATTATATATTAGCTTGAGCAAAGCAATCCACTGGCTATATCTAGGGCTTCTGCAACCACCCACTATGTGCTGATGACATTCAAATTTCTACGTGGAGCCCAGACATCACTCTTGAATTCCAGCTTTATCATCAACTTCCTACCAGACCCTCGTTCATCAGTATTTAAGTATCCCACTAAACTTAATCGAAACACATCCAAATTGAATTCACCCTCTTTCCTTCTCCTCTTATTCTCTATCTGAGCTGGATGTATAGTGTGGCCTCTGCCAGAAGCACAGCTATGGCCGTAGATTGTTGCTTTTCCTCACCCTCAACACACAGTCAGTTTCCAAGTGCTATTATCTACTCCTTTGTGTATCTTCCTGCATCCCATTGCCTCGGTCTTGCTTCACTTTCTTCTCATCCTTCCTGCAAACTAGCATGATAGATACCAGCCTGGTCTCAGCACAGGTCTCAGTTCCCTTCCGAACCATCCATGACAGCAGTGTCAGCATAGTCTCTCAGAAACTGCAGATCTGGTTATTCCTCTGTTTCAGACCTTCACTGGCTCACCCCAGCATTCAGGAAGATGCCCAAACAACGGCCTTTACAGCCCGGCCCCTGTTTATCTTTTCAGGCACCTCCCACAAGACTCCAGTGTAGAATCCTCAGAAATCCTTGTGAGTTATCCCTTGCACCATGAGCCCTCTCACCTCGATAGAGTGGCAATTTAACTCATGCAGCTACTACTATGCATTGATTAGAGACCCTGAGGGACCCAGATGAATTGAAAGATTCAATAGTATTGATGTCATAGACCAATGCATTCAAAAAATCAGCATAGCATCATTAGCACAAATGAAACTGGCTTTAATGGAATTTATCCTGGACTGGATTGTTTTTTAATTTGGCTGGGGTACCACCCCAAAAGAGTAAATGAAATTCCACATGTCAGCTAGGCGTGGTGGCTCACGCCTATAATCCCAGCATTTTGGGAGGCCGAGGTGGGCAGATCATGAGGTCAGGAGTTCAAGAGCAGCCTGGCCACATGATGAAACCCCATCTCTACCAAAACTGTAAAAAATCAGCCGGGTGTGGTGGCGTGCACCTGTAATCCCAGCTACTTGGAGGCTGAGGCAGGAGAATTGCTCAAACTTGGTTGGTGGAGGTTGCAGTGAGCCACACCACTGCACTCCAGCCTGGGCAACAGAGCAAGACTCCGTCTCAAAAAAAAAAAAAAGAAAAGAAATTCCACGTGTCCTCCTCTGTCTCAGTATTCTTACAGTGGTGATTCAAGAACTGCTTTTTAGGGAAAACTGGAAAGAAAACACAATGGATTTTTCTAGAAAACGTGTTTGCTTAGCCATTAATAAACTTGTTTTTCCTTAACCATCAGGACTTAGTTTGTTATTATGCATTGGAACTCTCCAAGAGAGGGATTTAAGGGGCAGCTTTTCTCCAGGTTGAACAGGGAAGCCTGGTTTCAGAGCACTGATTAATAGCTCCCCATAGTGATTTTCTTTGAATGCAATCTGGCTTCCCTGTATTCCAAAGTAATAAATATTCTTTCAGCTGTGCAGTAGCATTTAAGGACTACCTGCTTAATCTTTAATTGGTTAAGTAGTTACAACCTCAAATTATATGGTATAAAAATATTGCAATAGATCACAGTATTGTCAATTTTCTCCTACAGAACTCTGACATTCTCAAACGTAACAAAGCTCACCTCTCTCACGTTAATGACTGAAATGTCCTTGGAATAGAGAATGGCGTAGTTATTATTTGCAAAGAAAGTATACTTCTGTCTCCTGAATGTCAGGAACCCACATGTCATGTGCACGTGAGTGTGTGTGTGTATGTGTGTGTGTGTTGGAGGACGTGTAGACCTTGAATTGGGGCTTCATTTTCTGTACATCACTGATGAAGTAGCTTTATATGTGTTCCCTTCACCCCAGTCAACTTATCTTTTAACTAATCCTGTAAGGATCATTTAACTTATCCTTATCAGATGTGTCTCCTCCTCCAGGAAGTCTTCCCTCACTTCCGTCTTCTACCTAGATTCAGGTGTCCCTTGTCTGGGCTGCCACAGTGCTCCGTTCATTGAATCAACACTTATTGAGTAATTTTCATGTCAGGTACACGGCTTGGTACTAGTAATTTAGAGATGGATAAAACTAGTCCCTCAAGGAGTTAAGACCCAGCCTACCCCTGTCCAAACTACATTGTAATTGTTTGGGTTATCTGTCTCTGGTATCGGACTGTGCCTGGTATATGCTGGATGTCATATTAACAAATGGATGGATAAATAAAAGACCTTTGCTTCAGCAATATGTTAATATCAAAAGGGAGACCATCCAGGGCTTTAATATGTAATAAATTTCCATTAAATTTCACTGGAAAAACTGTTAATAAACGAGGTCTGGGTGCTAAGATGATGGAGAAGTCTCCACGCTGCTCAACTATTGTGTTGGGGTTAAACAGGCAAGAAACTAGCTTGTTTGGGGTACAGGTGGGCCAACCTGGGTCCCCAGGGAAGACAGGCCTACATATTCAGGGCTCATACAACTGGGTCCCAAGATAAGTCACATAATCTACTGTTAATTATACTAGGGATGCCATTAAATCACATTCCTTTCCTTATTTAAGAAGAAAACTAGCTCTCTAGCTCACCGCAGACGACCTCTTCCCCCTTTCCCTTCTCTCCCATACCCACCTTATCTAAGAAAAAGTTCAAATGTTTAGCCAATCAAGTCTAGCTTAGATTGTGCAATCTGACCCCAGCCAATAAAAAAAGAGCACAAGGGCAAAATTTACGTCAAGAACAAAAACTTTCACTCTCCTTTGTTCTGTGTGCTCTCGTAGTGACTAGCCAAACAAGAAGCACCCCTCTGCACAGAAGTAACTTTGCTTTGTTAAGAAATCTTTTGTCTAAGTACTCATTTTCCTTACGACGCCGAGCTTTATTTCCAACATCTACTCTTCTCTTCTTCTCTCACCTCCTGATATGGTTTGTACCTGTGTCCCTACCCAAATCTCATGTTGAATTGTAATCCCCAGTGTTGGAGGTGAGGCCTGGTGGGAGGTGATTGGATCATGGGGCAGAGTTCTCATGAATGGTTTAGCACCCTCCCCTTGGTGTTGTTCTCATAATAGCAAGTGAGTTCTCCCGAGATCTGGTTGTTTAAAAGTGTGTGGCACCTCCTCCCATCTCTTTCTCCTGCTTTTGCAGTGTAAGACACCCACTTCCCCTTTACCTTCTGTCACGATTGTACGTTTCCTGAGGCCTCCTCAGAAGCAGAAGCCACTGTACTTCCCAAACAGCCTGCAGAACCATGAGCTAATTAAATCTCTTTTCTTTCTAAATTACCCAGTCTCAGATATACCTTTATAAGAATACGATAATAGACTAACACACCTTCCTACTGCGCCTGCACCCCCATCCATCCCATCCCAATCAGCAAAGTCTCTAGAATACACCCTGTGTGATTTCTGTCTCTGATGAAATTGCCAGCACTAAAACGTGTCATTGAAAAAGGTCTTTTTTGCTTACATTGATCTAATTCTTCTATAAAGAAGCAACAATTAGTAAATCCTGGAGGACTTTCCTTCTAGTATGAGTCTAATTGTCAGAATAAAGTTAGTAGAAATAAAGTAGACAATTTTTGTTGTGTTTTGTTTTATTTTGTTTTGTTTTGTTTTGATATGGAGTCTTGCTCTGTCACCCAGGCTGGAGTACAGTGGCACAATCTCGGTTCACTGCAACCTCTGCTTCCTGGATTCAAATGATTCTCCTGCCTCAGCCTCCAGAGTAGCTAGGATTACAGGTGCCGGCCACCACACCCGGCTGATTTTTGTATTTTTAGTAGAGACAGGGTTTCGCCATGTTGGCCAGGCGGGTCTCGAACTCCTGACCTCAGGTGATCACCCGCCTCAGCCTCTCAAAGAACTGGGATTACAGATGTGAGCCACTGCGCCTGACCAACAATTTTTTAAATATACTTTTTTTTCTACTGAGTTTTCTACCCTGAATAAAGACTAACACAGGAAAAATATCTCACTGTGATGTAATCATTGAGCACTGTTGTTTTGTTTGACATAGTGGAACTTTGTAATGCTAAATTGCTTAAAAAGAAACCTTACATTGTTTGCCAAAATAAAAATGGAATAGAGATGATTTCCTGTCTCTCTGTAGACACGAAATTTCAAGCAGAAAAATGTGTTTTGAACCCAGCAAAGAGAAAGGGGACTTTCCAGATACTCAGTCCATGCCTTTTTCTTATCATTGCTTGGGTGTTTTCATATTGTAATTAATTTTTTTTTAACCACAGAGGATCTCGACATGGCTTCAAAGAATTTCTCTTAAAAAATCAATTAACACATTGCTTATTGATCCTATTTTATGAGCATCCAAAGCAAAAGGCTTAATTCTGTGCAATTCTTCTCACAACTACCAAATAATTGAGTTCTTTGAGGTACTTTGTTACATGGGTAGAGATGAGAGAATGCTTGTTGTGTAGGGAACTTGCGGTAGAGTACGGTTTGTAAGTAGGCCTTCCAAGCATTGTTGGGATCAAGAGATTTGCAATATAGAACTCTCTACTAGAAATATTTATGAAAAGGTATTTTATTGAACAATCTTTTTTTCCTAAGTAAAAGATCCTAGCCAGGCATGGTAGGATAATCTCAGCACTTTGGGAGGCTGAGGCAGGAGGATCACTTGAGGTCAGGAGTTCAACAAAAAGGATTCACTTTTGCCTCCATGATTCAGTGATTAAGATGCAACAGAGCAGTGGGTTAAGAACACAGACTTTAAAACCAGACTGCCTGGGTTTGAATTTCAACCCCGCCACTTAAAAGCAAGTTTCTTAACCTCTCTTTGACTTCATTTCTTCGCTTATAAAAAGGGGTAATAATAACAGTACTTAGCTCCTAACCTTGTGAGGAGAATATGAATTCATTAATTAATACATCCTAGGTGCTTCATATGGTACCTGGCACCTAGTCAATACTGTTCTAAATTCCCTTTCCAACTCCTATCCCAACCTTGGGCTATTTTTTACAGTGGTTGCATGAACTATGGCTACCCTAAAGCAACTAAAAAAATAGAGCAGTTATATATCCTTTAGTGTGACTGAAGGAAGATCCTTTCTCAATACACACAGCTACAAGGGACAGACTTAGAAATGGTAAATAATCACTTTCAGAACTCTAGCCCATATGTTTCCCTAGGGCAAACCACTTCCTTTCCAAATATGAATTTCACGTAAGAGAATAAACATTTACAAATAGCTGGAAAGAAGCAAGGCTCCATATAGGGACATAAACTAATGCCTGTCTTTGCCAGATACCAAGTCCCTGAGAAATCTATCTCTGAAAAACCTTTAAACTACACGAAGCAAACTGTCAGTTTAAGGGGAAAAGGGGGGATTTTAAAGTCACTGTCTCCTATTAAATATTGCAGATACACAGAGAGAGAGAGAGAAAAAAAGAAGAGAATTTGTGCTTTATACTAAAAAGGGACTTAGAATTAAAAAAAAGCAGCCTGCACTACCCTGGGGAAAGGAGACCTTGTCTTCTTTCCAAGTTCCATCACTGACAACCTCTGTGATGTGATCTTGGGTAAAACCCTCAACCGCTGGGGGCATCAGCTTCCTCAGCTGTAAAACGAGAGAGTTAAACTAGATCTACAAGATTTCTTATAGCTCCGACATCCTATGACTTTATAAAATAAAATAGATGTTAAATGTATCCAGCAGGCAACAGAAACTAACTCTGGAAACGTAAGCAGGTAAACGATATTTTTGCAAGTATATCACTGGTAGCCCACAGAATCAAAGGGAAGGCTGGAGAACCAGGTTCAGAACTGGTGTGGTTTGGCTGTGTCCCTAGCCAACTCTCATCTTGAATTGTAGCTCCCATAATTCCTACATGTCATGGGAGGAACCCAGTGGGAGGTAATTGAATCATGGGGGCGGGTCTTTCCCTTGGTGTTCTTGTGATAGTGAATAAGTCTCATGAAATCTGATGGTTTTATTAAGGAGAGTTCCCCTGCTCACACTTTCTTGCCTGCCGCCATGTAAGACGTGACTTTGCTCCTCCTTCGCCTTCTGCCATGATTGTGAGGCTTCCCCAGCCAGGGAAAACTGTGAGTCCATTAAATTTCTTTCCTTTATAAATTGCCCAGTCTCGGATATGTCTTCATTAACAGCATAACAGACTAGTACTAGAACCAAGGCAGTTTGCTGAGGATAGGCAATGTGTTTGGGGTTTAGAGGCAGGAATAACTGAACTATGCTACTGAAGTGAATGAGCTTCATTTCTTCCACCCTTACCTCACTGAATCCAAAACTCAAAGTCCTAAGATAGAGGGGTCAAATTAGTCTAGCTCAAATCACATGCCACTCATCGGCTGGTGGGCAAGAACCCTTGATTAATAGTCCCACCAAGACATTGTTCAATGTGTGAGAGGGATTCCCTAAGAGGACATTGGGGTATGATTATGAGAAGTGCAATGACTACTGGGCAGCTCTTTACTACAAATGTTGTGTCTGTCTTTGTGATACCACACACTAATAGAACTTTTCTAAGTCAAAATTGATGGACTATTTTCACAGCCCATCTGAAAACGGATATAACTTTGGATGGAGATAATGGCCCCATGACAACACTGTCCATACACAGATGTGACCACCCATCTCAAAATGTTAGACAGTGACACATGCTTGCAGAACAGCCTTCACGTGCCTCAAGAGATTGTTCTGGGGGAAAAAACACAAGTCTGTGTTTTGTTTTAAATGTTTATCTTGGCTGGGCACGGTGGCTCACATCTGTAATCCCAGCACTTTGGGAGGCCAAGGCAGGTGGATCACAAGGGCGGGAGTTTGAGACCAGCCTGGCCAACATGGTGAAATCCCATCTCTACCAAAAATACAAAAATTAGCTGGGTGTGGTGGCGCTCACCTGTAATCCCAGCTACTTGGGAGGCTTAGGCAGGAGAATCTCTTGAACTCTGGAGGCAGAGGTTGCAGTGAGTCGAGATCACACCACTGCACTCCAACTCTGGGCAACAGAGCATGACTCCATCTCAGAAAGAAATAAAAATAAAAATAAATGTTTCTCTCTTTGCACATCCCCTTGGATGTGAGAAAGAACATTCATAGAGGCACCCAAGAGTCACTTTCCTCTTCTTCCATGTTTGCAGAGCCCTGGTTTTGTTCTGATGGTCAATTCTCCTCCCCAACTTGAGAATCAAGTTAATCTTGATTGGTTGGAATTAGTCATGATGGTCCCATACCCCCTGCCATTGGGTGGTTTAAGGGTGGCTCTGTGACCTTGTTCTAGATGCTCTGACATGAGAATAAATCTGCTGGTGGTGGAGGAGACTTCTCGTAAAGGTTTCTTCACTTGTATAAAGGACATTGTGGCTATAGGTTATAGTGGTGGCTCATGCCTGTAATCCCAGCTCCTTAGGACGCTGAGGCAGGAGTATGTTTGAGCCCAGGAGTCCATGACCAGCCTAGGTAACTAAAAAAGAAAAATCATGGTGTAAAGATATGATGATTGGGCTGGGTGCGGTGGCTCACGCCTATAATCCTAGCACTTCGGGAGGCCAAGGCAGGTGGATCACGAGGTCAGGAGTTCAAGACCAGCCTGGCCAACATGGCGAAACCAAATCTCTACTAAAAATGCAAAAATTAGCCAGATGTGGTGGTGGGTAATCCCAACTACTTGAGAGGCTGAGGCAGGAGAATTGCTTGAACTCAAGAGGCAGAGGTTGCAGTGAGCTGAGATCACGCCCCTGCACTCCAGCCTGGACAACAGAGCGAGATTCCGTCTCAAAAAAAAAAAAAAAAAAAAAAATAAAAGGATGTGATGATTGTTGGTGCTATGGCCCCATCATTTAATATAATCTTTCATTGAAACCATGAGAGGGGAAGCCTCAACACAAACACCAACAATCTGAAGATGGCAGAGAGGAAAGAGAAGAGAGAACTTGAGTGCTTGATGATATGAGTCTTGAATTAACCAACCCTGGAAGCACTCCATTAGAATTTCCCATTAGATAACATAATAAATCTTCTCATCATTTAAATTACTTTCACTTGGACCTTCTACTATTTGCAGATGAAGTATCTTTTCTTTAGTTGACATGTAATAATTGCACATATTTGTGGGATATAGAGTAATATTTTGATACATATGTAATGATCAAATCAGGGTAATCAGCATGTCCATCACCTCAAACATTTATCATTTATTTGTATTGGGCACCTTCACAATCCTCTTTTCTACCTATTTTGAAATGTTCAATACCATTTTGTTAACTATTGCCACCATGTAGTGACTATACAGTGACTTCCTACCTGGAATTTTTTAACCATTAACCAATCTCTCCCTATCCTTCCATCTCTCTACCCTTCCCAGCTTCTAATAACCACAATTCTACTTTCTACTTCTACGAGCTCAACTATTTTTTCTAACTTTTGCATGAGTGAGAACATTTGATATTTATCTTTCTATATCCGGCTTATTTCCCTTAACACGATGGCCTCTGGGCTCATCCACGTTGCTGTGAATGACAGAATTTTATTTGTGTGTGTGTGTGTGTGTGTCTGAATTGTATTCCATTGTGTATATTGATATGGTTTGGCTGTGTCCCCACCCAAATCTCATCTTGAATTGTAGCTTCCATTGTGGGGAGGGACCCAGTGGAAGATAATTGAATCAGGAGGGCAATTTCCCCCATACTGTTGTCATGGTAGTAAGTAAGTCTCATGAGATCTGATGGTTTTATATGGGGAAACCCATTTTGCTTGGCTCTTATTCTCTCTTGCCTGCTGCCATGTAAGATATGCCTTTTACCTTCTGCCATGATTATGAGGCCTCCCCAGCCATGTGAAACTATGAGTACTTTAAACTTCTTTTTCCTTATAAACTACCCAGTCTTGGGTATGTCTTTATTAGCAGTGTGAAAATGGACTAATGCATATACGCACCACATTCTCTTTATTCGTTCATCCGTTGATGGATCTGTAGCTTGGTTTCATATTTGGGCTACTTTGAATAGTGCTGTAATAAACACTGGGGTGCAGATAATTCTTTGATACATTGATTTCCTTTCCTTTGGATAAATACCCAGTAGTAGCATTGCTGGATCATGTGGTAGTTCTATTTTTAGTTTTTTAAGAAACCTTCATACTATTTTTCATAATGGCTATATTAATTTACATTCTCACCAATAATGTACAGGAGTTTCCTCTTCTCTGCATCCTCTCCAGCATTTATGTTATTTTTTGTCTTTTTGAGGATGGCCATTTGACTTGGAGTGAGATGATACCCCAGTATGGTTTTGATTTGTATTTCCCTAATGATTGGTGATGTTGAACATTTTTTCATTACTTTTCTGTTTTTATGTCCTCTTTTCAAAAAAAAAAAGTCTACTCAGAACCTTTACCAAAGTATATAATTTCCAGTTCACAGAAGATTTTTTAAATGTATATTTTAGTTTTCATGACTCTAGGTTAATCTGGTAATACGCCTTACTTAAATTTTCAAGATTTAAGAACTCTTTTCCACTCATTATCCTAAGATTGCCAACCATCAGAGTAGTAAAAATAGTCGGAGATGGTGAAGAAATATGTAGACAGAAAAAGAAGTAAAATAGACAAGGAGACAGAGAAGGAAGTAAACAGAGTCAAATTATGAGAATAAACTGTGTCAGAAAATTGAGTTCAAGTCTTTATTCCACAATGTCTGACAGAAAGGGAAAGGAAGATAGTTCAGAGAGAGATAAACAGACAGAAGTTATCTACTGACAGAGGGAGAAGGTAAGGATGGATGCAATTCAGTACAATGTTTGTCTATTTTTAAATTTTATTTTACTAAATATTAAGTAGGTACTAAAGTTCATTTTAAAATTTATGTAAGCTATATAGAATCATGACCCAATGAACTCTCATACACCTGCCACCAAGTTTATGAAAGGACATTATCATTGTGCTAGAAGGCCCTGATGTGTGGGCCTCCAATTCCATCCCCTTACAGATAACCCGAATCTACAGCCAACATCTGGCTAACTCCATTAACCCAGATGATTATTGCTTGGGAGAAGCAGGTTGGAGAGAAGTGAGTACCTATCATCAGAGACTCAGAAGCTGGAGATGATATGGTTCCCGCTCTCACTCACAGTCTGGTAGGGAAAGAGAAATGAATACAACTAGCTGTGGTACAAGGCAAGATGTGAGAAGTACCATGATAAGAGGACTAAATCCTAGAAAAATGCAGAAAAAGAACCAGATATTGTGCCATCTGGGGTGAGCAGGGGAAACTTCATGGACAAGGTGGTCTATCTGCCTTTGATGAAAAGGATTTATAAGGATGAAAGGAAAGGGCAAATGTAACAATCATTAAAAAGGCAGGGAAGAGAACGTGGTCTGAATGACTGTTCCATACAGGGATGACTGAGTATAGGAGAGGGAAGAGTACAACTTCAGGCTAGGATGAAAGTACAGAGTTTGGCAGAAATCCTCTGGAAAATAAAAATTCTTCTAGAAACTAAAATCTAGTAGTTATAAGTTTGGGCAATATTTATTTTCTGCACACAGGAGTCTAGAAGATTTTCACGTGTGTCTCATCTCTCCTTTCTCTGCCTATCCTATCACCCCTGCATCAAATCACTTATCAAACACCACCAATTCTCCATCCATACCCTCTCTTCTTTCTCTTCTTCTTTCTGCCACTCGAATTCCACTGCGTGCTTAATGACTAAAAGACTCCCGCATGGTGCCATGTTTCCTGTCTCACTCTTCAATCTACACCTGAATTCTTTGAATGGAAGGTTAGGGACCTGGCTGCTCAACAGGATGCAGAGGTCAAGGAGATGACTGTGGCTTACAGCTGGGGAGGAAAGCCTGCAGTGAGAGCCACGAACTCAGGACTAAGCCACAAGTCATAGGGAGGGGGTGTGGGTGGGTCAAGGTCAAGTTTGGAACCAACTGGAAAGCAGGGTACACAAAAAGCTAGTGGTGTCAATGGGAAGCCATCAATCATACGAGGCACCAAGGACCACAGGTTGGTTGTTAATGGGGCCAGTTGTATGGAGAGGGGGACAGAACTGCCAGGCTAGGGGAGACACACAGGACCAGTGACCACATAGCAACTCCAGTGAGATGTCTTCTTCCAGGGCCCAGTTCACCCAGCCTCCTTGAGCTCCTTGAAGAGATCTTTGACAGTACTCTCAGCCACAGCCACTTCTCAGGCACGCCCTCCCATCCATTTTGCTCTCTTTGCCCTGTCTCTACCCCACAGGGCAGATTGTAGAAGCTGCACAGGCTTTGCAGCCTGACCAACCTAAGATTGAAGCATATCAATCAATAGGATTGGTGAGCTTCTCTTAGCCTCAGCTTCCTCAGAGAGAATGACACCTGTTTCAAGGCATCATTGTGAGGAAGAAATGAGAGTACACAAGGCCCATGCCAGATGTAGAGTGAAGGCTTGATAAATAGGTCTTTATTTTTCGGAGACAGGGTCTCACTCTGTTGCCTAGGTTGGAGTGCAGTGGTACAACCATAGCTCACTGCAGCCTCACACTCCTGGCCTCAAACGATCCTTCTGCCTTTGCCTCTCAAAGTGCTGGGATTACAGGTGTGAGCCACTGCACCCGGACTAGTTCTTTACCCAACAAATATTTACAAAGGACCTTCTGTGAGTCAAACACCCTACCAGCTGCTGGGGATACTATGGTGAGCAGAACCAGACATGATCCGTGTCCTCATGCAGCTTCCAGTCTAGAAAGGAAGCCAGACATTAATTCGTAACCACAAAAATAATGACAAAGTAATAGGTATGAAAAGGGTTATGGGGGCTAAGAACGTGTGTATATTTGAGAGGTTTGGTGATTCTGAGAAATCGGGAAAAGCCATCTTCAAAACCCTGCTCAAAAGCCTGCCCTAATTCCTCCCAACTGGAAATGATCCTATTGGCTTGTAAATTCTCAGCAGGAAGCCTGCATCCTGCAATTGACACTTAGCTTACCATATTGTGTCTAGTATTTTCACCAGAGGCGTACACATCCTGTCTCCTCTGCCGGAGTGTAAATTCTCTGTAGGCAGTGTAGGCCATCTACACCTTTATGTGCTTCACAGTATCTGTTAAAAGTCAATTATTTTAATGAATAGGTGAAATTGGCTTCCTGAAAGCTGCCACAATTTAACTGGACTCGAAGCTTAATATATGCTTTTTGCAAGCCAAGTTCTCATTGATTTCTAAGTCATTTGTCAGAACATAAGAGGTAGTGTGTAGGGAAACAATAATTTTGCTTCTGAGAAGTTGCATAATATCCATATCTCATAGGGTGTAACACCCCTACACGCCTGCTGAAAAATCCCAGACCTGAGTTTGACTCACCTATTATTTAGGAATACACAGACAAGAAAAAGCGAGACTACTATAATTCCGTTTGCCAAATCTTCAATCTCTAAATTTTACAATTAGAATCTCAATTTGTGATCTATAGAAAAAAATAATCGAATACCAGAAAAAAAGAAAAAAAAAAACAAAACTCTGGAATATTCATGCCTGTTAGATTGCTTATGTAGGAAGGGAAAATATCTTTTCCTTCTACCCTTTTAAATTCGGAGCTGAATCCTCTATAACAAAAGATTAACCAGAGACAAACATAGTGATTTATTTAAATAAATTCTACATAACACAAGGGCTATCTCTAGGAAATGAAGATCAGAGGAAACAGTTACACTTGAGTGTTTTTAGTAGTAGGTTTGATGAAGAATGGAGAGAGACTTGGAGAAATATGATCAGGCAAAAGGAGTACTAGATCTAATAGGAATAAATGGAGGGAAACTTAGCAGGGCCCATTTGTTCAGATTCTCCTCTGTGTGCCTGTGTCTTGGGAGATACGGAACCGCCTTTCCTCTGTGGATATAGGAAGAGCACCTCTCACATAAGGGTCCTATGATGTGTTTTCGAGGAAGGTCAGCAAAGGTTTTATTACCTGCTTCTGGGGAGAAAGGTGGCAAAGGAAGGTCAGAGTAATATTTCCACTTAAAATTTGCCATTTTCTCAAATCCTTCAGCTTAAAACATTCAGTTTGCCAAGGTGCCATATTTTGGGGTAGCATGTCCTCAACCCCATCACTGATTATTAAATCTGACCCTGCAGTTAACCCTGTAAATCAACTCAGATAAGCAATTTTAACCATATAATGATGGCCAGGAGATTAAGTTCCACCTTAACTCTGGAAAAGCATTTTTATATTTTAATGTTAAGAGCTGCCTTCTTGTCTATATGTGCTTTTTTATTGTCATTAATAACTATAATTATGCTTGACATTAATAATGGCTATAACAAATATGAAAGCCAAAAGAATCAAAGGAAACGTTTTGCTGTTAGATTTAAGTACTTAAGTACTTTATTTAAATTCGTTTTATTTTGGTATTTTTGAAATTTTTTTTTTTTTTTTTTTTTTTTTTT
>NW_016807772.1:2499539-2505413 GCF_001698545.2 Rhinopithecus bieti
TTTTTGAGACAGAGTCTCGCTCTGTCGCCAGGCTGGAGTGCAGTGGCATGATCTTGGTTCACTGCAACCTCCGCCTCCTGGTTTAAGTGATTCTTCTGCCTCAGCCTTCTGAGTAGCTGGGACTACAGGCACGTGCCGCCACACCCAGCTAATTTTTGTATTTTTAATAGAGGCAGGGTTTCACCATGTTGGCCAAGATCATCTCGATCTCTTGACTTTGTGATCCTCCTGTCTCGGCCTCCCAAAGTGCTGGGATTACAGGCATTAGCCACCGCGCCCGGCCTCTTTGAATTTTTTTAAAAACATCCTGGTGCCAAAAGGCAGCAAGATTCATAAATGCAAACAAACGTATAAACAAACAACCAGACCCTCTTAAATAATCTACAAAATAGAAATAATCTATCTGCATAGGAAAAAATTATCAAATCAGCACCTACAATGTGGCCCAATAAAAGAAAGCGTTTTCATATTTGATCCTTTTTTTGGTTCCTCAAAATTAAAATCTTGACTCCATTCTGTGCTGTATGTGATAGATTTTTTTAAGAAGAGAAAGAGTAGGAATTCTCTTGCTGTTTCCATGGGTTTCATCATCTTGCTTTCCATGACTCATAATGGCTTCTTGCAAACACTCTTGTTCCCTTGATCTCATGGGTCAAATGAATGCTCTTAAGCTAGTTTTCATCAACCAGTCAGCATTCCTCCTGCTTTCCAACTGTGCATTCTCAGCTGGACCCAAACATTTTCCAGTCTACTCATTCACAAAATAAAATTATGAGTATTCTTCAAAGGGCTCAGTCCAAGGTGCCCACGGATATTCTGAAGATTTAAATAAAAGCAAAAAATATTATTCACACAAACATTTTGTTAAGTGTTACTTGAATTAGAACTGGTAGAAAACAATTTTAAAACCATTTATTAAAACTATGCCTTATAAGACCACCAAAAAATGTCCTCAAGTCTCTGATTCAGGGCTCTGTCAGGACAACCTGACCGCCTCAGCCCCTCAAAGTGCTGGGATTACAGGCATGAGCCACCGCACCCTTCCATGACTTCTTTTCCTTTGGATAGATACCCAGTAGTGGGATTGCTAAATGGAACAGTAGTTCTATTTTTAGTTTTTTGAGAAATCTCCATACTGTTTTCTGTAGTGGCTATACTAGTTTACATTCCTACCAGCAGTGTATAAGAGTTCCCAAAGTTGGGATGGTTATTCTCTCTTTTCAGGGTGACCCCAGGGCTGATTCTGTGTGATGCAATGGCATCCCCCATTATATCCCTAAGAAGACAATGTGCTCAGTGATAACAAACTTCTCAGCCTAGGACCAAGGAAACCTAGAGTCTCCTCTAACATTTGCTGCTACAGTATGTTTGGTTTATTTTCTATGTCTATCAAATGAAAGTGTAAGTGTTCATGCCAGTTTCTTTCACTTATAATATTCTATAATTCTAGCACAGAGACATAGAAATTGGGATTTATTCATTCACTCGACAAATCCTTATTGAATATCTAAACGCTAGGCATCATGTCCTCTGAAGGAGGAGTCTCTCTATTGTGCTCCCCAAGGCCCTCTCTTCCCATGTGAATCCCTCTGTCATGTTACTTGAGTCTTTATTGGAATTAGGGGTTCTCTAATCTGATTCCTCCATTGACTACATTGTTGTTTTTGCCAATGAGTAGAATTCTCAACATACAGTAGGTGGTCAAAAATCATTTGGTGAATGAACAAAGAAAGAGGAACCCTTCAGATGCAAAGATAAGCATCCCAGAATGAAGAACCAGAATCAGAGGTCTCAAGCATAATAATATCCAGTAATATATCATTGACACAATCATATGACTACACTATATGTTACTTAGGAATTTCTGAGCTAACAGCAGACCCCTGTTGCATTGAGACCCAAAGTACTGAGACCCGCCTCTCTTTAATCTTGAATACAGATAGATCCTTGTCACTTAGTTTCAGTTTGGCGTATTGAGCCATCTACGCTGGATCCCTTTGGCTGTCTCTCCCGATCTGCCCTCTACTCATTTCCACCCTGCTTGGTGCCCTGGGGGGTCAACTTACATAACTGCCTCCACTGGGCTCTAGTGCCCTCTGGCTCTGGCTGGGTTTGGTCAATGGGGGAGTACTAACACATTAGAGGAAGAAAGGATGGCAGAGTTGGGGTTGTTTGTACACATTTATGGGGTACCTGCTAATTTTTGTTCTATGCATATAATGCATAGTGATTAGTGATCAAGTCAGAATGTTTAGGATTATCTGTAGCCCAAGTACAACACGTTTTTGTGTAATTATAGTCACCCTACTGTGCTTTCAGATGTTCAATTTATTCCTTCTACCTAACTGTACGTTTGTGCTCTTTAATCCATTTCCCTTCATCCTCTCCCCACAACTTACCTTTCCCAGTCTCTGTTCTCTATCTTTCCTCTCTACCTCCACGTGATCAATTTTTTCAGCTTTCATCTACAAGTGGAGAACATGTGATATTTGCCTTTTCATCCGTGGCTTACTTCACTTGAGATAATGACCTCCAGTCTCATCCATGTTGCTGCATGTGGCGTGATTTCATTTTTTACAGCAAATGTTTCGTTGTGTATGTGGGCAACATTTGTTTGTCCATTCACCTGTTGATGGGCACTTAGGTCCATTCCATATCTTTGCTATTGTCAATAGTGCCACAATAAACATGTGAGTATAGGTATCCCTTTGCTATAGTGATTTATTTTCTTTTTCTGTTTCTTTCTTTCTTTTTTTAAGACATGGTCTCACTTTGTCTCCCAAGCTAGAGTGCAGTGTACAGTTCACTACAGCCTCAACTCCACAGGCTCAAGTGATCCTCCCACCTCAGCCTCCCCAGTAGCCGGGATTTCAGGGACATGTCACCATGCCTGGCTAATTTTTGTATTTTTTGTAGAGACAGGGTTTCACCATGTTGCTCAGGCTGGTCTCAAACCCCTAAGCTCAAGCAACCTGCCCGCCTCAGCCTTCCAAAGTGCTGGGATTACAGGCGTGAGTCACTGCACCCTGCCGTGATTTCTTTTCCTTTGGGTAGATGCCCAGTAGTGGGATTGCTGAATGGAACAGTAGTTCTAGTGTAAGTTTTTTGAGAAATCTCCTACTGTTTTCCATAGTGGCTATACTAGTTTACATTCCTACTAACAATGTATAAGAGTTCCCAAAGTTGGGATAGTTATTCTCTCTTTTCAGGGTGACCGCAGGCTATAGTGTCCCTTGAGCAAATGTCACAGCTCCTGTCAAACAGCCCTCCTCACACATTTTGTGTGTGTGTGTGTGTGTGTGTGTACATGTGTGTGCATGTCTGCTTCTGTCTCTGTCTCTCTGGGTTTCTTTCCCCTTTAGTCTTTAAGACAGTAGCAGGGCACCACTACTCCTTGTCTCAGGGTGCTGCATTCTCCCTTCTCGTTTTTCCCACATCCTGGCTTAATATGCCCTTCATTAAACTCTTCTCAAAGTATTCAATTTGAGTACAATATCAATTTCCTGATAGTACCTTGACTGATAACCACCAACGTATTCTGAAGAGTAAATGATATAACCAATTACCACAAAGCACAATAAGAGGGGTACTAATAAATGCTAGTTTCCCTCCCCTTCCCTGTTATAATTTTTATACTCCCTACAATGGCTATTCCTAGTGCCTTTAACATAATTGCTACTTAAGGAAGATTTGATGAATGAATGAAAAAAATTTCAACACTTTTGACCATACATTTAGACTTAAATACATGGAAATCAATATGCATTAATTTAGATTATCAGATGTTACATTTAGAGAAGTTTTTATTTCCATATCGAGGAGTAGGCAGTTTGCTTTACACATCTCAGTCTCTATTTTCTCATAGTCTAACTAAATTATGGCTCAACTCCAGGAAAAACAGGGTCAAGGGATAAGCTAACATCTCAGGAGCAGTTTAAAAAACTAAGAGATCCATCTACTGATCCTTCCTAGATCTTGGAGAAAATAGTCATTTTATTTCATGTCATCTAATTCATATGAACTGACTTTGCAAATTCATCATTTTCTACCTCCTACCAGACAGAAATGGAGTTGGGGTTCAACTGTGCCCCCTTGAATCTATCTGTGTTTATAATGACTAAAGTCGATAAAGCCAAATAATCACTCACCGTGTATATTGATCTCATGGATACACTGTGCAAGTAACTTATAGTTCTGGTATTGGGGGAAGCACTTCCTGGACTTCATCCAAAGGCAGCCTCTGCGTGGTCTCTGCTATTTAAGAAGGAGAACTGTTTTAGTCTATATTTAGTAAATAGCAAAAAGAGACATGCTTATTCTAATGTAGTAAGTGTAGCAAGAGAACCATGCTCGACCTCTAGAAACGATTTTGGGACTTTCCACCCTCTCTAATTTTCCTGCCTACCTCTCTAACACCTTTCACCCATTTCTCTCAACTGCTTGCCCCACGTCCTGGGCACAAAGACCTGAAGCATACTTAAGAAAGACAACGTAGAGAACAAATTTAAAGTCCAATGTCAAGTAGCAAGCAAAGAATCTTTGTTTGGAAACTGCAAATATTTTATTCTATCACATTTTGTTGAAATATGTCCCTAAGGAGAATATTAATGATGTCTTTGATCTCAGGGACAATTTTATCAAGAAGCAAAGTTACAAATTAGATGAATTCTAATCTGTCTTCCTGCTCATGACTGTGTGACTTTATAAAATTCCTCTAATATTATCCTCAGCTGACTTCAAGGTGGAAGATGAAACTTTATTTCCTATATCATGACATCTCATTCATTCTCCTGAGATCCACGGTCTTGTTTTTCTAGCTTTAATATTAAGAATTGAGTTTTTGTTTCATAGACCTCTCTACTTTTGATACAAAGCCCTGAATCGAGGTGACCTACAATTTTTCTTTTTTTGAGACAGAGTTTCACTCTTGCTGCCTAGGCTGGAGTGCAATGGTGCTATCTTGGCTCACCACAACCTCCACCTCCCAAGCTCAAGTGATTCTCCTGCCTCAGCCTCCCGAGTAGCTGGGAGTACAGGCATGTACCACCATGCCCAGCTAATTTTGTAATTTTACTAGAGACAGGGTTTCTCCCATGTTGATCAGGTTGGTCTGGAACTCCTGACCTCAGGTGATCCACCCGCCTCAGCCTCCCAAATTGCTGGGATTACAGGTGTGAGCCACCATGCCCAGCCAAGGTGACCTAAAATTTAAAGAGAAATTTGGGTGATTGCTTAAGAAGATAAATCAGAAAGGGAGATATAGTATATTCAAGAAAATGATGCTTCTTGTCCATGAAGATGATCAAACACTGGTACAGAAATACTGTAGAACCTTCTCTGGGATTTTTTTTTTTTTTTTTTTTTTGAGACAGAGTCTCGCTCTGTCACCCAGGCTAGAGTGCAATGGTGCTATCTCAGCTCACTGCAACCTCCGCCTCCTGGGTTCAAATGATTCTCCTGCCTCAGCCTCCTGAGTAGTTGGGATACAGACATATGCCACCATGCCCAGCTAATTTTTGTGTTTTTAGTAGAGTCTGGATTTTGCCATGTTGGCCAGGCTGGTCTTGAGCTCCTGACCTCAGGTGATCTGCCCGCCTCGGCCTCCCAAAATGCTGGAATTATAGGCACGAGCCACCATGCCCGGCCTGGTACATTTTTTTAATTAGAAAATTTTTCCTTCAATAATATTTTTGAAATTTAATTTTCTGAATAAGGAATACACTTTCATGATTAAAATTTTTAAAACTATGAAGGAACAGTTAGGAAAATGGCTCCCTCTTCCCCAGTCTCCCAGAAAATCACTTCCCACCACATCACATAGTTTCTTACTTTCTTTTCTTCTTCTGCCACAGGTAAGCAAGGTTATTAGTTTTT
>NW_016807772.1:2505473-2547053 GCF_001698545.2 Rhinopithecus bieti
CTCCTGCCTCAGCCTCCTGAGTAGTTGGGATACAGACATATGCCACCATGCCCAGCTAATTTTTGTGTTTTTAGTAGAGTCTGGATTTTGCCATGTTGGCCAGGCTGGTCTTGAGCTCCTGACCTCAGGTGATCTGCCCGCCTCGGCCTCCCAAAATGCTGGAATTATAGGCACGAGCCACCATGCCCGGCCTGGTACATTTTTTTAATTAGAAAATTTTCCTTCAATAATATTTTGAAATTTAATTTTCTGAATAAGGAATACACTTTCATGATTAAAATTTTAAAACTATGAAGGAACAGTTAGGAAAATGGCTCCCTCTTCCCCAGTCTCCCAGAAAATCACTTCCCACCACATCACATAGTTTCTTACTTTCTTTTCTTCTTCTGCCACAGGTAAGCAAGGTTATTAGTTTTTGGGGGGGGTTTTTTGTTTTTGTTTTTGTTTCTTATTGAGAAAGAGTCTCGCTTTGTCACGAGGCTGGAGTGCAGTGGCACAATCTGTGCTCACTGCAACTTCCACCTTCCAGGTTCAAGCCGTTCTCCTGCCTCAGGCTCCAGAGTAGCTGGGATTACAGGTGTGCACCACCATGCCCAGCTAATTTTTTTTTTCTTCTATTTTTAGTAGAGACAGGGTTTCAACATGTTGGCCAGCATGGTCTTGATCTCTTGACCTTGTGATCCACCCCCCTCGGTCTCCCAAAGTGCTGGGATTATAAGCGTAAGCCACTTGCGCCCGTCCAGGTTATTAGTTTTTTGTATATCCGTTTGTGTGTATATACATGCTACATATATACACTCTATATGTGTATATATATGTAATATATGCACTGTATATGTATAATACACTATATATGTATATACTATATATACTATGTATATATAATATATACATTGTGCATATAATTTATACTTTCATTATGTATATGCTATTTTGGTCCTTTTTTACATAATTGGCAAAAAATATATGTCTACTATATACATATACATTTCACACCATACCCAATTGGTATGAAAATATATGTATACTATATGCATATGAATACTTAACAATATATCTTAGACATCTTCCCACATAGCACTTTCTCATTTCTTTTTACAACTCCCCAGTATTCCATTGCATGGATGTATCATCAAGTAAACAGCCTCCTCTTTCTATTATGTCTAATCTTTGGATATTGCAAACCCTCTAGCAATAAACATTGTACATACATCATTTCTCTCCTGTATAAGTAAATCTATAAATTTCTAGGAATAATTTTGCTGGATCAAATGGCTTATGTATTTGTAACTTTGATAGTTACTACCAAATTAGCTATCCCAGAAGTTGTACCAATTTACCCTCTGACACATAAGGTATGAGAGTTCCTATTGTGCTTTGTATTGAGTGTGGTGTCAAACTTCTGATTTTTGCCAATCTGATAGATTAAAAATAGCATTTCAGTGTAGCTTTAATTTGCATTTCCACTAGAATGTAAGCTCCATGAAGCAAAAATCTTTTTGTTTTGTTTGTTGGTTTGCTTTTGAGACGGAGTGTCGCTCTGTCACTGGAGTGCAGTGCACTCTAGCCTCACTGCAATCTCAGCTCACTGCAACCTCCGCCTCCTGGGTTCAAGCAATTCTGTCTCAGCCTCCTGAGTAGCTTGGATCACAGGTGTGTGCCACCACACCTGGCTAATTTTTGTATTTTCAGTAGAGATGGAGTTTCACCATGTTGGCCAGGCTGGTCTCAAACTCCTGACCTCAAGTGATCCACCCGCCTCAGCCTCCCAAAGTGCTGGGATTACAGGCATGAGCCACCATGCCCTGCCTCTTTTTTTTTTTTTTTTTTTCTGGGGAGTAGCAGGTAGGGATTCACTGCCTTCTATATCCAGAAGGTCAATATTATTAATATTATTGGCAAATAGTAGGCTCACACACAAAAAAACTGTTTCCGGAAGAATTTATTCTGAGTGACCCTGAGCAGCCTTTCATGTGTGTAAGTGCCAGCCATTTGTATTTCCTTTTCTGTAGGCAGTCCAGTCTTATCCTTCACCATTTGCCTACTGGATTGTGGTCTTTTCTTCAATTATTAGAAGCTCCTTATTTACTAGAGATTTAGTTACTTACTCGATAAACTACAAATAATTTTGCCTATTACTGGTTGGTCTTTTATCTTAGCTTGTGATAGCTCTTTGCTGTGTACATTTTTTTCCACATAGTCAATTTGATGAGTCTCTTCTCTGAGTTACCGTCATGATTAGAAAGACCAATTTTTCAGTTATAAATGAGTCATAGCATTGATTCTTCTATTACTTTTACAGTTTAATGTTTAAGATCATTGATCCATTTAAAAGTCACCCTAATGTGAGTGTGAGATCTTGATTAAGTTAACTTGTGTCCTAAATGATTACTCAGTCGTCCCAATACCAGTCAGTTGGTAATCCAGTACCTTGATGGACTGAATACCTCTCCTCTATTCTTCCATTTCAATTTTTTCCTGGCTACTACTCACAGTTTACTTTTCATAGGAATATTGAAATGAACTTGTTTCAAAAGATATTATTTTTACTTATTTAGGAAGAATTAGCATCTTTATATATTCGACTTCCTCTTCAAGAACATGATACACTTTTCCTTTATTCAAGTCATTTTTATGTCACTCAGCAGCATTTTACTGAAGTTTTCTTCAGAAAGATCCTGCAAATTTCTCATTAAGTTTATTCCTAGTTACTTTATCTATTTATAATTGTTTTATATGCAGTGTATCCTCTAACTGGTTATTGTTTAAATAGGTGGATCCTATTGATTTTTAAAATATTTTTATACCCTGTCCCTTACTGAATATTTCTTTTTTATGAATTTTTTTAGGGAATTATCTTAGATTTTCCAGGTACACAATGGTATCATCTACAAAATAAGTGATCATTTTACCTATTCTTTCCAATTTTGAAACTTGGTATTTCTGATCGCTTAACTGTGTTGACTAGTATTTTCAATATAATGGTAGATAAAATGGCAGTAGTGGACATCTCGGAAAATCTCTGGCTTGGCAGGGCACGCTTTTAGTGTTTCCCTATTAAACATATTTCTGGGGTTTTCGTTTGTTTGAGCCAAATATATTTTATCATTTTATCACATTAAGGAAGTATATATTTATCTTATTTTTATTAGAAGTTATAATGAAAATGCATTGTATTTTGTCAAATGTGTTTTAGTATAACCAACCATTTATCTCTATAAATATGATGATGAGTAACAGGTTTTCTAATGCTAAACTGTCCTCTAATTCCTGGAATAAGCCCCCTTGATCAGGCAGGAGTGCGTGTGTGTGTGTGTGTGTGTATGTGTTATTTTTAAACTGTGCTACTGGATTGCTAATGTTTTATTTAGGATTTTTGTATGGATATACACAAGTAAGATTTCTCAATGATTTATTTATTTTTTCTTTCTTTCTTTTTTTTTTTTTTTTTTTTTGAGACAAGCTCTTGCTCTGTCACCCAGGCTGAAGTATAGTGGTGCTATCATAACTCACTGCAGCCTCAAAACTCCTGGGCTCAAGCAATCCTCCTGCCTCAGCCTTGCAAAGCCCTGAGATTACAGGCATGAGCCACTGCATCCAAGCTGATTTCATTTTAGACTCAATCTTTCTTGGATTTGAATATCATTAATAATGTTTATTTCAAAAACAGAATTAGGAAATATGTTTGGTCTTGCAACAGTTTAAATACCATAGGAAATACCTATGTCTTAGAGATTGGTAACATTCTCCTGTGAACTGCTCTTCCTGTTACTTTTTGAAGGACAACGAACACATTTTCTATTTCTTCCATGACAATTATTTAGATTTTCTATTTCTTCTGTTGTTGGGTTTTATACTTTTTTTTCCCAGAAAATTATACATTTTAACTGAAGTTCTTTTTTTAATTAAAAGTAAATTTTTTTTTTTTTTTTTTTTTTTTTTTGAGATAGAGTTTTACTTTTGTCGCCCAGGCTAGAACGCAATGGCATGATCTTGGCTCACTACAACCTCTGCCTCCCGGGTTCAAGAGATTTCCTGTCTCAGCCTCCCGAGTAGCTGGGATTACAGGTACCCACCACTACGCCTGGCTAATTTTTTTGTATTTTTAGTAGAGACAGGGTTTCACCATGTTGGCCAGGCTGGTTTCAAACTCCTGACCTCAGGTGATCCGCCTGCGTCAGCCTCCCAAAGTGCTGGGATTACAGGCATGAGCCACTGTGCCTGGCCTGAAGATTTTAAAAATTGAGATAGTAACTACTCTTTAGGAGGCAGGAATAAACAGGCCATTTCCAGCAGATATTGAGGGCCCTTGGATGTCTATGGAAAAACTAAAATCACCACTAAAGTTAGAATTTCTTCTTACCCTTTAGGCTTCTAAAGGGTAAATGACAGAGCTTCCCTTGACTGATTAGGACAAACAGGTGAAAATGAGACCCGAGGCCATCTTTACCTGGCCCACAGCACTCATCTCCTGCTCTCTTCCACACACATCCATTGCATTTGAGTCCCCTTGGCATTCTTAACTTTTATTTTATTGTCATTAAGTACCAACCACATCTATGGGACGGTGTCTGTCAGTCCAGTCTCACACTAGAAGTTCCTAGCAGTCTGTGTTTTTTTTTTTTTTTTTTTTTTTTTTTTGAGACAGAGTCTCACTGTGTCACCCAAGCTGGAGTGCAGTGGTGCAATCTCGGCTCACTGCAACCTCCACCTCGCGGGTTCAAGTGATTCTCATACCTCAGCCTCCCAAGTAGCTGGAATCACAGGCATGCACCACCGTGCCCGCCTAATTTTTGTATTTTTAGTAGAAATGGGGTTTCATCATGTTGACCGGGCTGGTCTCGGACTTCTGACCTCAGGTGACCCCCCCACCTCGGCCTCCCAAAGTGCTGGGATTACAGGCGTGAGCCATTGTGCCTGGTCTGTGATTTTTGTCTTTCTAAAAGAATGGCTATGGACCATTCTAAGATGGCCCCAAGAGTCCCATCCCCATGACGTGCAATACTCATTATAATCTCCTCTCCTTGAGCGTGGGCAAGACCATGAACCAGATGGGATTTCACTCCTGTGATTAGGTCATGAAGGGATTTTACACATATGATTAATAACCCAGATTGATAAAAGGAGAGGCCATCTTCGGTGGGCCTGACTTAAAGAGGTAAAATCCCTTAAAAGAGAAACGACCCTCCCCGAGGTCAGAAAGACTCCTACTCATCTTAACGAAGCAAACTGCAGGCCGGCGCGGTGGCTTATGCCTGTAATCCCAGCACTTTGGGAGGCCAAGGCAGGCGGATCACCTGAGGTCAGGAGATCGAGACCATCCTGCCAACATGGTGAAACCCCGTCTCTACTAAAAATACAAAAATTAGTCGGGCATGGTGGTGCATGCCTATCATCTCAGCTACTTGGGAGCCTGAGGCAGGAGAATCGCTTGAACTTGGGAGGGGGAAGTTGCA
Organism: Rhinopithecus bieti; assembly: GCF_001698545.2. Classification (NCBI taxonomy): domain Eukaryota; kingdom Metazoa; phylum Chordata; class Mammalia; order Primates; family Cercopithecidae; genus Rhinopithecus; species Rhinopithecus bieti. The sequence goes on from NW_016807772.1 coordinate 2,510,930, forward strand.
GTGAGACAAGATCATGCCACTGCACTCCAGCCTGGTGACAGCGCCAGACTCCATCTCAAAAAACAAACAAACAAACAAAAAGAAGCACACTGCCATGCTGTGAAATGCCTGTGGAGAGGGACTCCTGGCGGTGACTGCCAAGTGGCCTCTGGGACCTGAGGACGGCCTCCAGTGGGCCGCCAGAAAGACGCCAAGGCCCTCAGGACACAGCCATAAATGAATTCTTCCCATAACCTGAGTGAGCATAGATGCATAGCATTCAGATGGAATTGCAGTCCAGCTGACATCTTGATTTCAGCCTGTGAGACCCTCAGCAGAAGATCCAGTTAAGCCATACACAGACATCTGACCAACAGAAACTATGAGATAATCAGTGTGTGCTGTTTTAAGCCACTATATGTGTGGTAATTGGTTACACAACAACAGAAAGCTAGTAAGTACAGTGACCGACAGACCCTTGTCCTGAAAATCAACAGAGGTAGTTATTTAAAATGCATGTTGCAGATCTATTGAATTAAGAATCTCTCTTCATAGAGGCCTAGAAGCCTGGATTTTTATAGACATCCAAGTTGATTCTGACGCACATTAAAGCTTCAGAGTGAATTTACCATGCAAATAACAAAGCATCTTATAACCCACAATTTGACATTTCCGATTGTTCTTTTGTTGTTGTTGTTGAGTTTTGTTTTTTTTTTTTTGAGACGGAGTCTCGCTCTGTCACCCAGGCTGGAGTGCAGTGGCACAATCTCGGCTCACTGCAGCCTCCACCTCCCAAATTCAAGCAATTCTCCTGCCTCAGCCTCCTGAGAAGCTGGGACTACAAGCATGCACCACCACACCCAGCTAACTTTTGTATTTTTAGTGGAGACGGGGTTTCACCATGTTGGCCAGGCTGGTCTCAAACTCCTGGCGTCAAGTGATCCGCCCACCTTGGCCTTCCAAAATAATAGGATTTCAGGCTTGAGCCACCGTGCCCAGATGAGATTGTTCTTTACAAAGGTTAAGATATCAAAAGAGCCTGTTCATGAAACTAAATAATTATCCAAGGAAATTAACAGAGTTCTTTTGGTTGAAAAGCCAAACCGCTGATTATTTGCTTATTCATTTGGTTTGCTGGTGTTTATAGCATAAAACATAACTGTGATTTACAACAGAAAGCAATTGCCTGTCAAAATGATGGCTAAAGTAATTCTCTAGTGGGGCATTATCTTCAGCTTCTTTCAGTATCCAAAGTCATGTAACTTATATGGTAATAGCAAAACTTCTAAAAGTTGATTAAAAGGCAAAAAAGTAGGATATATGTCATTTTAATGCCTTCTTCAGCATAGCTAAAAGGGGTAGAAATGTTTTCTAGTTCTACATAGGAAATACAATTTCTGTCACATAATATTAATTCACCAGCACTAGTTAAGGCAGTAGGAACAGTCAGAAATATTTCAAAGCTTCACAGCAGTCTTTTCATGAATTTGTCAAATCTCTGAAACAAACATTTCTATGACTTCTTTTCAGAAACTTCAAAGAGCCTTAAAAAAAATTTTTTTTAATCCCAGTCTGAATTTTGACCTGGCTGAATCTAGTGAACAAAATGGATTCTCAGCAGTAGAAACTTTGATTAAAAATAAAACTCCATGCCTTATGCTCTCAAATAAAGCCCTTATCACACTATCCCTGACCATGCCCAGGCAGCCCTTGGATGCTTCTTCTCTTTCTTCTTTTAGAAAAAGATTTCTATCGTTTTTCAAAGGTGCTTTATATCCATGATATCTGGTATCTAACCTCAACTCATCTTTCCCAAGTAACTTTTGATTCCCACTGAGCAAAGGAAACTTGCAAGGTGTTACTTTGGTCCTGATGATTTTCATGTCAAAGACAAGGTCCATCTCCCACCATGAAGGCACATCTAAAACTTCCTCATCCTAGTCAGCCTCTCCTGGCTACTAAGGGAATTTGCCTCATCCATTTTTTTTATGCTCTTATCTCCAAAACTACTTGTTCAGCTACATTTTACTTGGTTATTATATTGGAAAGCCAAACGTAACTTTTTAAAAAATACCAAAAAGGAGTAAATAGGGTTAGGTGATCACACAGTATATGTCCCTCTGTGCCCTCCACTTCCCAAATGAGAACTTACCCAACTTTGTTGTAATTATTCGTTTGTCTGCCTCCTGGAGCACAAAGATTATATTCTGGGCACTGTTTTATTCCCCAGAACCTACCTTAGACACATAATAGGTACTCAACAAATATGGGCTGAATGATCAAAAGAATATCATTTAACGCCTCTATGCCTCATTTTTCTCAGTAACAGGGCATGGGTTCAGGCAGTTCAAGGAGCAATTCTAGAGGGCCACCCACGATTTCGGGGTAAGAAAAATAAAATGGTCCCCTGATTTTAATCTATAAAATCAGCACACGATCTGCACACAGACACACAAATTCATCTTCAAAAAAATTATTCCCAATCCGAAGCTTGTTAAATGTTAAAACCTCTCTGTTAAATGAGCTTGTCAGGCTACCCCTAAAATGGGGAGAAAAGTCTCAAGCTATCTGCCAAAGGAATGCATTTTTTTTTTCTTTTGAGACAGGGTCTAGCTCTGTCACCTAGGCTGGAGTGCAGAGGTACAATCACATCTCATTACAGCCTTGACCTCCCAGGCTCAAGGGATCCTCCCACCTCAGGCTCCTGAAATGTTGGCTTACAGGTGTGAGCCACTGCACCTGGTCTGGCAAGGGAATGCGTTTTAAGACCTAACCAACAACTCTTTGCTGTGATTTGACTTCCCGCATGGATCTGTCTTGGGAGAGAAAATACGTTTGCTGTCAGAAGCGTTTGGTCTGTATTTCTCTCAACTGTATCATTCTTTATGGATTAATGTACTGGCCTTGAGGTTTAATAAACCTGTTGGTGTGAACTGCATTATACAATGGATCCTTCTTGATGTGCTGCCATTGCAGGAGGCTAAGTCCCCAGGCCTAAAGGGAAGCACTGGACCAGATAGATTCACTGACCTGAGGCCCCTGTGCAGCCTTGTGGGCAGCAGCGGCCAAGCGGCCAATCCTGACAGGGTCCTGGCCTTGCCCCACACGTCCCATTCAAAGTTTTGGCAGTGGGGACTGACACCTGTGCAACCAAGATCACTTCCCTGTGGCTTTCGCAAAGCTAGTGTGGCTGCCTTGAGGCTAAAAGGAGGAAAATAAAGGTAAGGATAAAATGAGATGAGAATGGTGAATTTTGATATATTACACTTGGAAAAATAGAAAGCACTATCAAGCACAAAAAATATTTTCACCAGCATCTTTTAAGCCCTCCCAGGGGGCATGCACAGAATTTAGTAGGAGCCATATATATGTTCAGCAGGGGAGGCCTATGGGTAGCTGACCTTGGAAATGATGCCCCTAGCTCCTTCCTTTCTCCGTCACACTTTGGGAGATGCAGCCATCATGACTCTTTGTGGAAACTATGGCAATAAATGTCTAAACTATTATCCACGAAGTACTTGGGTTTCCTCACAAGAGCTTCGCCAAAAATGAAGGAATTCAGGTTAATCTCCATAGATTACTTAGGCCAAGACAGCTGTGCAAATTTTCTGACAGTTTAGTGATTTTTATTCAGTTCTGTGATCTGGCTTCAAAAAACTTTCCAGTCTTAATTATGTCTCCTTATCACCATAGAAATGCAGAACTTCAATATTGCTATACATCATTCTGACCTTTTCATCACATAAAAACATTGGCAGTTTTCTGTAAGCCCAAGATAGCGAGTAGCCTTTTAGGGCTAACAGAACCAATTATGGCTGCTTAAAATAGATTTCTGTTATTCCAGGTGCCAAATTCATCCCATGTTCAAAGTTCCATCTGTTATTAACAATGATCCTAAAACTAGTCATCTGCTCCAAGTCTAGTCAATGTGAAGATAAAATGAGGGTGGAAAATAAATGACTGCAAAATTTTCCAGAATTAACTAAAAAGAAAAAATCATCTTGAACTGACAGCTGCCAATATTCTGAGCCACTGATCCAGTTTCTGGTTAATTCACACTGCAGATATCTTTAATACTCCATGAGGATAAAACTGATGAAGTGGTTAACCATTTTCTTTTTATTATTTTGGATAGGCATAATCAAAAGTTGTAAGTTAGAGGTAAAAGTATGTGAAAGGCTTTTGTAAGACAGCAGCAGTCATTCTTTCAACACAGTCAATGTAGAATTGTATTTATTTGGCAAATATTTATTGGGTACCTACGATGTGCCCATATATATGCATTACGCTATGAGCTGGGGATGCAGTGATGAGTATCATCAGATAGTGTCCTTGACCTCAAGGAGCCAACTGGCTCATGGAAGAAACACTAATCAAATAATAACACAAACCACAATAACACAAAAATGTAAAATAGCAACAGTGATTGTCGCTGCAAAGAAATATGTCTGGGGTTATGAGGGTGTATCATAAGGAGAATCGACCTAGTCCAGGAGGCCTGAAACAACTTTGTTAGTTAAGCCAAGATCAGATGGGAAGGATGGGAGCTAATGAGCCAATGTTAGGGTGGGAGGGGAGCAGGTTTGTAGGGGGTGGCAGGAGAGGCAGGATGGTTCAGGCAGGGACAATCTATATTAAGATGAAGGAGATGTTTATGTGCACATGTTTTACCATCAATTCATCCAGACCTGGCATAAATGCCTGTCACGTAAAGGCATTCAATGATGACTAGAATAAATCATCCTATTCCGCCTATAGATTCTTCACATTTGTGAATTTCTTCCTGCAAAAAGAATCATCCTCTTCACTTTGATCCATTCTGCAACCAAGCAGATGGCTGTAACCTTTCCTGTTTTATGAACCTAAATCTGTATTTTAAGAGTCATAAACGAGATAGTTAAGCAAGTAAAAATTAAATTTTCATGTTATCTTGCTTGGTTGCAGGACATCTGGCACCAGTAATTTATCTTCTCATCTGCGGGAAGTTTAAACCTGCTTAGTCTTTATTATACCGGCCATAAACATGTTGCAAATTATAATTTTACATTGCCATTAGTTTTATTTTGGTGTAATATAAATTACTGGGTCATCCACTTCCTTTTGACATTTAGTAATTCTCTCTCACAATAAAACTCTGTTTTCTTTTGCTTCATGTTCCCTCAGAACCCACCCACATTAATTGCAAGAAAATTTCAGCCAATGCCACGATGAGGATGACTCACATTGTCACACACAAGCTCTTACGACCTTGTATAGAGAAAATGTTTCGTCTCAGTTTACGGTGTTAAATGCAAAAGAGCAGGAAGACTTTTGATGTGTGGCTTAAACCCCCAGTCTCCCAGCTCACTACTGACATTACATGGCATGCTAGAAAGTGCATCAGTTGGACAGAACTGAGTTTGAATCCTGGCTCTGTTAGAAGCCAGCTATGAACCAGTTACTTAAACTCTCTTATCTTTAGTTTTCTCATCAGGAAGAAAATGGAGTTCTTTTGAAATCAAATGAAATGATGTGCATGAAAGTACAGAACACATGGAACGTGCTTAATGAGATATTAGTTTCCCTTCTCCTACGTCAACCACAGGTAGAATCTCCTTAACTATGCTGGAAGCTCTATAAAGGCAGGGACCGTGCATATGGTATGTGCCACTATAACACCAATGCTTAGTATAATGGCTGGCCCATAGTCAGTATTCAATAAATATTGGTTAAATACTGAATGGTTATAATGGTTAATATCGAGTGTCAACTTGATTGAATTGAAGGATGCAAAGTATTGTTCCTGGATGTGTCTGTGAGGGTGTAGCCAAAGGAGATTAACATTTGAGTCAGTGGACTGGGAAAGGCAGACCTACCCTCAATCTGAGTGGGCACATCTAATCAGCAGCCATGAAGCCAGAATGAAAGCAGGCAGAAGAACGTGGAAAGATTAGACTGACTAAGTCTTCTGGACTCCGTCTTTCTCCATGCTGTATGCTTCCTGCCTTCAAACATCGGATTCCAACGTTCTTCAGCTTTGGGACTCGCACTGGCTTCCTTACACCTCAGCTTGCCGATGGCCTATTGTGGGACCCCACTTTGTGATCATGTGAGCCAATGCTCCTTAATAAACTCCCCTTTACAAAGACATCTGTCCTATTAGTTCTACCCCTCTAAAGAACTCTGACTAATACAATGGTGAAGAATTTCAAGTTTTAAGGATTTCACTCTTTTTAATGGACATATAGGAGAGATATGAAATGAACTTTTCACTGACCCATGCAGCAGGAGTGGATGGAAACTCTGATCCCGGAAACCTGATGTTGTCGATATTTATTTGACAGTCCAGCATGTGGACATGTCAGGGGTGATGACAAGTATGCAGAAAGCCAGAAGGGCAGATATTATCCCCTCTGCCTGCTTCCCGGCACCCAGAGTACCACTGTATGGCCTCCCCTAACACCCCTCCTTGGAGCTTGCAATCCTGAGGCAAGATGCAAAGCTGCAAGGCAGTCAGAGGGGTGGCCCCAGCAGTTCAGAGAGGGGGGACACCAGCAAAGGCATTCTCACCAGACCATTCCTGACATGCAACTTGGGCTGTATTTTTGGTTTCCTGCCCTCCCCCACCTTAATGCCAGTTTATTTTCCATGCTCAGATTCCCTAGCCTGCCTGTCGTTTCTATGGGCTACCTACTGGTTTTCCAATAAATGTCCTCTCTGCAGTCAGTCAAGTGGGCTTCTATCATTTGCATCCAGCGATTCAGATTCTAATCCACTCCTCCTGCCCCTGGCTTTGGTTTCCCAACATGGTCAACCCATTAAGCACTGATTCGAGGAGTACGTTTTAAAGTTACTTTTTTTGTTGTTGCTGTTGAGACACAGTCTTGCTCTGTTATTCAGTCTAGAATGCAGTGGCGTGACCTCAGCTCACTGCGGCCTCGACTTCCCAGGCTTAAGCGATCCTCCCACCTCAGCCTCCTGAGTAGCAGGACTATAAGCATGTGCCACCATGCCTGGCTAATTTTGTTTATTTTTTGTAGAGATGGGGTTTCACTATGTTGCCCAGGCTGGTCTTGAACTCCTGGACTCAAGTGATCCTCCCACCTCGGCCTCCTAAAGTGCTGGGATTACAGGCATGGGCCATGACACTCGGCCTAGAGTTACTTTTGCATAGCTTTCAAAATCCCTTCTTCAAGATAGTCAATGTTTTTTATGACTCTTTGATATCCTTAGCCCTTCTACAAAGCATGCTATGCCTTCTTTAATAAAGTAGAATTCTATGCCCTGTAATTACTCTGTCTCTTTATTTGTTGTCATATTTCCCAATCCCTCAGACTCATTTCTTGCTCATCCTCTCTTTTTACTTTATACTCATTTCCCTTTAGGGTTTACGAGATTTAATAAGCTTTTATAGTGCCAGATATTGTGCTAGCAACAACAATCCACAGATAAATAAGACAGAGATCACCTGTGTGAAGACGATAAATGAATAATATGGAAAGTAGATTAATGCCCAGCCAGAAAACATAAGCTCTCACACTTCTCAAAGCAAGGAGGAAAATATTAGAGACATATAAAAGATGGGGATTTGATTTGGTTTGACATCTCTTTCTACAGCAGCAGGATGCATTTATTCCATCAGTGTCCACCATGCCCCTAGAACGTGCCAGGCACAATGTGGTGCCTGCGTCCTGGTAACCTCTCCTTATTTCTCTCTTGTAGGATGAATAAGCTTCTTTTGGAGGTATGAGCCCATTTATCTCTCTCTCTCTCTCTCTCTCTCTGTGTGTGTGTGTGTAACAATACTCACTTTTAAATGCATGAACAAGTGGAGAGACATCCTGGAATGTGTGGCTAGGGTCAACAACAAGCTGCTTCTGCTGAATGTGACACACAGTCACCACTGCTTTGAACTACATTTTTTTTTCTACCCACGTTACTGCATCTCCAGAGAACCATGCTGACACATTTTTCCTGTACATTCTCACTGCTGCCTATAATCCATCACTACAAAGAGAGGCCTTAAAAACGGCACTCAAGGGAGACTTTCCTTTCCATTTCTCGCTCAGAAAAGCAACTTATAATAGGGAAGGAAAAGACTGCATTTAGGTTAAAAGAACACAAATAAGAAAGAGACTGCCTCTTTCTCTCTTTAAGATGCTAAGCCTCAAAAGAGTTCTTGGATTTAAAAAAGGCCATCACCCCTTGGCCTACACTAAACATTAATATTATATGCCTGGTAATAAAGCCAGAGGATTTTTAGTGAGCGCTATTAAAGGTAAAGGATGGCTAAGACAGGTTTCTTTGGTGGATGAAATTCACAGGCTCATAAATACAACTTTGTGAGGTTAGTCTTGTGCTTAGCTAGTACTTAAAATTTGTGATTCCCTTGACTATATGGGTTGACAGGGGAACTATGGACTTTTTCTTAGACAAGACTGCAGTGCTCAAAATTACGACTTGAAAACAGAAACCACTAGAATTCCTAAGGTGACCAAAAAGCCCCACAGAACTGTGTTAAAACATTCCTCATATTTGGACACATGTACTAATTAAGAGGGGAGCACAGGGAAAATGCATTTTCTCCTTTTAAAATTAATTTTGCCATTTAAAACAACGTTGTGGCTTTTAATGTATTAATCAAACAAAATTTTCATTGACTAGACAAAATTTTCATCAACTTACCCCACATTTAACTGGTGTCAAATGATTATTTAGTTAATGCTTATTATCAGTCATAGCTCAATAATTTCACTGCTAATGCCAGGTAGAATGTCTACATTTTTAAAATATTTGAGCTCCTTAGGTGCATTCAAGCTAGGATTCTGTGTATCTGCTAATTTAAATAGCTAACAAAAGCCCAGGGTGAACAAAGTCCCCAGTGAAATGTGGTGCAAATCTCTATGTTGCTACCAATGCAGCTGTAGGGTGGGGGACTGGAGGTTTGTTTGGCATCCTCCCATTTTTGAAAACTGTTTACACACCAGACTTGAAGCTTGCTTTTTTTTCTAACTTCGCACAAAGTACAAAGACGCCTGCTCGCTTTCTGTGTACAAGGAGCTTTGCTAACAGGACTCGTAATTCTGTGGTTTTTCACGGTCAAGGATATTATTTCTCTCTGCTGAAGAAGAGGCCTTTGTCCATGTCACACTCTCCCTCTTTCTCTTTTTAACGTGATTTGACAGCTTGAATCCAAAAGGAGGCTTCACAATTAGAAGAAAGAGATTGAACCACAACATCTGTGCTAACAGCCCCCTTCCCTGCTCTAATTAGAATTCCCTTATTCCATTTCTGTTTCTCAGGAGAGGACAGGGGGCTTTTTAATTGGGGCTATTAGAAGTTCTCTTTACACAATGACACCCTCTGCTAAGTGAAGGCTCCAGCGAAAGTCATGCCCACTCTGCAATTACTTCTTGCAATTCTGGGGAATAATGGTATCTTGTCTCATTTAAAAATAAATCTAAGGCTTATCCCTATTGCTTTCTCTCCTCTGCCTACTCACATGAATTTCTTCTTGCCAATTAAGCGAACTTTCCATTATTTAAGGAGATAGTTTAGATTGTTACTGTCCCCTGATAATAAGACGTATTAAACTAGATTTCATTTGCCCACAGCTCTGTGATTCTAGATACAAGGCTAATTTACATAAGCTCAGATCTCAGATCTTGAGTTTACTCTGTAGTGAAACCACGAAGCTTTGGAATTTCCTGAGTGCTGTTTTGTTGACATGCTACAGAACTTACCTGAAATAACCTGCACATTCAATGCTCTCAGTTTCTCCGAATCACTTCCTCTTAAGAGAACAGATGTAGGTTTGTCTCTATGACCTATTCCCAGAAAAGAAATGAAGTATTTAGGTGATAAAAAAGCACATTGTTAACACATATTTCCCTTGTTGGTTCAAAGGATTACCAAAAAGAATGGAGCCATTCACGGCCAGGTGTGGTGGCTCACGCCTGTAATCCCGGCACTTTGGGAGGCCGAGCCAGGCGGATCATGAGGTCAGGAGTTTGAAGCCAGCCTGGCCAATATGGTAAAACCCTATCTCTACTAAAAAATACAAAACTTAGCCAGGCATGGTGGTGCACGCTGTAGTCCCAGTTACTTGGGAGGCCAAGGCAAAAGAATCACTTGAACCCAGGAGGTGGAGGTTGCAGTGAGCCAAGATCGTGCCACTGCACTCCAACCTGGGTGAAGGAGTGAGACTCCATCTCAAAAAAAAAAAAAAAAAAAGAGCGACAGTGCTTATACACAGAAAAGTATATTATTTATCTTATTATATACATAGATATGATGTGAAGAATATTTAATGTATATTTAATATTCAATAACATAATGTCCTAAGTAGTGCGACATTTTTTATTACTTTGTATGCTTGGATTTGCAAGCCTTTGAAAATCACTAAGTCTGTCATTTGGGCAGATATTTGTAAGAATTTAATTTGACTCCCCACTACTGGTCTCCTTCTAGGCATTTTTTCCAGCTCACTTCTATCTCTCTTTGCTTATAGCTTTTCATATGGAAAAATGGGTCAAGAAACTCAGAACTATACACTATTTATAAATAACACACATTTACTTTAAATAATAGAATTTTCAAAACTAAATATCCTACATCTTAGTTCTGACATTTTACTAGCTGTACAGCTTTGGATAAACACTTCACCTCTCTGAGTCTCAGGGGATTTTTATCTATAAAATAAAAATAGCATATATCCTGTTTACATACTTTAAGAATCTAGTGAAAACGCTCTGAAAATGGTTATTCCACAAATAAACAGTATTGATTACATTATTAACCACAGCACAAAAGGCTTTATTACTAAGGTATCAATGATAACACTTGATATGAAACTGCTCTCAAAAATACCTGCAACAAATACTTGGTCAAAAGAATTAATCGCAACTTTACTGAAACCTAGAGGCAACCACTTGTTCTGCCTACTGAATTGGCTAACACAGCCTTGCCTGGTAAAGAAGGAACGAGCCTTGGGAAATCATACAACCACCACAATACTGCTGTCCTTTAATGAAAACTAATTATGCACTAGACACTGTGGTAAACTTTGGAAGTAATTTCTCTTTATTTCCTTACCTCAACCCTGTGTGGTAGTGGTGATTATCCTTGTTTTACAGAGGAGGTAAGGGATGCTCACACAATTTAAATAACGTGCTTAATGTCACATAGCTAGTAAGTGGTAGTACCAGGACTCTTACATAAATCCATTTATTCTTAGTGCCAGTTCTCATAGTGACACATTTTGCACTGTCTTTAAGAGACTAGCTATTCATATTATGAACTGTCCATTGGGCCTGATAGTCATCCATTTTATGCATGGGGACATGCCAGTAGAGCCAGTATCTGCATGAGTACACACCAGTAGCATCATGCCAGTAATTTACAATCAATGTCCATCCCGATAGGTGGGTGCCTAGGTCATATGAGTTATTAAATATTTTTAACATAGCTCCTGCTGTCTTGATTCCTAATTTCTAAATTTTTTTAGATCTGCCCTACCAAAAATCTGATACCCCCATGCTTATTAAAGATTGACTTGCCTCACACTCATCACCTACAGCCACTCTGCTCAGGATCTCCAACTCTGAAATTCTTGTTTTTGAGACTGAGACATTTTCTGTTGTCCAGGCTGGAGTGCAGTGGCGCTATCTCAGCTCACTGCAATCTCCAACTCCTGGGTTTAAGTGATTCTCCTGCCTCAGCCTCCCGAGTAGCTGAGATTATAGGCTTGCACCACCACGTCCAGCTAATTTTTGTATTTTTAGTAGAGACGAGGTTTCACCATGTTGGCCAGGTTGGTCTCAAACTCCTGACCTCAGGTGATCCGCCTGCCTCGGCCTCCCAAAGTGCTGGGATTACAGGCATGAGTCACCAGGCCCGGCCTGAAATTCTTTATCCCCACTTCCTGTTCTTCTCTCTCTCTCTCTGTCCTCACTTCCAATAAGCCCTGCTCAACTTCCAGCCCATCAGCTTCTGCCTATTCACCCAGTCTTTCTTCCTCTCCTACTCACTTGCCCAAGTAGAAGAAAGATGAATGAAGCTCCTTGCATCCTGGAACTATGTCTTATCTATGTTTTTATTCCTTGGGTTACCTAGAATCGCCACTTACACACAGTAGGTACACAAGAAATGCTAAATTGAACTAAAAAGGAAATTAAATCCAAAGAAGAGATCAGGAGTTCCTTGGCACTACAGGGATTATACTTACTCTGCCACCTCTGCTCTCTTCTGTGGCCTTCAAGTATTTTGCGGATAGTGAGGATGATCAAAAACATAAAAACTAATAGAACTAAAATATACCAAGTGATCTTCATGGAACAAGTGATATCTGTAAAGAAAAAAAATACTGTAAAAACCCAGTAAAATTATTCAACAGGTAAAAGGCAATGTGGCAGAGTAGCCGAGGTCTACAACATATTCTGCCCTGAACTGAAAAGCTGAAATTATGACCATCACTGTCACAGGGTCACTAGCTCTCCTGAATTATTTCTTGATATATTAAATGAAGGTATTAAATGGGAAAACTTGAGCAGGTAGCTTCCAGGTATCCATTTGGTTCCAAAATTCTAGGATTCATTTCACTTACAGGTTATGCTGATATTAGTTTCACTATCCTCGTTAGTTGTAATGTTGTTGTAACTAGGGTAAGACCACAACATAGCAGTCCCAGAACCAGCGCCACTTACAATTCATGATTCTGACCCTGAGCCAGGCAGCCCAAAATTATGTCCTCAAATCAACAAAGATGCAGTGAGTACAAGGAAGATGGGGAAGAAAGAGAAAGGCAGGCAGTCAAAGGACTGGTCTGAGGCATATAAGTGGTAAGGACAACGAATAATCAGACCCTCTTTCCACAGGGTAATAGGCGGTAAATACAGTGCTTTGCACGCCAATGATAGGTCAAGTGCATGCGTTAATTAAACGTAGTTGTCCTGGCCTAAACTTAATAAGGATTCAGGTATAAACTTATTCATTCAGATGACAATGAGGCAACATGGGAAGGACGGTCACCATGCAGCAATAGCTTAGCATGGTCTCCCATGGTCTCATAAAGACACACTGGCCAGTAGAACCAGGAATCAGTGACTCACGCAAGGATGGCCTCATCATAGCTAACATACAACTGTCTACTGACTCATTTTTTATTTTATTTTATTTTATTTTATTTTATTTTATTTTATTTTATTTTAGACGGAGTTTTGCTTTCGTTGCCCAGGCTGGAGTGCAATGGCATGATCTCGGCTCACGGCAACCTCCACCTCCTGGGTTCAAGCGATTCTCCTGCCTCAGCCTCCCAAGTAGCTAGGATAACAGGTGCCCGCCACCACACCCGGCTAGTTTCTTGTATTTTTAGTAGAGACAGGGTTTCACCATGTTGGCCAGGCTGGTCTTGAGCTCCTGGCCTCAGGCAATCCACCCACCTCGGCCTCCCAAACTGCTGGGATTACAGGCGTGAGCCACTGCGCCCAGCCTGTCTACGGACTTCCTAAGCCCACCCTGTGTACACTCTTCTTTGCATACAAAACACAGCTAGTACTTATTCACCTTAGCAGAATGTATACCATGTTTATACTCTTGGAATAAACTGCCTTTGTGGGGTTCATAACCTGGGTGTCCCCTTTACAGGAACCCGGATGTACACTAAATAGGCATTAAGTATTCACTTAGAGAGGCGGCTAAGTAGAAAAAGGGCAGAGGTGGATTGGGATGGCAGCGCTCAGCCTCCTCAAGGCTATTCCATGCTCTTCAGCTGCCAGGCTTGCATTCCTCATGCAGCAAAATAAAAGCATGAAGTTAAATGGCAGGGAACATTGGCAGTGCCAGCAACGGTCAGGATGGGTCCAAAGACCAAGGTGTCATTGGGCACTGACAAAGCTATGGAAACAGATCCAACTTCATATTACAATAGCACAAGACGCATGATGGAGACCAGACCAGCCAGTGCAGCCACCAGCATGATCTCAGAAGAGTGTATCTCCTAGAGTCCTGTGCTGCCCACCCATCCCTGCAGGCTTCTTGGAAAGGAGCAAGGGGAAACAGATGGAAATCTAGGGGGAACATCAAGGAACAGTTTAAATTATTGTCTTAGAGTAAATTTACCAGACTGGATTAAATTTAGTTTCACCCCCTGATGAAGAAGCCTTCTACTCCCACAAAAATACAAAGTTGGTTGTTGTTGTTGTTGTTGTTGTTGTTGTTTTGGTTTTGGTTTTTTGTTTTTTAGACGGAGTCTCACTCTGTTGCCCAGGCTGGAGTGCAGTGGTGCGACCTCAGCTCACTTCAACCTCCGCCTCCTAGGTTCAAGGGGTTCTCTTGCCCCACCCTCCCGAATAGCTAGGATTACAGGAATGCACCACCATGCCTGGCTAATTTTGTATTTTTAGTGGAGACGGGGTTTCTTCCTGTTTGTCAGGCTGGTCTCGAACTCCCGACCTCAGGTGACCCACCCACCTTGGCCTCCCAAAGTGCTAGGATTAGAGGCGTGACCCACCGTGCCCAGCTGAGAAGGCTTTTAAGCGAGATCAAATTAGTTTTTGCACAGAAGAGTAAACTATGAAAAAAGTTTTAACTTTCTTTTTTTTCCTTTTCTTTTCTTTTCTTTTTTTTTTTTTTTTTTTTTTTTTGAGACAGTGTCTCACTCTGTTACCCAGGCTGGAGTGCAGTGGCCTAATCACAGCTCATTGCAGCCTTGTCTTCCCTATCTCAAGCAATCCTCCTGCCTCAGTCTCCGAAATAGCTGGGACTAAAGGTGTGCACCACACCCAGCTTATTTTCATCCTTTTTGTAGAGTCTGAGTTTCACTATGTTGTCCAGGCTGGTCTCGAACTCCTGTGCTCAAGCAATACAACCGCCTCAGCCTCCAAAAGTGCTAGGATTACAGGCATGAGCCACCACCATGCCCAGCCACCTTTAACTTTCTACACATGGCAAAATGAATACGCTTTTTGCAGAATACAAGAGCACATATTTGTGCACCACTGCTATCTTTCTGAGTTGTGGACACCAAAAAGCTGTTAACTATAATTAACTATTATTAGAATTTATGGATTTTTTTCCATGAACACACACACAAAATCTTAAAATTATTATTATGGAAGTGCTTATTTTTTTCTTTATTTTAGAAAAAATGTAAAATACAGTTAGATGGATTTACAAATGTACATTGAAAAAATATTTTTGAAGTCTATAATCTAAACTTCTTTACCCTTCAGATTTCACTACAGTCACCTTCTCTAGGCAATCTTTCCAGAGTTCATTTTCCAACTCATTCACTCCTCAGTCAGAGGGCACTGATCCTTCTGTTCAGATCTACTCAGATCCTCCAGCTCCCACACATGCACACACCTTGAAATGACCCCTAATTGCAGAGGTTATAGGGCTGTGGGAAAACTTAGTCACAGGAGAAATTTCTTTGAAGTCTCACCATTTATCTTAAAAGTGCATGCACATTGTATATTTCTGTTTGCTTTAAAGTGAAAGTAATATTTTGAAAATCATTATCTTTACAATAATTAAAGCTCTAGGAAAGCATTCTAAAGCAATCTGAAAGGCTTCCGCATGTCTGGAATATCAAAAAGGACAGCAAATTACTCTCCCATAGCACCTGCAGCACTGGAAGGCACTTGCTGGTGTAGGTGAGGGGTCGCCCTCTTTTAGATTGTTTCACGTCATCTAACTTCACCATCCCAATACCTGACACACTGCCTAGCATACAGCAGGCACCCTTAAATGAATGTATCAAAAGATGCTCTTCAGGAATAGATTTTTTGGGTGAAGTAGGGCATACTGCTTAGTAGAAAGGAATAATTGTGGTATTTTGGAATAGGGTAACTAGGCAGTTAACCAACCTTAAACAGAATTAAGATATGCAAGTACGTAAGATTTGCCTTTTAATCTCCTATTTTTTCTTCTAGGTGCCTAATCTATACCTCACCCTATCTTCACAGCATTACATCAAACTCCCATTTCATCCAGGCCTGGTTCTCAGGTCAAAGACAGGACATGTTAAATCAACTCAAAACAAAACTTTAATAGCATATCACAATGTGCTTTTATATATATATAACATATTATATATATAACATATTATATATATATAACATGTTATATATATATAACATATTATATATATAACATATTATATATATAACATATTATATATAACATATTATATATATAACATATTATATATATATAACATATTATATATATATATATATTTTTTCACTCTGTTGACCAGGCTGGAGTACCATGGCGCAATCCCGGCTCACTGCAACCTCTGCCTCCTGAGTTCAAGTGATTCTCCTGCCTCAGTCTCCCAAGTAGCTGGGACTACAGGCACATGCCACCATGCCCAGCTAATTTTTTGTATTTTTGGTATCAATGGGGTTTCACCGTGTTAGCCAGGATGGTCTTGAACTCCTGACCTCGTGATCCTCCCACCTCGGCCTCTTGCTGGGATTACAGGTGTGAGCCACTGCGCCCGGCCGATATTTATATTTTAAAAGAAATGCCTCCCTTTAGTACACAAATACGGTGGTATTACTTCATGCACAGAAAATAGGCATGTTTCAAAGTTATTCTGTGGTGGCTCATGACTGTAATCGCAGCACTTTGGTAAGCCAAGGCAGGTGGATTGCTCAAGCCTAGGAGTTCAAGACCAGCCTGGGCAACATGACAAGACCCCGTCTATACTAAAAATACAAAAAATTAACCAGGTGTGGTGGTGCACACCTGTAGTCCCAGCTACTCAGGAGGCTGAGGTGGGAGGATCACCTGAGCCTGGGAAGTCAAGGCTGCAGTGAGCTGTGATCGTGCCACTGCACTCTAGCCTGGGCGACAGAGTGAGACACTGTCTCAAACAACCACCACCACCCCACTGCAACAACAAGAAAAGCATTTTCTGGGGCAGAAGGTCTTTCTAGTGCTCCTCAAATTGTGACACATAAATGCCTCTTCTTTCTCAGGTTACAGGTAGGCCCCATGAAAGGCACACTTTGAAGGAAAAATAAACAGATAACTAGACTAACATTATTTCAGGCTATATTATTTCATCAGTAAAATTCTTCAGCTATTTGGCTTTCAGTTAATGTGATAGCCCTTACTTAACTTTATGTATCTATATCAGATAACGCCTTTTCCCTTTAGTTTCCTTAAAACTTACTTTTACATCCATCTCTAGGTGCAAAGAAACGTGTATACAATCGTTCGGGTATTCCATGATTCTACAAGTATGGTTTATAGATTTCCCCTTGCTTGGCTCATCCTCCATGATTGCTGATCTTCCAGTGTGGTTTTTTAGATGACAGTTAGTGTTATATTCCTCCAAGTGGTCAACCAGAGGAGCTACAGTGAAGTTAAAGTGCTGACAAGGTGAATGAAAGTCATTTGCTTTCACTTCCATTGATCCTCTCCTGATAAGAACTAGAAAGTGATTAAGAAAATGTTATTTGCAAAATATTAATACATAGTAAGAAAACACATACAATTGAAAACTAAATCTCTTCCTTTCTATATAAGATAGTAGAAACAAGAAGTTAGCTACACTAAAAATATATACATATTTTTGAGACAGGGTCTCACTCTGTCGCTCAGGCTTGAATGCGGTGGCGTAATCACGGCTCACTGCAGCCTCATGCTCCCAGGCTCAAGCAGTCCTCCCACCTTAGCCTCCTGAGTAGCTGGGACTACAGATGTGTGCCACTATGCTCAGCTAATTTTTTTTTATTTTTTGTAGAGATTGGGTCTTGCTATGTTGTCCAGGCTGGTCTCTAACTTTTGGACTCAAGGGATCCTCCCTCCTCAGTCTCCCAAAGTGCTGGGATTACAGGCATGAGCCACTGCAGCCAACCTAAAAATAATTAATAAGGTGATTATATTTTTTAAGATCATGGTAGTGGTAGTGTTGGAATAGGATTGGAGCATCTCAAAGAAAATACACACATTTCCCCAGTGACCTGTGGGACAGACTGTATTGTGTGACCAATATGGTCACAACAATATTTCCCATTCCACACTGTACTAGTTTTCTAGGGCTGCTATAACAAAGTACCATAAACTGGGGGATTTAAGGAACAGAAGTTTGGGCAAGACACGGTGATCATGCCTGTAATCCTAGCACTTTAGGAGGCCAAGGCAGGCAGATCACCTGAGGTCAGGAGTTCGAGACTAGCCTGGCCAACATGGCAAAATCCCATCTCTATTAAAAATACAAAAATTAGCCGAGCATGGTGGCGCATGCCTGTAGGTGTAGCTACTTGGCAGAAGAATCACTTGAACCTGGGAGGTGGAGGTTGCAGTGAGTCAAGATCACACCACTGCATTCCAGCCTGGGTAACAGAGTAAGACTCTGTCTCAAAAAAACAAAACAAAACAAAATAAAAAAGAACAGAAGTTTGTCTCACAGTTCTAAAGTCTGGAAGTGTGAGATCAAGGTGTTGGCAGGGTTGATTTGTTCTGAGGACTGTGTGGGAGAGCCTGTTCTGGGCCCCTCTCCTAGCCAATGGTGGTTTGCTGATAATCTTTGGCATTCATTGACTTGGAGATGCATCATCCTGCTCTCTGCCTTCATCTTCACATGTCATTCTCCCTGTGTGCACGTCTCTGCGTCCAAACTTCTCCTTTTTTGTAAGAACATCAGTCATATTGGATTAGGGCCCATCCTAATGACCTCATCTTAACTACATCTACAATGACCCTATTTCCAAATAATGTCATATTCTGAGGTATTGAGAGTTAGGACTTCAACACGTGAATTTGAGAGGACACAATTCAATCCATAACACACATGTTACCCTAAAACTTCACCATTTGCTCATTAAGGAATCTAATTCCTTTCCCCTTGAATCTGGTAGCGTTTGTAATTTGCTTATAATTCCTTTTCCCAGCCAGGCTCGGTGGCTCAGGCCTGTAATCCCAGCACTTTGGGAGGCCAAGGCAGGTGGGTCACGAGGTCAAGAGATTGAGATCATCCTGACCAACATGATGAAACCCCGTCTCTACTAAAATACAAAAAATTAGCTGGGTGTGGTGGCACGTGCCTGTAATCCCAGCTATTCAGGAGGCTGAAGCAGAAAAATCACTTGAATCTGGGAGGGGGAGGCTGCAGTGAGCCAAGATCATGACACTGCACTCCAGCCTGGTGAGAGAGCAAGACTCCATCTCAAAAAAATAAATACATAAATAAATAATTTATTTTCCCTTGAATCTGGGAGGGTTTGTGATTTGCTCACAACCAATCAAGTGCAGAGGAAGTGACACTGCATGACTAAGTCAGAAAAGGCAAAGAAATTACCATCTTGCTCTTCAGAACACTCATACTGGAGCCTTGAACCACTATGTATAAGTCCAAAACCTTAAGGCCACCATGATGTGGAGACACCCAAACTAGCCCAGGTAGAAAGACCACATAAAGGAAACAATCAACAGAGTGAAAAGGCAACCTACAGAATGAGATAAAATATTTTCAAACCATTTATTTGATAAAAGGTTAATATCCAAAATACATCAGGAACTCCTACAACTCAAGTACAAAAAAAATACATATCAAATATTTTTAAGTGGGCGAAGGACTTTCATAGACATTTCTCCAACAAAGACATATGGCCTATTGATATATGTGAAAAGGTGCTCAATATTACTAATCATTAGGAAAATGCAAGTCAAAACTACAATCAAAAACACCTCACACCTGTCAGGATGGCCATCATTAAGAAAAAAAAAAAAAAGACCGGGTGCAGTGGCTCACACCTGTAATCCCAACACTTTGGGAGACCAAGATGGGCAGATCACATGAGGTCAGAAGTTTGAGACCAGCCTGGCCAACACATGGTGAAACCCCACCTCTACTAAAAATACAAAAAAAAAAAATTAAAAAATTAGCCGGGCATGGTGGCAGGTGTCTGTAATCCCCGCTACTCAGGAGGCTGAGACAGGAGAATTGCTTGAAACCAGGAGGCAGAGGTTGCAGTGAGCTGAGATTGTGCCATTCCACTCCAGCTTTGATGACAGAGTGAAACTCCATCTTAAAAAAAAAAAAAAAGAAAAGAAAAGAAAGGTAAGTGTTGGCAAAAAATGTGGAGAAATTGAAGCTCTTGCACAGTGTTGGTGGGATTGTAAAATGGTCCAGCCACTATGGAAAACTATATGGGAGTTCCTCAAAAAATTAAAAACAGGACCACCATATGATCCAGCAATTCTACTTCTTGGTATATAGTCAAAAGAATTGAAATCAGCATCTTGAAGACACAACCTGCATTCTCATGTTCATTGCAGCATCATTCACAACAGCCAAGAATAGAAACAACATCAATGTCCATTGATAGATGAGTAGATAAAGAAAATGTAATCTAGCTAGATGGGTATCTAGAGAGAGAATGGGGGGGAGAGAGAGAGATCAATGTCCATTGATAGATGAGTGGATAAAGAAAATGTAATAGAGATAGCTAGGACCCCCACAAAAAAAGAAAATAAATAATACAATTATTGCTGTTTAAAACCATTGAGTTCTTGGGGTACTTTGTTACAAAGCCACAGCAACTGGGACAACGTGTCAATGTGCTGTTTTCACCTTTAAAGGAAGCAGAGAAGTAAGATCTGTGAGCTACCAACCCTTAAAACCCTTCCTAGTTCTCTGTCATCATAGAGGTATTTTCACAATTTGCTCTCTGTTGGATTCAGCCCAGAACCTGGAGGAGTTACAGCACTACTTGAGTAAGAACGTCATCCAAAGTCAATGCCAAGGGGCAGGGGGGTGAGGGTTGAAACATTACCTATTGGGTACAATGGTCACTATTTTTGGTGATGGGTACACTAGAAGCCCAAGTCTCACAATTACACAAAATATATTCATGTAACAAACTTGCACACGGACCCTCTGAATCTATAATGACAAAATATTTTTAAAAGAAGAGATACATAAATGCCCAATAAGTACATGAAAACAACAACAGAAAACAAGGTAAACGCCAAGAAGTAATGTTCCCATTCTCAAAGAATGCCAAAAACATAAATTCCAGTTCTAGTGATACAGGAGGCAACCTCTCTCACTGAATACACATAAGTAATAAATTTGATGTTTGGGCTTGAGGCCATCAGCATATTTTATGATTGTAAAGGAATTATTTAATTTCTTAATGATCCATTTTTATTTGATTTAATTAAATAATATAGATGGGTCTCATGATAACTGCAAGGTTCAGTGAGGCACTGCAGATAATAAGCAGTTATTCTTTATTTATTCATTCATTCAACAGAAATTTACTGAGTGACTACTAGGTATTATGTCAGGCGTTGTGTACAAAGCTTGAGATTTAGTAGTAAGCAAAGACAAAGGCCCTGCCTTCAGGAGGCACACTGTAGAGTCAGAGAAGTAAAAAGACTTCACATACAATGACTAAATGTTAAGCAGGAGTAGGTACAAATGCAAGGGCCCAATGATTCCTTAGAAATCAAAGTTTGATTTTACTATGAGAAACTACAGCTTTACTTAAAATTGTTTTTTAAAGATTTACTACTTTTGAAGAGAGTACATACCAAATAATCCTCCACCCATCATATGTATGTGAATTACAGTGGCATTTTGATGCATTTTAAGAATTCTTTGTTTTCAATAAGTCAAAGTAAACCAAAACCAAGTAACATCCCAAAGCCCAACAAGTCGCTCATCAAGAGCCACATCATTGAATGTTCCAATGCCACTGGATTTAAAAATGGAATATATTGGCCAGGTGCGGTGGCTCACGCCTGTAATCCCAGAACTTTGGGAGGCCAAGGTGGGTGGATCACAAGGTCAGGAGTTCGAGACCAGCCTGGCCAAGATGGTGAAACCCCGTCCCTACTTAAACTAAAAATTTAGCCAGGCGTGGTGGCACGCGCCTGTACTCCCAGCTACTCGGGAGGCTGAGGCAGGAGAATCCCTTGAACCCGGGAGGCAGAGGTTGCAGTGAGCCAAGATCGCACCACTGCACTCTAGCCTGGGTGACAGAGCGAGACTCCATCTCAAAAAAAAAAAAAGGAATATAGTATTAATACGTTTTTAACAGAATACATTAATTTATACCTGATACCATTTTATTATCACCTTTACTTTGTGTTTACCTTTTGATGTTTGTTCCTGAGAAATAAAATCCATGTTTCCTTTAGACTCACAAACCAAACACAAGGAGCACATTTTAAATTCACCTGTGATGTCTTGGCAAGTCCTGGTGAAATTATGAAAATGGGAGGGATTTAGAAAGATTCTCATGATAATTTGAGTTTCCCTTACTGGTTGCAGAAAAGTCACAAAAGAAAAATTTAAGGAGGAGAGTGAATAGGTAAAATTAGATGGTAAACACACTTCCAGACATGATAGCTCCAATGTTCTTTCTGTAAAGAAAAAAGAAAAACACTTTCTTTACTCTAAAGTTTTGAGTGTTTGGCACTCAAATAAATACACAGTATGCTCCCAGTTTTTCTTAGGTGGATTCAGTACATTTTAGCTTATCAGAGATAAGACTTTTTTTTTTTTTTAACATGAATTAACAATAACTATTCCATTTAAATATTTCTATTTTATTATTTTTATTTATTTATTTTGAGTCAGGATCCTGCTCTGTCGCCCAGGCTAGAGTGCAGTGGCGTAATTATAGCTCACTGCAGCCTTGGCCTCCCAGGCTCAGGCAATTCTCCCAACTCAGCCTCCAGAGTAACTGTGACTGCAGGGGCATGCCACCATGCCCAGTCAATTTTTAAAAAATTATTTGTAGAGACAGGGAACCACGGTGCCCAGCAACATTTCTCTTTTAAACTTGTGAACATTCCCTATTAACTCTCAGAGAACAGGTGTCTTTATAAAGAAGTGCTTGGAATCTCAGCATTTTAACCATTCTCTATTCTGGGGAATTTTTTATGGACAAGCCTTAGGTTCTTCCGAATCTATCTGTTCCAAAATAGAGACTCAAGTCAATTGCATGGAGTTGAACAGGGTATGAAAAGTTTGAACAGTATCTCTGTATCAGTTTCCTAGGGATGTTGTAACAAATTACCACAACCTTGGTCATTTAAAACAAGAGAAATTCATTCTCTCACAGTTTTGGAGGCCAGAAGTCCAACATCAGTTTCCATAGTCAGAAATTGAGAGGTCTACATGATTATACTACCTCTGGAGGTTCTAGGGAAGAATGTGTTCCTTGTCCCTCTGGTGGATGCTGGCATTCCTTGGCTTGTGGCCACATCACTCTAATCTCTGTCTCCATAGTCATATTGCTTTCTCCTCTGTGTCTCTGTTTTCTACTTTTCTGTTGTGTGAAATCGCCCTCTGCCTCTCTTGTATAAAGACATTCGTGATTGGATTTAGGGCCGACAAGGCTAATCCAGGATAATCTTCACATCTCAAGACCTTTAATTTAGTCACACCTGTAAAGACCCTTTTTCCTTATAAGGTAACATTGACAAGTTTCCAGAATTAGCACCTGATATTTTTAGACGGCCATTATTCAGCCTACCACAACCCCTAAAGATGAAATTTAATAAGATGACATCATAATTTTTACTTTTGTCTGAAGACATACATCAGATACGGAAATTACGGTATAATAGAAATAATACTGAGTTCAGAAACAAAAGACAAATACTCTAGGCTGGATGTGGTGGCTCACACCTGTAATCCCAGTCCTTTTGGAGGTAGAGGTGGACAGATTGCTTGAGCTCAGGAGTTTGAGATCAGCCTGGGCAACATGGCCACCCCATCTCTACAAAAAATACAAAAATTAGATTAGCATCATGTTGTACTCCTGTAGTCCTTACTACTCAGGAGGCTGAGGTAGAAGGATCACTTAAGCCTGGGAGGTTGAGGCTGCAGTAAGCCATGATCACACTACTGCATTTCAACTTGGGCAACAAAGGGAGACCGTGTCTGAAAAGGAGAAAAAAGATTCCAGTGCTATATCTGTCATTAGTCAAGATACTTAGATAATTTACTTAATCTCCACGAGTCTAGTTTTCTTACTAGCAAAACAGAGATAAGCCTGCTAATCTCATGGGGTTATAGTAACACCAAATTGTGTAGTACATTTGAAAACACTTTTGAAATTTGTACAAATATATGTCATTTAAAATGCAAATCCACACCAGGCGCCATGGCTCATGCCTGTAATCCCAGCACTTTGGGAGGCCGAGGCAGTTGGATCACTTGAGGTCAGGAGTTCAAGACCAGCCTGGCCAACATAGTGAAACCTCATCTCTACTAAAAATACAAAACTTAGCCGGGCATGGTGGTGGGTACCCATAGTCCCAGCTACTCAGGGGGCTGAGGCAGGAGAATTGCTTGAGCCTGGGAGGCGAAGGTTGCAGTGAGCCAAGATCATGCCACTGCACTCCAGCCTGGGTGACAGAGTGAGACTCCATCTCAAATAAATAAATAAATAAATAAGATGCAAACCTATATTCCAAAGTAAAAAATTTAAATTAATCTTACCTTTAGGACAGAATTATCTATTATTTAATTCATAAAAATAATCAAAGCTTACTGTGTAAACATTGGGAATTCCTATTTAGCAGTAATGATCAACTAAGGAATAAGCAACCTATCTTTCAGAAATTGCCGGGTCTGATAGTCCTTTGTTAGCATAAGAAAACAACTGACCACTTTGGGAGGCCGAGGCGGGCTGATCACAAGGTTAGGAGATCACGACCATCCTGGCTAACACGGTGAAACCCCCTCTCCACCAAAAATACACACATAAAAAATTAGCCAGGTGATGTGGCGGGCGCCTGTAGTCCCAGCTACTCACGAGGCTGAGGCAGAAGAAAGGCGTGAACCTGGGAGGCCGAGCTTGCAATGAACTAAGATCGTGCCACTGCACTCCAGCCTGGGTGACAGAGTGAGACTCCGTCTTAAAAAAAAAAAAAAGAAAAGAAAAGAAACACAACTGACATGGTTAATTCCACCTTTATGTAGCATCTTCACCATTTCTCATATAATCATATGGGGCAAAATATATTTTTAGTATTTCTAAATAATATGGAGCACAATGAAAGAACTACTTCATTTTTTTGAATAATTTCCCTTACTCATATGCCTTGCTTCAAACTTGAAAAAAATCAAGCTCATGATTGATATTAAAGCATTTTTCAAATGTGTATAATTTGTATTTTGATAGTAATTCCATAAGTGTTTAATTACTGGTGATTTTTGTTATTATTTAATAAATTAACGGCTCATTTACTAGGCTTCTATATTTGAAATTGCTTCTGTAATAATTCACATTTAATTTCCAGCTATACAAAATTTACTCAAATACACAATTTCATTATGTCTTAATATATTTATTTATTTTATTTTATTTTATTTTATTTTAAGATGGAGTTTTGCTCTTGTTACCCAGGCTGGAGTGCAATGGCATGATCTCGGCTCACTGCAACCTCTGCCTCCTGGGTTCAAGCAATTCTCCTGCCTCACCCTCCTGAATAGCTAGGATTACAGGCATGCACCACCACGCCTGGTTAATTTTGTATTTTTAGTGGAGACGGGGTTTCTTCATGCTTGTCAGGCTGGTCTCGAACCCTCCCGACCTCAGGTGATCCGCCCACCTCCAGCTCCCAAAGTGCTGGGATCTTAATATATTTATAATCAAAGTTGTAATCAGATTGTAACTATAATAAAAAAAATTGCCTTCACTAATAATGCCCCAGGAAGGATATGGAAATGCACCATCTGATGGAACTCTATAATCTTTATCTTTTCTAATATCACTAAAATACATGAAAACTGATTTCTTGCCATTTTTCCATTTTCCTCACTGGCACTTTTCATTTTATGAAACTTTCAACTTCAATTTATATTGCTATGATATGACCTAGAAGAGAGATAGAGAAATTTTTACTGTCAATATTGTGGTCTTCTTATTCAATAAGTGACCAACTGAGCTTTCTAGAATTGATGACAGATCCTTTATATTCAGCTATGGGGTAATTTCATGACGATTTTTAAACCTCAGCTTTAAATAATTCAATTGGAAAAGAAATAAAGAGAAGACACATCCTTCCCCAGTATAATTTTAAGAAATAAATAAATTCTACTCAATCATTTTTGCTATCAGGTGGACTATATTCTCATCTCCATGAACAAGGATTTATGAATTTAACTGCTGCCATTAATACTGCTGAGAGTCAACATCTAAATGCTCACTCTCAGAGATGGAAATGCATTCCAGAATTACTCCAGTACTAAGACTGCAACCTCTCAGAGGAAGTACATAGAATACTAAACATAGAATTGTTTAGAATACTAAACATAGAATTGGAAAAATACATGGCGCTATAGGACAAATGCTCAAGTCAATTATTTTCTCTTTTTAAAGAAAAGCAAC
Source organism: Rhinopithecus bieti (assembly GCF_001698545.2). NCBI lineage: Eukaryota > Metazoa > Chordata > Mammalia > Primates > Cercopithecidae > Rhinopithecus > Rhinopithecus bieti. Next base: position 2,537,257 of record NW_016807772.1, read on the forward strand.
AATAAGATTAAAGAAATATCTACTACCTTTTTTAAAACTTTTATTATAAAAATATATTATACACACATATATAAAATGTATTGTGCCAGTTAAATAATAATAAGTAATACCCATGTACCTATCACCCAGATTAAGAAACAGAATATTACCAATATATTTGAAGCACCGCATCTCTTCTCACCCCTACACTATAGCATAGTTTAGAAATATATACATATATATAGAATATACTGTATGTATTCTGTGATTTGCTTTTACTTTGCTTAATATGTTTTAGTCATGTTGATACATAGAGCTGTAGTTAATTATATATGGTATTCCTATGAATGAATATACTATAATTTATTTATTCATTCTTCTGACAGTGAACATTTGTGTTGTTCCATTTTTTGCTTTATGAATAATGTTGCTGTGTACTGAAACTCTCATACGTTGCTGGTAGAAATGTAAAAGAGTATAATCATTCTGGAAAACAGATTTTCTTATGAGTTAAACATATACTTACCATATGACCCAAAAATTCCACTCCTAGAAATTTATACAAGAGAAATAAAAACATATGTCCACACAAAGCCCTTTACATGAATTTTTATAGCAGCTTTTCTACTTATAATAGCCAAGGACTGGAAACAATTCAGATGTCTAAAAACTAGTGAATATATAAACAACTCTTGCTATATTCATGTAATGGGATACCACTCAGCAATAAAAAGGAACAAACTACAAGCAACAACATGGGTGAATCTCAAAGGCATTATAAAGAAGCCAAAACCAAGTGGCTATATATTGTATGATTCCACTTATATGAAATTCAAGAAAATGGAAAACTGTATTGGCAGTAGGAAAAGGGCTCTTCTGTAATGGAGCTTTGTAATGTATGATTTGGCTTTGTGTCCTCACTTAAATCTCATCTTGAATTGTAATCCCCAGATGCTGAGGGAGGGACCTGGTGGGAGATGACTGGATTGTGGGGTAGTTTCCTCCAGGCTATTCTTGGGATAGTGAGTGAGTTCTCACAAGATCTGATGGTTTTATAAGAGCCTCTTCCCCCTTCGCTCTCCCTTCTGTCTCCTGCTGCCTTGTGAAGAGGTGACTTCTTCCTCTTCAGCTTTCACCATGATTATAAATTTCCTGAGGCCTCCCCAGCCATGCAGAACTGGAGTCAATTAAACTTCTTTTCTTTATAAATTACCCAGTCTCAGATAATATCTTTATAGCAGTGTGAAAACAGACTAATACAAGCAAGAAGAAACTTTTAGGAGTGAAAGAAAGGGTTATATCCTAATTGTGGTGCTAGGTACACTGGTATGTATATTTGTCAAAACTCATCAAACTATACACTTAAAATGGGAGCATTTTACTGTATGTAAATTATATGTCAGTAATGTTGATGTTGAAATAATGCTACTCTGAATATTGATGAACATGTCTTTGGTGTGCACTAAGGGTTTAATTACTGGGTATTTAGTGTTTCTTCAGTTTTACTAGAAAATGCCATATCATTATACAAAAATTGTTTGTATCAATTTATATTTCCACCTGCAGTGTATAAAATGCTTTTTTTTTTTTTTTTTTTTTTTTTTTTGAGTCAGACTCTCACTCTGTTGCCAGGCTAGAGTGCAGTGGCACAATCTCATCTCACTGCAACCTCCACCTCCCGGGTTCAAGCGATTCTCCTGCCTTGGCCTCCTGAATAGCTGGGATTACAGGCATCTGCCGCCATGCCTGGCTAATTGTTGTATTTTTAGTAGAGATGAAGTTTCACCATATTGGCCAGGCTTGTGTCTCAAACTCCTGACTCCAAGTTATCCACCCACCTTGACCTACAAAAGTGTTGGGATTACAGGCATGAGCCACTGCCTGGCAGTTCTTTCTGACACATAGTCTGACCAATGCTTTTCAGGTTTTTCCAATTTGGTGAGTGTTAAATAGAATCTCATCATGGTTTTAATGTATATTTTCCAAATTTTCTCTATTTTTTTCTAATTTTTGATTTTTTGTTAGNGGCACAATCTCATCTCACTGCAACCTCCACCTCCCGGGTTCAAGCGATTCTCCTGCCTTGGCCTCCTGAATAGCTGGGATTACAGGCATCTGCCGCCATGCCTGGCTAATTGTTGTATTTTAGTAGAGATGAAGTTTCACCATATTGGCCAGGCTTGTGTCTCAAACTCCTGACTCCAAGTTATCCACCCACCTTGACCTACAAAAGTGTTGGGATTACAGGCATGAGCCACTGCCTGGCAGTTCTTTCTGACACATAGTCTGACCAATGCTTTTCAGGTTTTCCAATTTGGTGAGTGTTAAATAGAATCTCATCATGGTTTTAATGTATATTTTCCAAATTTTCTCTATTTTTTTCTAATTTTTGATTTTTTGTTAGGTTGTCTTTTATTTAATTAATGTTTAGAAGTTCTTTACGTTTTCTGCTTAAAATTTCAATATATTATCTAAATTTTTTATCAGGATATCTTCTCACAGTCAGTACCTTATCTGTTTGTTTTCTTTATGATCTTTTAGTTAAGGGGAGCTCTTAATGTAGTGAATTTATCAACCACTTTCTTTATAATTTGAGCTTTGTGTCTGAAGTCCTTCTTCCTCAAGGTTAAAAAGATCTTTACCTATATTTTCTTCTAAAAGTTGTTTTTAAAGTTTTGCCTTTCATATTTCATTTCTTAATATATGGAATGGCTGGGCACAGTGGCTCATGGCTGTAATCCTAGTCCTTTGGGAGGCCAAGGTGGGTGAATCACTTGAATCCAGGAGCTTGAAACCAGTCTGGCCAACATGGCAAAACCCCATATCTACAAAAAATACAAAATAATAATAATAATAATTAGCCAGGCGTGGTAGTGCATGCCTGTAGTCCCAACTACTACAGAGGCTGAAGTAGGAGGATTGCTTGAGCCCAGGAGGTTGAGGCTGTGGTGAGCCATGATCATACCACTGCACTCCAGACTGGGTGACAGAGTAAGACCCTGTCTCAAAAAAAAATAACAACACGGAATTGTATACAGTATGATGTGTGGAACCAAATTTGTTTTTTCTTTATGTATAACCAATTATACTAGCATTAATTGAGTAGTCTATCTTTTCTTATCTGTAATGACACTTCTGTCATATAAAGCTTCCAGGTACACATAAGCATGTTTCTGAGTTCTCAATTTTGTTCCATTAGTCCACTTTTCCATCTCTGCAAAGATATCATGCTGACAAACTACTTTTCCTTTATAAAAGCTCTTATATCTGAGAGGAAAAAGTCCCCTCGCTTTGTTATTTTCTTCAGAAGTATCTTAGCAATTTTGGCCCTTTGCTCATTTCAATAAATTTTAAAATCAGCTTGTTAAGTTCGGCGAAGAACCCAGTTGTACTCTTGACTTGATTCTAGAAATCAGTTGGAGAAGAAAGATATGAAACTGAATCCCTCCTATCATTCATTTCTTCTTTTCTTTTATTTATTTATTTATCATTTTAGTTTTGAAACGGAGTCTTGCTCTGTCAACAGGCTGGAGTGCAGTGGTGCGATCTTGTCTAACTGCATAACTGCAACCTCTGCCTCCCAAGTTCAAACGATTCTCCTGCCTTAGCCTCCCTGCACGCCACCACACCCAGCTAATTTTTTTGGTATTTTTTAGTAGAGACGGGGTTTCACCATGTTGGCCAGGATGGTCTCGATCTCCTGACCTCGTGATCCATCTGCCTCAGCCTCCCAAAGTGCTGAAATTACAGGCGTGAACCACCGCACCCAGCCTTTTCTCTCTATTTATATAGAGTTCTTTGGTTTCTTTGATATCTTTCCATAAAGTTTCTAAATTTTCTCCATTATGATCTTATATATTATTAGATTAATAATCAGTTAGATTTCCTCCTAGGTGCCTTGCTTTTTGTTGCTGTTGCCAATAGTATCTTTCAGGAAATGTGTTTTCTGTCTGTTGGTGGTATATGGAAATACAACTGACTTTTAAATATCAGTCTTATTTTTTGCCATTTTATTAAACTTTTTTTATTAACTTTAATTTTTGTAGCTTTTGGGCTTTCTATGCAAATATGCATATTGACTGCAAATAATGATAACTTTATTTCTTACTTTCCAATCTTCAAACTTTTTATTTCTTATACTTGTCTTACTGCAATGTCAAGGATGTCCAGTACCATGTTGATTAGAAATTATGAGAGTGGGCATTCTTGCCTGCTCCTGATTTTAAGAATACTTACAATGTGTCATCACTAAGAATATTTCTTATAATTATTTTAGACGCCCTGTATCAATTTAAGCAAATTCTCTTTTAGTCCTAGTTTGCTGGGAATTTTTAGTTATAAGAACTATTGAATATCATTGAATGCTCTTTAACAATTAAGATGATTATATCATATTTCTTCTTTGATCTGTTAATGTAGTGAATTACATTATTAGATTTTTCTAATGCTAACTTCATCTTGCACTCCAGTAATAAATCTAATTTGATCATTTTTCTACATTGCTGCTTGTGTATTTTTTTTTTTTTTTTTTTTTTTTTTTTGAGGCGGAGTCTTGCTCTGTCGCCCAGGCTGGAGTGCTGTGGCACGATCTCGGCTCACTGCAAGCTCCGCCTCCCGGGATCATGCCATTCTCCTGCCTCAGCCTCCCGAGTATAGCTGGGACTACAGGCCCCTGCCACCATGACCGGCTAATTTTTTGTATTTTTAGTAGAGATGGGGTTTCACCATGTTAGCCAGGGTGGTCTCGATCTCCTGACCTCGTGATCCATCCACCTCGGCTTCCCAAAGTGCCGGGATTACAAGCGTGAGCCACCGCGCCCAGCCTGTGTATTCTTAATGTTTTGTTTCAAAGTTCTATATCTATATTTATAAGTGAGATTGGCTTGTACATTTTTCTTTTTGTTTCATTTTTGTTGAGTTTGAGTAATGAAGTATACTAGCCTTAAAAAATAAGTTGAATACCAAGAGGCACTCTTAAAACCAGGCAAATACATGGAAACTCAACAACTTGCTGATGAATGAAATCAAAAAATTCTTTGAAACAAATGAAAATAGAGAAACAATCTACTAAAACATCCAGGTTACAACAAAAGCAGTGTTACGAGAAAAGTTTATAGTGCTAATTCCATATCAAGAAGATAAATCTTAAATTAACAACCTAACCACACACCTAGAGGAACTAAAACATAAGAACAAACTAAACCCAAAGCTATCAGAAACAGAAATAACTAAAATCAGTGTAGACAAAATGAAATTGAGGCCCCAAAAAACTATACAGAGGTTCAATGAAACAAAAGTTGTTTTTTGAAAGGATAAACAAGATTAATAGACTGCTAGCTAGATTAATAAAGAAAAAGAGAAGATCCAAATAACCATGATCAGAAATGACAAAGGTAACATTACAACTGATCACACAGAAATACAAAAGACCCTCAGAGACTACTATCTCTATGCATACAAACCAGAAAATCTAGAGGAAAATGGATAAATTCCTGGAAACACACAACCTCCCAAGACTGAACCAGGAAGGAACAAAAATTTCAAACAGACCAATAATGAATAAGAAAATTGAATCAGTAGTAAAAAACCTACCAGCCCAGAACAGCCCTGGACCAAATGAATTCACAGCCAATTTCCACCAGACATGAAAGAAACAGCTGCTACCAATCCTGCTGAAATTATTCCAAAAAATTAAAGAGAAAGGATTCTTCCCTAATTTATTTTATGAAACCAGTATCATCCTGATACCAAAATCTAGCAAAGACACAACAAAAAAAGAAAACTATAGGCTAATATCCTTGATGAACATAGACGCAAAAATCCTCAGCAAAATATTAGCCAACCAAATCCAATAGCACATCAAAAAATTAATTCACCACAGTCAAGTGGGCTTTATTCCTGGGATGCAAGGATATTTCAACATATTCAATTCAATATATGTGATTCACCACATAAACAGAAATAAAAACAAAATCCATATGATCATCTCAATAGATGCAGAAAAAGCATTCAATAAAATCCAACATTTTTTCATGATAAAAACCCTCAACAAACTAGACATTGAAGGAACACACCTCAAAATAATAAGAGCCATCTATGACAAGCCTACAACCAACATTGTACTGACTGGGCAAAAGTTGGAAGTGCTGCCCCCAAGAACAGGAACAAGACAAAGATCTCAACTCTCACCACTCCTATTCAACATAGTACTGGAAGTCCTAGCCAGGGCAAACAAGCAAGAGAGAAATAAAAGGAATCCAAATAGGAAAAAAGGAAGTCAAGTTATCTTTCTTCATTGACGATATGATTATATACCCAGAAAACCCTAAAATTCCGTGAAAAGACTCCTAGACCTAATGACTTGAGCAAAGTCTCAGGATACAAAATCAACACACAAAAATCAGTAGCATTTCTATACACCAATAACATTCAAGCTGAGAATCAAATGAAGAATGCAATCCCATTTAAAATAACCACAAAAAAAAAAACATGAAATAAAACACTTAGGAATACATCTAACCAAGGAGATGAAAGATCTCTACAAGGAGAACTACAAAACACTGCTGAAAGAAATCATACATAACACAAACAAATAGAAAAGCATTTCATGCTCATGGATTGGAATAATCAATATCATTAAAGCGTCCATACTGCCCAAAGCAATCTACAGATTCAACACTATTCTTATCAAATTACCAATGTCACTTTTCAGAATTAGAGAAAACTATTCTAAAATTCATATAAATCACCCCCCCCCAACACAAACACACAAAATAGCCCAAATAGCCAAAGCAATCCTAAGCAAAAAGAACAAAGCCAGAGGCATCACGTCTTCCGACTTCAAGCTATACTACAAGGCTAGAGGAACAAAAATAGCATGGCAATGGTACAAAAACATTAATAGACACATAGACTAGTGCAACAGCATAGAGATCCCTGAAATAAAGCTGCACACCTACAACCAACTGATCTTTGATGAAGCTGACAAAAATAAACACGGGGGAAAGGATACTCTATTCAAAAAATGCTGTGGAGAAAACTGGCTAACCATAGGCAAAGCATAAAACTGAACCCCTTTCACTATATACAAAAATTAACTAAAGATAGATTAAAGATCTAAATGTAAGACTACAAACTGGCCGGGCGCGGTGGCTCAAGCCTGTAATCCCAGCACTTTGGGAGGCCGAGATGCGTGGATCACGAGGTCAGGATATCGAGACCATCCTGGCTAACCCAGTGAAACCCCGTCTCTACTAAAAATACAAAAAACTAGCCGGGCGAGGTGGCGGGCGCCTGTAGTCCCAACTCGGGAGGCTGAGGCAGGAGAATGGCGTAAACCCGGGAGGCGGAGCTTGCAGTGAGCTGAGATCCGGCCCCGCACTCCAGCCTGGGCGACAGAGCAAGACTCCTACTCAAAAAAAAAAAAAAAAGACTACAAACTATAAAAATCCTAAAAGAAAACCTAGGAAATACTTTTCTAGACATGAACTTAGGCAAAGAAATTATGAATAAGTCCTCAAAAGCAAATGCAACAAAAACAAAAATTGACAATTGGAACCTTATTAAACTAAAGGATTTCTTCACTGCAAAATAAACTATCAACAGGGTAAACAACGAACCTACAGAATGGAAGAAAATATTTGTAAACTATGGATCTTACAAAGGGCTAATACACAAAATCTATAAGGAACTGAAACAAACCAACAAGAAAAAACCAACCCCATTAAAAAGTGGGCAAAGTACATGAACAGACACTTCTCAAAAGAAGACATCCAAGCAGCCAACAAATATATTAAAAAATGCTCAACATCACTAATTATTACAGACATACAAATCAAAACCACAATGAGATACCATTTCACGCTAGTCAGAATGACTATTATTTAAAAAATCAAAAAATCACAGACATTCACAAGGTTGCAAAGAAAAGGGAAGTTTATATGCTGTTAGTGGAAATACGAATTAGTTCAGGTCCTGTGGAAAGCAGTTTGGAGATTTCTGAAAAAACTGAAAATAGAATTATCATTTGATCCAGTAATCTTATTACTGGGAATATATCTAAAAGAAGATAAATTGTTCTACCAAAAAGATACCTTCACTCATACGTTTATCACAGCACTACTCACAGCAGCAAAGACATGGAATCAATCCATCAGTGGTAGGTTAAATAAAGAAAATATGGGCCGGGCACGGTGGCTCATGCCTGTAATCCCAGCACTTTGGGAGGCCAAGGCAGGTGGATCACAAGGTCAGGAGTTCAAGACCAGTCTGGCCAAGACGGTGAAATCCCATCTCTACCAAAAATACAAACATTAGCCAGGTGTGGTGGCATGCGCCTGTAATTCCAGCTACTTGGGAGGCTGAGGCAGAGAATTGCTTAAACCCAGGAGGCAGAAGTTGCAGTGAGCCGCGATCACACCACTGCACTCCAGCCTGGACAACAAAGTGAGACTCCATCTCAAAAATAATAATAATAAAAGAAAATATGGTACATATACATGATGGAATACTATTTAGTCATAAAAAAGACTGAAATCATGTCTTTTGCAGCAACATGGTTGCAGCTGAAGGCCATTATCCTGAGCAAATCAATGCAGAAACAGAAAAACAAATACCACATGTTCTCATTTATAAGTGGTAGCTAAACATTGGGTACACACAGACACAAAGACGGGCTCAACAGACACTGGGTATTCCCAAAGTGGGGAGGCAGGGAAGGAAGCAAGGGCTTAAAAGCTACCTATTGGATAATATGTTCACCACTTGGGCAATGGGAGCATTAGAAGCCCAAATCTCAGCATCACGCAATATACCCTCGTAACAAATCTGCACATGTACCCTCTGAATCTAAAATTTAAAAATTATACAGTACTTAAAAAGATATTAATGAAATACATTACATCAGTGGGTCTAAAACAATATGAACTACATCTAGATGCTTAAAAAGCACTTAATAAATATCCAATTTATTTGCAAATTATTATAAATCCTCTTTGCAAAAGAGAAATATTCTTACATTATAAAATCTGTCTCAGACCAAATTATCAATATATTATAGCACTAAGGATACTGATGTAAATATATTTTAGTGGTGAAACACTATAAATATGTATGTCAAAGTTATGAAAAAGCAAGAAATTTTCCCTATAAATATTTGCCAGGAAAATCTGCCGATGCAATTAGGAGGAAACATTGATTAGAAATAGGTGGAGAAGGCCGGGTGTGGTGGCTCACACCTATAATCCTAGCACTTTGGGAGGCTGAGGCAGGCGGATCACCTGAGGTCAGGAGTTTGAGACCAGCCTGGCCAACATGGTGAAACCTGGTCTCTAGTAAAAATACAAAAATAGGCCAGGAGTGGTGGCTCACGCCTGTAATCCTAGCACTTTGGGAGGCTGAGGCGGGCGAATCACTTGAGTTCAGGAGTTTGAGATCAGCCTGGCTAACATGGTGAAACCCCATCTCTACTAAAAATACAAAAATTAGCCAGGTGTGGGGCAGGTGCCTGTAATCCCAGCAACTCAGGAGACTGAGGCAGGAGGATGGTGTGAACCTGGGAGGTGGAGGTTGCAGTGAGCCAAGATCACACCACTGCACTCCAGCCTGAGTGACAGAGCAAGACTCTGTCTCAAAGAAAAAAAAAAAAAAAAAAAACTAGCCAGGCATGGTGGTAAGTGCCTGTAATCCCAGCTGCTTGGGAGGCTGAGTCAGGAGAATTGCTTAAACTGGGGAGGCAGACATTGCAGTGAAGCGAGATCATGCCACTGCACTCCAGCCTGGGCAACAGATTGAGACTGTGTCTCAAAAAAAAAAAAAAA
>NW_016807772.1:2547496-2562011 GCF_001698545.2 Rhinopithecus bieti
TCAAAAAAAAAAAAAAAAAAAAAAACTAGCCAGGCATGGTGGTAAGTGCCTGTAATCCCAGCTGCTTGGGAGGCTGAGTCAGGAGAATTGCTTAAACTGGGGAGGCAGACATTGCAGTGAAGCGAGATCATGCCACTGCACTCCAGCCTGGGCAACAGATTGAGACTGTGTCTCAAAAAAAAAAAAAAAGAAAGAAAGAAGTGAAGGAAACAATGCTTGGAAGTGTTGGAAAAGAGTAGTCTGAGGCTGGGCATGGTGGCTTACGCCTGTAATCCTAGCACTCTGGGAGGCTACTGTGGGTGGGTCTCTTGAGCTCAGGAGTTCGATACCAGTCTGGGCAACAAAGTGAGACCTCGTCTACAAAGAAATACAAAAATCAGCCGGGTGTGATGGCACATGCCTGTGGTCCCAGCTATTCAGGAAGCTGAGGTGGGAGGATGGTTTAAGCCTGCGAGGCAGAGGTTGCAGTGAGCAGAGACCTCACCACTGCACTCCAGCCTAGGCGACAGAGCCAGAATCTGTCTCAAAAAAAAAAAAAAGAGTAGTATGACATAATTGGTTTATTTATTTATTGAGATAGAGTCTTGCTCTGTCGCTAGGCTGGAGTGCAGTGGCATGATTTCAGCTCACTGCAACCTCCACCTCCTGAATTCAAGCGATTTCCCCTGCCTCAGCCTCCCGAGTAGCTGGGACTATAGGCACGTCCCACCATGCCCAGCTGATTTTTTGTATTTTAATAGAGACAGGGGTTTCACCATGTTGGCCAGTATAGTCTCGATCTCCTGACCTCATGATCAGCCCACCTCGGCCTCCCAAAGTGCTGGGATTACAGGCGTGAGCCACTGCACCAGTCCAATTGTTATAATTATTTACAGACAAAATTATGTATTTAGAAAAGCTAAAACAGCCACCTGAAAAATGGTAAAAATTAAGAGGATATATCTGTAATGTAGATATACCTATACATTTCGCTATGTAAGATTATTCATCCAAAGGTTTAAATACTGTCAAACACCTACATTTTATAATTGCAGTGTAATGTAAATATATAGGCCATGGTCTGCAAGTTAGTTTCTATAAAGGGTCATTTAGTAAATGTTTTAGGCTTTGTGGGTCATATGGTCTCTGTTGCACCTACACAGTTCTCACCTTATAGGATGAAAACAGCCACAAAAAATTTATGTAAAAATGAGTACAGCTGCATTACAATAAAACTTTATTTATGAATACTAAACTTCAAGTTTAATATAATTTTTATGTCATAAAATATTCTTTATTTCCCAACCATTTTAAACAAAAGAGGCTGTAAAAGACCATAGTTTACTGACCCCTGAATAAGCTATAAGTGATATTGTCGCAAGTCATTCTGCCATGTATTATGACATCAAAAACAGCACTGTCAAAATCCATATCACGTCATGAAGAATTTCATAAACTTAATGGAAGAAAGATTATTTACTAACAGATATATAGGCAGGAAGATAATTTTGAATGTAAAGGTTAGGAAAGGCAGGTAGAAGACATTGAGGGGTTTAATGAACAAATGAAATCATCTTCTCCAGCTTCTGTAGATAGAATCACAATAAATTCTGATGTTGCTTTTGTCACACCCCTATGCAAAAATCAGCAAGTGACAGGTGTGGTAGCTCATGTCTGTAATCCCAGCGCTTTGGGAGGCTGAGGCGGGCAGATCACTTGAGGTCAGGAGCTCGAGACCAGCCTGGCCAACATGGTGAAACCCTGTCTCTACTAAAAATACAAAAATTAGCCGGGCATGGTGGTGTGTGCCTGTAATCCAGTTACTCAGGAGGCTGAGGCAGGAGAATCACTTGAACCCAGGAGGCTAAGGTTGCAGTGAGCCGAGGTTGTACCACTGCACTACAGCCTGGGCGACAAAGCGAGACTCCATCTCAACAACAACAACAAAAAAAAATCAGCAAGAATTACCCAGTAAATAAAATTTTCATCTTTTTGTTTAAAAAGAAATAAATGTCTCCTCTATTTTATGTTTTGAAAAAATTTACATAAAATTGCATTTATTTGTTTGGTCTGTTTCTTGAAAGTTTGGCAGAACTTGCCTGAAAAATCATCTGAAACTAGTATGAAAATCATCTGAAACAGAGAAGATTAAACCATGGAATGAGTTTCTTTAATTGTTGTAAAACTCTTGGGCTTTCTATTGCTTCCTAAGTAAGTTTCCTAGATATGTGTCTTTGTGTTTCAAATTTATTGACATAAATTATTCACAATATCCTCTTATTATATATTTAATTTTGCTACGTCTATAGTTATACCCCTTTTTCATTTCTAACATTAGTTACTTGTACCTTGTCTCGTTTTTTTTATTATTCAGTTTTGGCAGGCAGAATAAATGTCCCTATCTTAATTCCTGGAACCTGTAAATATAGTATATAATATGGCAAAGTGGAATTAAGGCAGAAGATGGAATTCAGGTTGTTAATCAGCTGATCTTAAAATAAGGAAATTGTCCTGGATTATCTGGGTGGACCCAATGTAATCATGAATGTGGAATTGGGTAGCAGAAGAGTCAATGTCAGAGTGATAAAATATGAGAAAGACTCAACAGGCCATTGCTAGCTTTGAAGATGGAAGGAGGCCATAAGCCAAGGAATTCAGACAGCTTCCAGAAGCTGGAAACAGCCAGGAAATGGATTGTCTTCTAGAGCCTCACAAAGGAACACAATCTTACTGATACCTTGATTTTAGCCCAGGGATACCTCTGTTGAATGTCTAACCTACACTGTGAGACAATACATTTGTGTTGTTTTAAGCCACTAAGTTTATGATCATTTGTTATAGCAGCACTAAGAAATTAACTGATATGGTTTGGCAGTGTCCCCACCTAAATCTCATCTAGAACTGTAGCTCTCATAATTCCCTCTAGTGGAAGATAACTGAATCATGGGGGCGGTTTCTCCCATACTGTTCTCATGGTAGTGAATAAGTCTCGTGAGATCTGATGGTTTTATAAGGGGAAACTCCCTTTCCCTTGGCACTCATTCCTTCTTTGCCTGCCACCAAGTAAGATGTCCTTCCGCCTTCCACCATGATTGTCAGGCATCCCCAGCCACGTGGAACTGTGAGTCCATTAAACCTCTTTTTTTTTTTTTTTTTATAAATGATATATGTCTTCATCAGCAGCATGAAAATGGACTAATACACTAACATATGAATCTTTCCAGTGGTTTGTGCATACAATTAGTCCTTTAAAATAACCAACTTGGCCAGGTACAGTGGCCCACGCCTGTAATCCCAGCACTTTGGGAGGCCAAGGCAGGCGGATCACGAGGTCAGGAGTTCAAGACCAGTCTGGCCAACATGGTGAAACCATGTCTCTACCAAAATACAAAAAATTAGCCAGGCATGGTGGTGTGAGCCTGTAGTCCCAGCTACTCAGGAGGCCGAGGCAGGAGAATGGTGTAAACCCGGGAGGCGGAGCTTGCAGTGAGCTGAGATCCGGCCACTGCACTCCAGCCTGGGCGATAGAGCGAGACTCAGTCTCAAAAAAAAGAAAAACAACAACAAAAAGAAAGAACCAACTTGTGATTTTATTGATCTTTTCTATATCTATTCTTTTAAGTTCATTGACTTTTGCTCCTGTGTTTATTATTTCCTGCCTTTACTTTCTGGGTTTATCTTATTGTTCTTTTTCTGATGTTTTATGTATAAGCATTTAATGTTATATGTTTTGGTAATATTGCATAAGTTTAAACAGATAGTATTTTTTAATCATTCAATTACTAGTATTTTCTAATTTTCATTATAACTTGTTCTCAACTATAGGTTACTTAGAAGTGAATTTTTTAAATTTCCAAATATATTACCTATTTTAACTTTCTTTTTGTTAGTAGAATCTAATTTAATTTCATTTAGTCAGAGATGTATATTAAAAATTGCTTGAAATGTATTGAGGCTTATTTTTATAGTCTGGCATTTTATTAGTCTATTCTCACACTGCTAATAAAGATATACCCAAGACTGGGTAAATTATAAAGGAAAAAAGTTTAATGGACTTAAGTTCCACATGGCTGGGGAGGCCTCACAATCATGGCAAAAGGTGAAGGAAGAGTAAAGAGATGTCTTACATGGTGGCAGGGAACTGAGCTTGTGCAAGGGAACTCCCATTATAAAACCATCTGATCTCACGAGACTTATTCACTATCACAAGACACAGTATGGGGGAACCACCCCTATGATTCAATAACCTCCACCTGGTCCCACCCTTGACAAGTGGGGATTATTACAATTCAAGGTGAGATTTGGGTGGGGACACTGCCAAACCATATCAAGTATGTATTTTTATTCCCTGAAAAGAATATGTGTTCCAGAGGTTCAGTTCAATATTCTAAATATATCAATTAGATAAAACTAGCTATTTGAATTGTTTGAATTGTCTATATTCTTATTCTTCACCTGGTTGTATTTTATAACTGGGAAGTATGTTTAAAATCTCCCACTAAATACTGGATTTATAACTGTCTTTAAAGCTATCTTGGTTGGGGCATATAAATTTAGAATTGATGCATATTCTTGTGAATTGAAACTTCTATCCATATATCCTGACCTTCTTTATTGCTGGTAATGATGTTAATCTTAAAATCTTAATTTAATAATTTATTAATTGTAATAATAAAACATTAATACAATGGCATGTGCTTTCTTCAGTTACTATTTGTTCCATATATTTTTCTCATCTTTTCGCTTTTATCTTAATGCTTTAGATAGGTCTCTTTTAAATGGCATATTTCTGGAAATTGCTTTTTAAATCTAGTCTGATAATTTTTTCATCTTTTTACCTGGATGGATTTGCCCACTTACATTTACTGGGATCATTGGTATATTTAGATGTAATTATACCATATTATTAATGCTTCCTATTTGTACCATGCTTTCTATTGTTTCTTGCCTTTCTGGCTGATAAATTGATTCAGTGATTTTTTTTCTCATTCCATTATTTTTCCCTTTAGTTATGTGAGGTTAGATACTATATTTCTATTATTTTAGTAGTTACCATCGTAATTTTTAACATGCATTCTGAAAGCCTAAAGTCAATCAACAGTAACGCTTTCTCAAACAATACAAGGGTCTTAGAATACTTTAACTCAGATCATCTGCTTCCTGACTTAAATGCTACTTTTACACAGCATTTTAGTTCTATCCTGTTTTTTCACTGACATACAAATTAGTTGAGTTTTTAAATTTTATGCAACTAATATTTTCAGGATTTGTTTATATTTACTCACACATTTATAATTGTTGTTGAGGTTTTCTTCCTTGCCATTTCTTCTTGCATCTCTGCCCTTCCTTCTGGGATTACATTCCTTCTCCTAAAGCTAATTCTTTAGAAGTTCTTTCACTGAGGGTCCAATGATTGTAAACTCTGTGTTGTTTATCTGAAAATATACATCTCACCAACTCTAGATCAACAACAATTTTGCCTCAGCACTTTGCAGGCATTTTTCACTGCCTTCTGATATTCATTGTTGTTTTCAAGAGGTGAGCTGTCAGACTATTGTTCCTTTAAACTTTTTAAAGACAATCTGCATTCATCCCTGGTTATTTTAAGATATCTTGGCCGGGCGCGGTGGCTCACGCCTGTAATCCCAACACTTTGGGAGGCCAAGGTGGGCGGATCACAAGGTCAGGAATTTGAGACCAGCCTGGCCAACATGGTGAAACCTCGTCTCTACTACAAACACAAAAATTAGCTGGGCGTGGTGGCGGGCGCCTGTAATCCCAGCTACCTGGGAGGCTGAGGAAGGAGAATCACTTGAATTTGGGAGGCAAAGTTTGCAGTGAGCCAAGATCACACCACTGCACTCCAGCCTGGATAACAGAGCGAGACTCCATCACACATACAAAAAAAAAAACTCTTCGGTTTTCATGTTCTGCAGAATTTCTCATCACTTATTTTGCTTGGGATTTGTCGGGTTTCCTGAATTTGAGGATTTATGTCTTTCAATGATTCCGTAAAGTTCTTAGCCACTGTCTCTTCAAATATTGGCTTTACCCTATTCTATTTCTTCTCTCCTTTGCAGCTTTGATTAGAAATAGCTCCCTTTGCTTTCTATGTCTCTTAACTTCTGTGCTGTGTTCTAGGTAATTTCTTCAGATCTCTATTCCAGTTCACTAATTCATTATTTAGTTGCATCTAATCTATTCATTTCATTCCTTGCATTTCTAATTTATTATATTTTCACAGTTGGAACTTCCAGTTGGTTCTTTTTCAAATCTGCCTGGTAATTTTTAATAGTCTTTGTTTCTTGCTCATATTGTTTTTTAGAATCACAAAATGTGGCAGAGTATTGGATCTCCCCACAAATTTGTTTTATATTATTTTTAGGCTGGGGGAATAAACGACTCTGTTTGTTCTCCCTGTTAACTTTGTGTGTACAAATTGTTGCCATTTTCCCAATCATAGTACCTTACATTTTATTTTAAACCTTATACATTTTCAGATGCCTTTCCCCAAGTTTTATTAAGGTACACTTAACTAATAAAAATTATATATATACATATATATATTTATGGTGTACAATGTGATGTTTTGATATATATATTATATATATATATATACACACATTGTTAGGTGATTAAATCAAACCTAATAACATATCTATCCATCAGTCACACACCATTTTTGTTTGTGTGTCGTGAGAACATTTACCCTGTTAGCAATTTTCAAGTATATAATCTATTATTATTAAATACAGTCAATATGCCATACAATAGATCTCCAGAACTTATTCATCTGTCTAAATGAAATTTTGTACACTTTGACCAACATCTCTCCATTCCCGTCACCCCACCCTGTCATCCATGGTAACCATCATTCTATTCTATTCTCTGTCACTATGAGTTCAACTTTTTACGACTCCATATATAAGTGAGATCGTGTGGCACTTTTCTTTCTGTGCCTGGTTTATTTCACTTAGCATAGTATCCCCCAGATTCAATCATATTGTTGCAAATGACAGAATTTTCTTCTTTTTTAAGATGAAATAGTATTATCTTGTGTATATGTACCACATTTTCTTTATCCATTCATCCATTGACGGACACTTACGTTGATATTCCATATCTGGACTATTGTGAGTAAGGCTGCAATGGATATGGGAGTTCAGAGTAATACTATATCTGGACTATTGTGAGTAATGCTGCAGTGGATATGGGAGTTCAGAGATCTCTTTGACACACTGATTTCCTTTCCTTCAAATATACCCAGAAGTGGGATTGCTGGGCCATATGGTAATTCTACTTTTTTTTAAAGAGACAGGATCTTACTGTGTTGCCCAGGCTGCTCTCAAACTCCTGGCTTCCAGCGATCCTCCTAACTCAGACTCCCAAATAGCTGGGACTACAGGTGCATGTCACTGTGCCTAGTTAATAGTTCTAATTTTGAATTCTTTTTTTTTCTTTTTCTTTTTTTTTTTGAGACAGTCTCACTCTGTCACCAGGCTGGAGTGCAGTGGCACAATCTCGGCTTACTGCAACCTCCACCTCCCAGGTTCGAGCGATTCTCCTGCCTTAGCCTTCCAAGTAGCTGGGACTACAGGCTGACACCACCACGCCCAGCTAATTTTTGTATTTTTAGTAGAGACGGGGCTTCACCATGTTGGCCAGGATGTTCTCAATCTCTTGACCTCACGATCTGCCCACCTTGGCCTCCCAAAGTGCTGGGATTACAGGTGTTAGCCACCGCACTCAGCCTAATTTTGAATTTTTTGAGAAGCCTTTCTGCTGTCTGTCATAATGGCTGTACTAACTTACATTCCCACAACAGTATACAAGGGTTCCCTTTTCTCCACATCCTCACCAACACTTGTTATCTTTTGTCTTTTTGATAATGGCAGTCTTAGGTGTGAGATAATATTTCACTGTATTTTCACAAAATTTCAATTTGTATTTCCCTGATGATTAGTGATGTTGAGAATTTTTTCATATATGTATTGATCATTTGTATGTCTTCTTTCAAGAAATGTCAGACTGATATGGTGGTTGATGCTGATAATCGTAGCACTTTGGGAAGCCAAGACAGGAGGATCACTTAAGCCCAGGAGTTTGGGACCAGCCTGGGCAACATAGTGAGACCCCATCTCTATGAAAAAAAATTTAAAAATTAGCCAGTGTGGTGACCCACACTTGTAGTCTTAGATATTCAAGGGGCTGAGGTGGGAGGATCACTTGAGCCTGGGAGGTCAAAAATGCAATGAGCCATACTGCACTTCAGCCTGGGCAACATAGTGAGACCCTGTCTCAAAAAAAAAGGAAAAAAAGAAATGTCTCTTCAGTGTCCTTTGCCCATTTTTTAATCAGGTTATTTTCTTGCTGTTGAGTTGTCTGAGTTCCTTATATATTTTGGATATTAAACCCTTATCATATATATGGTTTGCAAATGTTTTCTCTCATTCTATAGGCTTCTTTTCACTCAGTTGTTTCCTTTGCTATGCAGAAGATTTTTAGTTTAATACAATCTCATTTGTATATTTCCGCTTTTATTGCCTGTTTTATGGATCCTAACCAAAAAAATAAGTGCCCAGACCAATGTCATAGATCTTTTTCCCTACGTTTCCTTCTAGTAGTTTTACTGTTTAGGTCTTCAAGTCTTTAATCCATTTTGAGTTCGGTTTTGTACATGGTGTGAAATGAGTCTGATTACATTCTTCTGTGCTTACTCATACTTTTTGATGTAATATTTTATGTATTGAAACAAACTATTTTCTATTTTATATCTCATAATTCCAATATCTGAATTCCTTGAAGATCCAGTTCTGCTGTTTGTTGTTTCTGTTGATTCTTGTCCATTGAGTTTTCATGTGTTTTATGATTTTTGATCATAGTTATTGTTCCTTGGAATTTCACTTTGGGAAATTATTTGAGGAATGGTGTAAAGATGTTTTCCTCTAGAGAGGATTGGTGTTTTCCTCTGATGGGTGTCTAATGGCACCATTAACCCAAAGTGGCTTTAACTACGTTCCTGGATTGGACTTTTCACACCCCACAGGTAATGATCCTCAACATCCTACTTATGGCCAGCTGTGTTTACAAACTCTCAAAGGACTCTTCTTCCTTTCTCCACCCATAGCCAAAGTGAAGACAGACAAGTTTCCTCAAAACCAGATATAATTTGTCCTAGGTTACTGTTTTATAGAGCATATCACTTTATAGTATCTCAGTCATATCTCAGTCTTAGACTTTGCCTTCTGTCTCCTGACATATGACCCAGTGAAACTGAAATTCCAGGCCACCAGAGATTTGCAGATGCTCCCGAGGCACTAATTTGTTCACTCTTGCTTACCCATATGTATTTATAATTCCTACTCATTTTCTGCCTCCAAGGAGTCTTATTTTCTTAACAGTTCAACTCTACATTTCTAAAGTTTTAAATACATTGTATTACACATTTTTAGATATTTTGTGCCAGGAGTATTTTTCAGGGTATGACTGCAAGAAAAGAAATCTCAACTATCCATTGACCTCTACAAATAAGTGAAAACTTACATTAAAATCTTCATTATTTGACAGATAATAGGTGCTCCAGAGGCTACTCTAGGTCAACTCATATTTTCCCAAGACCTCATTAACTAGTTGTCAGGGAACTTTGGAAGAAATGTAGATTATTTCTTTGACTATACATATTCCAAGTGTTATTGATTCGGTATATTAAATATAAACTAGAGAAAATGAGAATTTTTTGCTACTAGACATATTGCTGTACAACCACTTTAGAGAAACATTTGGCAGCTTCTTGTAAAATTAAATGTGTCCCCCTAAAATTCCAATATGATGGTATTTGAAGGTGGGGTCTGTGGGTGGCAATTAGGTCATGAGAGTGGAGAGCTAATGGATAGGATTAGTGCCCTTATAAGAAGAGACCAGAGAGGTAACTAGTTCTCTTTCCATCCTGTAAGAATACAAAGAAAAGTCAGCATTCTGCAACCCAGAAGAGGACCCTCATCAGAATCAACCATGCTGGCATACTGATCTTGGACTTCCAACCTCCAGAACTGTGAAGGCTGTTGTTTACAAGCTACTCAGTCTACAGCACTTTGTCATAGCAGCCCAAGCTGACTAAGACACCCAGGTATTCCATGACTAGACAGTTACTGAATAGAAATGAAAACATACACTGACACAAACATTTGTACAATAATATTCATAGCAGCATATTTATAATAGCCCAAACTGGAAATAACCCAATAGATAAAGGGACAAATGCTGTGTGTGTATGTAATGGAGTACTTTGCAACAAAAAGATAGGAGCTACTGAATCACTCAATAGCATGAATGAATCTCAGAAACATGTTAAGTAGAGAACCCAGACCAGGCTGGGCACGGTGGCTCATGCCTGTAATCCCAGCGCTGTGGGAGGCCAAGGTGGGCGAATCACTTGAGGTCAGGAGTTTGAGACTAGTCTGGCCAACTTGGTGAAACTCCATCTCTACTAAAAATACAAAATATATATATATATATATATCCAGGCATGGTGGTGGGCACCTGTAGTCCCAGTTACTCAGGAGGCTGAGGCAGGAGAATCACTTGAACCCAGGAGGCAGAGGTTGCAGTGAGCTGAGATGGCGCCACTGCACTCCAGCCTGGGTGACAGAGCGAGACTCCATCTCAAAAACAAACAAACAAAAAAAAAACCAGACCAAAAATATTTAAATATTTACTGTGTGATAAGTCCATTTACACGAAATAGAAGAAGAGACAAAACTAACTTACGGTGACACAGGTCAGATGTTACCTTGGGGATGTGGGAGGAGATTTGAAAGGAAAGAGCCAGAGGAATCTTTTGTTTGTTTGTTTGTTTTTTGAGATGGAGTCTTGCTCTTTTGCCCAGGCTGCAGTGACATGGTACCATCTCAGCTCACTGCAGCCTTCACCCTCCCAGGTTCAAGTGATTCTCCTGCCTCAGCCTCCTGAGTAGCTGGAAATATAGGCATGTGCCACCATGCCCAGCTAATTTTTGTGTTTTTAGTAGAGACAGAGTTTCACCATGTTAGCCAGGCTGGTCTCAAACTCCTGACCTCCGGCGATCTGCCCATCTCAGCCTCCCAAAGTCCTGGGATTATAGGCATGAGCCACCATGCTCGGCCGACTCAGAGGAATCTTTATTGGGGCGATGTAAATCTGTATCTGGTATGTGATAGTAGTTACATAGGTGCACATAAATGTCAAAATTCATGAAACTGAACACTTAAGATCTTTCCGTAAAGAAAATGTGGTATTATATACACCATGGAATACTATGCAGCCATAAAAAAGAAAGAGATCATGTCCTTTGCAGAAACATGGATGGAGCTGGAGGCCATTACCCTTAGCAAACTAACACAGAAACACAAAACCAAGTATTACATGTTCTCAATTATAAGTGGGAGCTAAATGATGAGAACACATAGAGGGGAACAACAGACACTGGGGCCTGCCAGAGGGTGGAGGGTGGGAGGAGACAGAAGATCAGGAAAAATAACTAATGGGTACTAGGCTCAATACCTAGATGATGACATAATCTGTACAATAAACCCTCGTGACATGGATCTACCCATATAACAAACCTGCACATGTAGCTGTGAGCTTAAAATAAAAGTTTTTTTAAAAGATCTTTCCATTTTATTGTATGTAAATTATGCCTGTTAAAACGTAGTCAATTATTTCTAAAATCTTTCACATTATTAGTTATTCTATAGCACAATTCAGCAATTTAAAAATACTAGCTGCCAGGATAGGAGAGACCTTATGGTTTAGCTGCCTAATTTACAGAGACATTCATTAACGTATGATATTTTCCTTTGGTCACAGGTCTGCCCTTTTTAACAACTGGAATAGGCCAGGGGTGGTGGCTCATGCCTGTAGCACTTTGGGAGGCTGAGGCGGGCGGATTGCCTAAACTCGGGAATTTGAAACCAGCCCGGATAACATGGCGAAACCGTGTCTCTACTAAAAATACAAAAAATTAGCCGGGCGTGGTGGGGGCGCCTATAATCCCAGCTAATCGGCAGGCTGAGGCAAGAGAATTGCTTGAACCCAGGAGGCGGAGGTTGCAGTGAGCTGAGATCGCACCACTGCACTCCAGCCTGGGTGACAGAGCAAAACTCTGTCTAAAAAAAAAAAAAGATTGGAATAAACTCAAAAGAGTATCCACTTCAATAGCAAAACTAGATTATATTTCAATTTGGGGGCCAATTATTGAAGGTTCTCTGGTAATACTGAGCAGGAAATGGGGAAAAACATATCATATTGTGTATGGGTCATATATCTGTAGTGTCAGCCAGATCAGGAGCAAGGGACTATGGATTTATTCATAGGATATTTGGGAAAGACCATTTAAAATGTTTGCTGGAGGCAGGGAGCAAAGTTTGGGATAACTTTTAACATACAGTAGCAACATTTGAAAGGCAGGTTCGAGACATAGGAGACTGCTCATTTTACTTGTCAAAATAAGAGCAGTAAATGAATATTATGAAATTCCCTGTAGATACAGAAAATGGCAGGAAAATGACTCAGGGTAAAAAGACACATATCTTTCTTTATAAGTAAAATATTCTGCAAAATAAATTTCACACGCTAGCACAACCTAAAATCTCTAGGTTTGTGATGAAACTTAATCTTTCAAAAATATGAGGATAACACTTGGCCTGCCTAAATCACAAGATGTTGGGGAAGGTCAGATCAGAAATGCCTCATTCAAGGTTTTCTTTTGATTTCCTCAACAGTATGATTCAGCAAGTTTGCTCCCTCAACATACTCACTGAGTGCCCCTAATATGAAAGACACTCTCTCAACTGCTTGAAACACATCAGTGAACAAAGCAGACAAAACCTCAGTTTCATGGAGCTTACATTCTATTTGGAGAAATCAGATAATTTTTTAAAATGCATAATAAATAAATCATATAGGTAATAAAATATAAGTGATAAGAGAAAAGAAACAGAACAGAGTAAGGGGAAGATACATCACCATATGAATGTTTTAGAGAAAGTCTTTTTTTCTATTAAAGCAAAAAAGATACGCTACTCAGGAGGCTGAGGTGGGAGGATCACTTGAACCCATGAATTAGAGTCCAGCCTGGACCATAAAGCAAGACCCTGTCTCTCTTAAAAAATTAAAACAAAAATTAAAAAGCAAAAGAGATATACTAAGAGAGCATTTATCCACCATAACAATGAGACAAGCAGTTAGAAAGCACCCTACGCTAGGGTTGTTGGTAGGTATTGCAGCCTAACAGATTAGAGAATAAAGCCAGTTCTGTCAAAGTGATGAAAAGCGTTTTATTTAACACTTTTTTTTTTTTACCAACACATAGTGCCTAAAATATATACATGAAAATGTCATGTCCATTAGTGGCCATTTTAAAACTGTAATGATTCAGAAAATTCAATAAGAAAATCTGGCTGGGTGTGGTGGCTGCAACCTGTAATCCCAACACTCTGGGAGGCTGAGGCCGGTGGATCACTTGAGATCAGGAGTTCAAGACCAGATTGGCAACATAGCAAAGCCCCATCTCTACTAAAAATACAAAAATTAGCTGGGCATGGTGCTGTGTGCCTGAGGTCCCTGCTACTTGGGAGGCTGAGGCAGGAAAATGGCTTGAACCGGGGGTTGGAGGTTGCAGTGAGCCGAAATCATGTCACTGCACTCCAGCCTGGGTGACAAAGTGAGATGCTGTCTCAAAAAATAAATAAAATTTTAAAAGAAGCAAAATCTTACCACAAAGTATATTTATCCATCTAGTGTTATTCCTTCTTTCTAAAGATTTTCAGAACATTCTTTCTTGAGAATGATGCTGCACCATGAGTAGAAATATTTAATACATTAAAATGAATTATTATTTTGTAAAATATATGTCACAGTACTTGGCATATTACGGGCACATGTAAATGTATTTGTTAAAATTTTAAAAGAATTGTTTGAATAGTCATAAGGCCTTATTGGGGATTACTTATTAAATATTTATGAATAAAAAAAGAGCGTTCATTTTTGAGAACTAGAATAACACTTTCAGGAAATTAATTGCAATTACCCTTGATGTGGTGGTCTTTATAACATAGACTTAAACACTGTGAACATATGCTGATATTATGTCAGTTTATCCTATAGTTCCTTTATCCTTTGTTTTCTTCAATTTCACTGTTCATTATACCACCATTTCCATCACAAAGTGTGAAATAGAAGGGGAAATGAAAGCTGGTAAACAGAGTTTGTGCCAGTTTGGCTCTTAAAAGAAAGTGAGGAAGTCAAAACAGCTAGATAAAATTAGGTCTGAGGTGTTTTCATCTCTGCTATTCCTTTTTTCTTTTCTTTTTTTTTTTCTTTTTTTTTTTTTTTAGACAGAGTCTTGCTTTGTCACCCAGGCTGGAGTGCAATGGGGTGATCTCAGCTCACTGCAACCTCTGCCTCCCAAGCTCAAGAGATTCTCCTGCCTCAGCCTCCAGAGTAGTTGGGATTACAGGCACACGCCACCACCATGCCCGGCTAATTTTCCTTCTTTCTT
>NW_016807772.1:2565748-2585384 GCF_001698545.2 Rhinopithecus bieti
GAAAAAAAAAGACAAGAAACTAATGAAGTAAGACTAGACAGGGGAATTTCACAAGGTTAATTGTAGCACTTCTAGAACACTCTTGCTTATCATCAAATCATTTTACTAGCTATTTTATTTACTATTAGTTGTCAATTTAACTCATTTCGTAGGTCAACTATTATTGTGATTAAGAACTAATTTTTAAAAACCAAGACAATTATGTCCAAGTTTTCTTCATTTAATCAATATGGGATATATTAAATGAGGCTACAAAAAGATGTTCCTGGTTATCCATAAACCATTATAAAAATATAATCATTATTATTATTATTATTATTATTTTATTATTATTACACAATTGCATGTGTATAACATTTTGCCTAGTAATCAACTTTTTGTTTATGGCAGCTCTGTGCAAAATTCCTTCTACCACTAAACAATGTAAAAGAAGACAGTGGTTTTGAATATTTTGTTTGTTGGCCCCCCAAGTAGGGTTCCTTTGAAACAAAATTCCCCAATAAATCCACCTGAGTGTGGTGGTATGTGCCTGTAGTCCCAGCTGCTTGGGGACTGAGGCAGGATTGCTTGAGCCCGGGAGTCAGCCTAGGCAACATAGCAAGACCCTATCTCTTAAAAAAAAAAAAAAAAAATTCCATCAACCCAAAAAGAATTTGGAGTAGTATCTATGCTATTCTTGGACCAGGAGAAGAGAAACAGGTATTTTAAGTTTGGGAAGGCAGTAAAGGTATTGGGAGCTGATGTAACCAGTTTTGAAAGCAAGAGAACAAACATCATCATAAATGATGGTTGATTATTGACAAGGTGAAGAAGAACTGATACATTACTATTAGGCCAAGGAAGTTTGGCTAAGATGGATTTTATAAGAGCTCTTTCTTCTACTCACCAACAGAAGGGGCTCCCATCTGTCCCCTACTAAGAATTTCTCTGTGCTTCATCTGTCTTCTTTCTGCTTACCACTGCCCCAGAAGGCCATGCTTCTTACTTTGAGAAACAAAAACTAAAAGAACTATGTGTCTGCCCCAAAATGAAAACCTTTAACGTGCTCCTGTAGCCACCAGTTCTCATAAAATACTAACCAATAGTAATTAAGTCATTGTTGGGATGATTACCTGGTTTTTATTAGATCCAACCCGATTTTTAAGAGGTGCTAGATGTAGATAGCTAGTTAAATAGCTAGATAGATATATAGATAGAACCTACTCCGGATAACAATTAAATGAACTTACTCTCAGCCCACAATATCTTAAAATTAGATTATCTTTATTCTAACTACTCTCTTTATAACCCAGTGGAATCAAGCATTGAAAATATGTGTTATGATTGCTTCATCTAAGTAACATAATGCCAGAAAACCAAATTGTAGTCATAGTGTTTATTTAGCAAAAATATTTTTAACTCACAACTTAGCATCATGTAAATGCAACATCAAATAATCACTGAAATATGTCATCAAATATAATTAGCAAAAATATTTTTATCTGGCTACTTAGCATTACGTATATGCAACAATAAATATTCATTGCAGCAAATCATCAAATATGAGTTTTTCTCTGATTTTAATCAAATTTATATAAGGACTATTTAATGATAGAATACAGCCTTTTCTTTTCACCCGTTCTTCTTTTTAAGTGCTAGGGAGCACAATTACCATCTGAACACTCACATTAATACATTTGCAAGTCCTTTGCTAACATATCAAAATAGTTTAAATTTAGACCTATTTATTTTCCTAATCTAGGTTTCAGTGATTATATTACAATTTTCTGAAATGTTCACAAAGTTAATTTTGTTCCATTTTTCTCCAGTTACAAATACATAAACACACATCTGTTTAAATTTGCACTCATCTTATTTTAATTGTATTTTCAAAATACATAAATGCTTTTTCTTGTCAAAAGGTGACAGTAAGTTATCTGTGTGAAATAGTTGTAGTAGAGGGAATTCTAGAATTTTTAACACAATAAATATCATTTTCTTCATTAAAGAATTCCAGAATGTAAACGCATACTTAAAGCTGCTTTGGGCCAGGCTCGGTGGCACAAGCCTGTAATCTCAGCACTTTGGGAGGCCAAGGTGGGTGGATTACGAGGTCAGGAGTTCAAGACCAGCCTGGTCAACATGGTGAAACCCCGTCTCTACTAAAAATACAAAAATTAGCCAGATGTGGTGGTGGGCACCTGTAATCCCAGCTACTCGGGAGGCTGAGGCAGGAGAATTGCTTGAATCCAGCAGGCAGAGGTTGCAGTGAGCCAAGATTGGGCCATTGCACTCCAGCCTGAGCGACAGAGCGAGAATCCATCCCACAAAAAAAAAAAAAGAAAAAAAAAAGGTGCTTTGAAGAAAGTGTTTCAAAGAGCAAAATCATGACGAGATTGTTGTAATCTCAATGTCTGAAATCTTGACTACAGATTTTAAATATTTTCATTTTTAGGTATGCTACAATAATTAAGTACTATGAATTAGGTTACTGTACTATATAACAGTCAACTAAAATTGCAATCTTATTTTATTTTATTAGTTTTTCAGATCTAGAACTTCAGCCTATGCAGCATGTATCCAAAAAGAGGATCTTTTCTGTAACCACTAGCTGACACTATTTTTTTAAAATCAAGAAGGCAAAGCTAGATTACAATTACATACTCACCTTTCGGTGTCTTGAAATATTCCGGCAAAATTAAAATGAACGTGATCACTATTGCCACAAATAATTTAAGGAGGGCTGTTTTTGTCATGTCTCTTCACATGACACAAATGTGTTCCCTTCCAGTACACTCATGGTATGTTGCTTCCTGCTTTAAGTTTCATCTCTGCAGTACTTTAGATTAATGCCATTCACCTCATACTCACTTTCCTTTTGCATGTAAGACTTAAAAAAAAAAAAGAGGTCTTCAACTGAGACTTCACTTTTGAGTCACTTTCCATTTAAAAAAAAAAAAACACTACCCTCCAATAAGCACTTTAAAATCATTTATTTACCTTTCTAAGCAAGAAAGGTAAATAATTATTTCCCTTTATTATTATTATTATTTACCTATACTTTATTATTATTTACCTTTCTTTCTAAGCAAGAAAGGTAAAATGATCTCAAGAAGCAAGGGGATCTTCTCCCCACCCAATTTATAAATATAAACCCACAATATACTCACAAAAATAAAACAGTAGGCTGAGTGAAGTGGCTCACATCTGTAATCCCAGCACTTTGGGAGGCCAAGACAGAAGGATCACTTGAGGTCAGGAGTTTGAGTCCAGACTGGTCAACAGAGCAAGACCTCCTCTCTACAAAAATAATTTTAATATAGCTAGGTGTGGTGTTGCACCCCTGTAGTCCCAGCCACTCAGGAAGCTGAGGATCACTTGAACCCAGGAATTTGAGACTGCTGTGAGACATAACAGGCCACTGCACTCCAGCCTGGGTGACAGAGTGAGACCCCTTCTCAAGAAAGAAAGAAAGAAAAGGGTGAATGTCAGTCATGTCTAGGTTGTATGGACATCACTCATTCATTTACTTATTAAATGATTGTCCATCCTGTTTGGTGCCAGGTGCTGTGCTGAATTCTGGTGTTCAGAAAATAGTACATCTAGAAGATAGAAACAGTACAAAAAGTAAGGATACACTGAGGACACATGTAAAATTTTGGTTTTACTTTACTATGCTGTATTCTAGCAGTAGAATGGAACTGATTAACATTACGGCTATAAACACAGTCATTATTGTTACAGAATCCACATTTCCAGTTCCCATGTCAAAAAATATATATATATTTCATGATGATAATCCCAGTGAAATAAAATATTTTGTCTTAGAACATAAGTGAAGGGTAGGGAGAACTTAAGGTGAATAAAGCATATGTGCAAACACATATTATTATTTAGAAAATCCAGATATCCAGTGTTTTCATTGTTCCTGTTTTCTGATTTTAAAAAATGGTACCACAGCGGGGCGCCATGGCTCACACCTGTAATCCCCGCACTTCGGTAGGTCAAAGTGGGTGGATCACGAGGTCAGGAGATCGAGATCAGCCTGGCCAACATGGTGAAACCCCATCTCTACTAAAAAATACAAAAAATCAGCCAGGCGTGGTGGCACAGGCCTGTAGTCCCAGCTACTCAGGAGGCTGAGGCAGAGGAATCGCTTGAACCTGGAAGGCAGTGAGCCAAGATCGCACCACCGCATTCCAACCTGGTGGCAGAGCAAGACTCTGTCTCAAAAAAAAAAGGTACTACGTGTCTCCAATCTTTTCTTCCTGCTCACTCTCTCCTATACCCCCACCACCCACCCATTTCCATTTATTTATTTTCTTGTTATCACTCACCCAAACCTGAGCTCTATGAAACAATGGGTGGGTAAACAGGAAGAAGCAGGAGGTAAAGGCTGTTCTGTGAATACATTGTGAGCATGAATTAACTGTCTTTTCTTCTGAATGGACAATTTGATGAACAGATGGGAACCACAGGTTGGGAAACATTGGCACCCGAGTCTAAGACCAGTCAAAATGGGTGAAGGACATCAAATATGACTTACTTTAAGAACAGCATCAAGGCTCATTCTAAGGAAGGGAAGAACTGATGAGAGTCATGGCTTGTTTCATAGGCTGGACTAAGTGGTATTGGAATACAGGTTAGGCCGTGGGCTCAGTAGAGATGCTGGTGGGGAGTGGTAGGAAGCTCTGTCCGGGCAGAGTGTGGTGGCTTGCACCTGTAATCCCAGCACTCTGGGAGGCCAAGGTAGGAGGATTGCTTGAGCCTAGGAGTTTGAGATCAGCCTGAGCAACAAGGCAAGACCCTGTCTCTACAAAAAAAAAAACTTAAAAATTAGCTGGGTGTATTGGCATGTGCCTGCAGTCCCAGGTACTTGGGAGGTTGAGACTGGAGGATAACTTGAGCCAGGGAGGTTGAGTCTGTAGTGAGTTGTGCTTGTGCCACTGCACTCCAGCCTGGGCAACAGAGGGAGGCCGAAGGACAGGACAAGACAAGACAAGACAAAGCAGAAAGAAAGAGAAGGAAGGAAGGAAGGAAGGAAGGAAGGAAGGAAGGAAGGAAAAAGGAGGCCCTCTCTCTTAATGATGCGATATCAGCTCACTGTAACTTCCATCTCCTGGGTTCAAGCAATTCTCCTGCCTCAGCCTCCTGAGTAGCTGGGATTACAGGCTCCCACCACCACACCTGGCTAATTTTGTATTTTAGTAGAGATGGGGTTTCACCATGTTGGCCAGGCTGGTCTCGAACTCCTGACCTCAGGTGATCTGCCCGCCTCGGCCTCCCAAAGTGCTGGGACTATAGGCGTGATACTTCTCATTTTGACCCTGTTATGATTCCCCATATGTTCTGACTCTTCTTTTCGAATACAAGGATTCTAGCCATAATTGTAACCAATGGAAATGAAATTTACCATGGAAGTACTGACTTGATGTAACACGGCTAACTCACTTTAATTCCTGATAAATTTTCTAAAAAGGGTAGTTAAGCCACTCCAATTTTTTGCACCTTAATTTTGATTAATTACGTTTTAGTTTTTAATTAGTTTTCATTAATTTTGAAATTTGTTTTGTTAGTATGTATTCTTTTCTATGTAAAGTTTCCAACATCTTGGTTCATTTATTAATTATTTTGTCTATTTCAAAGTTTATTGCTTTGGGAGAGTTTTTTTTTTTTTTGGTAGCACTATTGTTAGTGGTGGCAGACATTGGAGTTACCCTAAGTCACCAGCAGCAAATCCATACGTGTCTGCAGCAACCTCAATTCTTGCCTCCTCAGAAGAAAGAATTCAACTGAGGGGCATAAAGCAGAAGGAGAGATAGAGGTAAGTTTCTGAGCAGTAGTGAAAGTTTATTAAAAAGCTTTTTAACAGTAAGGAAAGGAAGGAAAGAAAAGAAAAGAAGGAAAGTACAACTTGGAAGAGGGCCAAGTGGGCAACTTGAGAAACCCAGTGCCCAGCTTGACCTCTTGACTTGGAATTTTATATGTTGGCATACTTCCAGGATCTTGCATTACTTCTCCTTACTCCTGAGATCTTATCGGGAAGCTGCTGATCAGTTTCAGGTGTTTTCTATCTATTAGGAGCCTGCCTTTCCCTCGCACCAGCTGTGACCAATTACTGCTTTAGCGAGCCAGTTAACAACAGCTTGACCATCATCTGATGGTCACCCAACACTCCTGGGTTTTGTTGGGGTGGGGCATTCTCTTGCCCTGCTCATACCTGACTAGCTCCCACTGTAACACTATTTCTTTTTCATTTCTTTTCTTTTTCTTTTCTTTTTTCTTTTTTTTTCTTTTTTTTTTTTTTTTTTTTTTTGAGACAGAGTCTTGCTCTACCCCCCAGGCTGGCTGGAATGCAGTGGCGCCGTCTCAACTTACTGCAACCTCCGCCTCCCAGGTTCAAGCAATTCTTCTGTCTCAGCCTCCCGAGTAGCTGGGATTACAGGTGACACCACCACGCCTGGCTAATTTTTGTATTTTTAGTAGAGACGGGGTTTCACCATGTTGGCCACGCTGGTCTCAAACTCCTGACCTCAGGTGATCCACGTACCTCAGCCTCCCAAAGTGCTAGGATTACAGGCGTGAGCCACCACGCCCGGCCCAGTAGCAATATTTCTTCCAGACCTGCACTGCCCACACACCTCCTGCCAGTCTGACCTCAGACTTGTTATCCTATTCTTGGACACCTAAAAAGCAAAATTATCCAGCAGTTCTATGGATCCTTTGTTTTCGATAGGCTGACCCATGTGCTCTGCAACTGGTTTCTCTGGAGATGGCCAGATGGTGAATATTAGGAGAACAGTCCAGGGACCCGAAGTCCCAGATCATAGCCTGGCTGCTCTGAGGATACAGGAATCAGTGTCTCAAAGTCAGCCTGCGGTTCACTTGCTGGACATCAGTGTGTCATCTCGGACTTAGCAAATAATGAGTAAATTAAGATATGCACCCAGATATTTCAGGAATCTCTTATTGTCTATGATTTTTCTATATATTAATAATCCAATTCCATAAATACTTTGAATCATTCTACCAACAGTTACTGTTTAAAGTGATAGCAGAGCAAAAGCCAATGACAAGTTCTAAATATCTCATGGGTCAAATCTTCCAAGATTCAATAGCATAGGTTCAAATTGAAGGTTCAAAATGTTTTGCTTTTTTTTTTACTGTCATAATTCATCCACTAAATGTTTTATAGCTGAAATTGCTAAATCTATAAAATACATTAAATCTTTGCATTTTAAACACTAGAAATCACTTAAATTTAAGAATTAAGCTGCAGGTAATCTAACTTAAAGTGACAGTGCCTCAGAAATAAATAAATCAAGATCGTGCTAACCCTTGATTTCATTTAACTTTTCATTTTATTTTGAAGATAGAACTGAAGCAACAGAAAAGTCAGAAATAAAAAGGGAGTAGACAAGCATTGAGTGCTGTGTAAGAAACTTTAACAATGTTATTTGTGGCTTGGATTTATATACCACAGATTTGTAGCAAATGCTAAACCTTTAAGTGTATGACTCTGGGATATTGTTAGAATTTAATGTATGTATTTACCTTGAAGAGTTGTGAGAAGTCAGGGGGTTCCCAGAATTTGAGAAATCAGTAAAGGTTCTCCTTGCTGCCCGACACTCCCCTTTTGATATACTCATCGCGTCTATGCTGTCTTCTCTTATTACCTCTGTTACCATCATCCAAACTTAAAAATGCTGCAGAAGTTAGTTTTAAAGGCAGCATTCAATTTTTAATGGTCCACAGATGGATCATAATTCCATATTCTAATTATGTCATTAAAAAATTTCATATATAACACTACAATGTGAACATTCACATATATAAATATTTGTGGGAGTCTGATTATGAAGTGGAACTACTGAGACAAAGAGTATACAGGTTTTTGAAGATCTTAATTCATATAGCCAACTGTCTTCCATGCAAGTTGTATCTACATACATTCTTATCAACTATGCACAGGAGTGCCCATATATCACAAAACTTCAACACAAGCCATTATAGTCCTTTAACCATTGTCAATTTAAAATTTAAAAAAAAGTATTGTTTAATTTGCATTTCTTTGGTTGATAGTAATTCTGAACATTTTTAATATTTGCTGGCAATTTGAATTTCTTTTGTTAATTGCATGTTCATGTCTTTTATTGCAGCTTTTAGATCCTTCCTGTTGATCTATAAGACTTTTTTCTCTATTGGGAATATGGAATCTTTGCATATGTTTTGCAAGCATTTTTCCCAGGTTGTCATTTGCCTTTTCATTTTGTATATGGTGGGAGTTTTTCCACCCAACTATTTTGTAACAGATTATAAAATACGTACCTAAAAGTTTTATGCAGAGAAACACAGTTCTTCATTGTATTAATAATATTACATGAAATAATGCATAGTTTATCAATTAATCATTTATTCTTTTGTTTTTGTTTTTTGAAATGGAGTCTCAATCTGTCTCCAGGCTGGAGTGCAGTGGCGCAATCTTGGCTCACTGCAACCTCTGCAGCCCAGGTCCAAGTGATCCTCTTGCCTCAGCCTCCTGAGTAGCTGAGACTACAGGTGCGTGCCACCACGCCCAGCTAATTTTTCCTATTTTTAGTAGGGACAGGGTTTCACCATGTTGGCCAGGATGGTCTCGATCTATTGACCTCGTGATCCAACTGCCTCGGCCTCCCAAGTGCTGGGATTACAGGCGTGAGCCACCAAGCCCGGTCTCATTTATTCTTAAATACAAAGTTTACTTGCAGCCTGATTTTGGCTTCCTGAAATGCATCAAAACTTGGTCATCTCCCTTGAAGTGGCAACATCTGACCCTCAAACATCCTGTTAGGGTTGATGATTATACTAATGGCCCACATCGCCATAGTTTTGTTTTACAACTTCCAAAGCACTTTTACAAATATTAGGTTATTTTTTAAAAAACACAAATATTACATTATAAAAGGGAATCTAGGAACTGTTACAAATAGCTACCAATCTGCAATTACCCACTGCGAGCTTCTCCTTCCTGTTTCAATGAAGGAATAAGAGATTAACGAATCTAAAACACAAGAGGTTGTTCCTACTACACTAGTGTTTAACTTTCCTAAGTCTTATATTTCATATCTGAGATCCGTGCTCTCAAAAATACTTTAATGTATTTATATTTCTAATCAAGACCAAATGTCTTAATTAAATAATTATGCATTTTGTGTTAGATACAAATGTTTAAACTTGAGAGGATCTTTTACATCAAGGAGGTGCTCTACCCTAGGAAAGCAAAAGCAATATACTTTTTAGAAAATTATAAATAGCAGTCTTAAAAGGATAGTTTAAATTTAACTTCTACATAGTTATTTATTAATATATGAAATATATACTTGTGTATACTTTATATAAGTAATTTTTTTTCCTAGTTGAAACTGTCCTCCATCCCTTCACTATATTCTGTGGAAAGGTCTTTATTGGATCAACAACAGCACCAACAATCGATGGCATTTATTGGACATTTACCATGTGCTACTGCACAGTGTTGAATGTTTTGTATGAATTATTTTATCCAATTTCCCAGCAACTCTCTGAGGGAGCTGCTGTTATTCCAATTGGATAGACAAAGAATATGCAGTATAGCGAAGTCAAGTAAGGGCTTAAAAGTCACTTAGTTAATAAAGGGTAAAGCTAGGTGTCAAACCCAGAGATCTGACTGCAGACGTAATACTCTCAACCCAACACTCCATTATACCTCCACTGTCAGGCTGTGTGTGAACATTGGTCAAGAAGGGTCACTTATAAAATAATAATCATAGCAAACACCAATGCAATTTTTACTATGTGCCTGATGCTGCACTAACCCAGGATTTCTCACTGGTGGCACTATCGATATTTGGGGACAGGTCATTCTGTGTTGTAGGAGATATCCTGTACATTGTAGGATGTTCAACAGCTGATTCCAGTAGCAGGCCTCTCCACCCCAGTTTTTTTTTTAATAAAAAAAAAATTAAGAGAGAGGGTCTCTATCACTCATGCTGGAGTGCATGGCATGATCATGGCTCGCCGTAGCCTAGAACTCCCAGGCCCAAGCAGTCCTCCCACCTCAGCCTCCTGAGTAGCTGCGACGACAAGCATGTGCCACTGGGCTTGGCTAGTTTGAAAATTTTGTAGAGATGGGGCCTCACTGTATTACCCAGGCTAGTCTCAAACCCCTGGCCTCAAGCAATCATCCTACCTCAACCTCCCAAAGCGCTGAGATTATAGGCATGAACACAACACCTAGCTTCCCCACCCCAGTTTTGACAAACAAAAGAAAAAAAAAAGTTTCCAGATATTGCCAGATGTCCCTGGGGTGACAAAATAGCTCCCAGCTGAGAACCACTGCATGAAACACTTCACTTATATGAGGCCATTAAAAAAATTTTTTTATTTCCATAGATTTTTGGGGAACAGGTTATATGAGTAAGTTCTTTAGTGGTGATTTGTGAAATTTTGGTGCACCCATCACCTGAACAGTAAACACTGAACCCAATTTGTAGCATTTAATTTTTGTAACCACCTTATGAAATAGTTACTATCATTATTTCCATTTTAGTCACTTTAGGCCAGTTCTAGGTAACCTAATGAGCCAGAAAGTAAATTTAAAAGATAATCCATAACCTGGATTAGCCTAATTATTTGTTTTTCTTTTCCTTTTTTTATTTTTGAGACAGGGTCTTGCTCTTTTGCCCAGGCTGGAGTGCAGTGGCACAATCAAGGCTCACTGCAGCCTTGACCTCCTGGGCTCAAGCAATCCTTCCAACCCGGCTTCCTGAGTAGCTGGGACTACAGGCACACATCACCAGGCCCAGCTAATTTTTGTATTTTTTGTCGAGAAAGGATTTCGCCATGTTGGCCAGGCTGGTCTCAAACTCCTAGGCTCAAGCGATCCACTCGCCTCAGCCTCCTGAAATGCTGGGATTACGGGCGTGAGCCACCACACCCCTAATTACTCCTAATTGTGTTACTAGCAGATAATCATCTACTTTGAAAACACAGCAATTCTTAGATTAACATATTTTTATCGGGAAAAATAATCTCTTTTTAACAAGGTCTACCTGAGTATGGAGAGGGTCCCCGGAAGTTCTAGTATCCTCATTCATTCTGTGGTTCATTCAACAAATATTTACCGAACACTTACAATACATCAGGCAGCATCCTGAAACCTGGAGATCAAGCAGCAAGCAGGCAAGGTTCTCACGCTCACATTCTAGTGACAGTGTACATTCCAACGAGAGAGAGTAATTAAGTAAATAATAATTTATTTTCAGTTAATGTGGGTGTTCTGAAAAAAAAAAATCAGGCAAAGTATGAAGGTGAGATGTGCCAGCAGAAAGTTGGGCAGGGCACATGTTGGTTTAAATAAGGACATTAATGAGGGCCTTGTCATTAATACAACACTTGGGAAAAGGCAAAACCACAGAGACAGAAAATAGATCAGTGGTTGCCAGAGGCTGGAGACAGAGGAGGGGTTAATGACAAAGGGACATAAGGGAATTTTTAGGGTGATGGAAATGTTCTATATCCTGATTATGGTGGTGATTATACAACTGTGTGTTACTCAAAATTCTAGAACTGTACCCTAAAAAATGATGTACATCATTTACTGTATATAAATTATAATTTAATAAACATAATTCTTTCTGTCTCCACTCACATAGCCTCTTTGCTATTTTAGAAACAGATAATTAAGAAAGGGGCTGTGGTGTCTCTGAGGCTGGCGGCTCTCCCCTGGGCTGGAGCTTGAACTTAATAGAGCAGAAATCCAGAGAGAACCTCTGAGCAGGCCAACAGGAGACAGCAGTGGTACCTTCAGCGGCTGTGGCAAGGTTGCTGCAAAGAACTCCACAACATGAGTGCACACAGGAGGTCACCCCTTCAGTAGCCAGGTTGAGTCAGCCAGCCTGACCTGGAAGTACAGTCAGCCCCTCAGAGAACTGGAAAAGGTGCTCAGCACTGCTCAGACCCCAGGCTGTGGGTCACTAAGCTGCCTTATCTTTGTTCACTCAGTGCATTTCTTTTTTATCATTATTATTTTATTTTTTTGAGATGGAGTTTCACTCTTGTTGCAGTGAGCATGATCTCGGCTCCCTGCAACCCCTGCCTTCCAGGTTCAGGCCATTCTCCTGCCTCAGCTTCCAGAGCAGCTGGGATTACAGGCATGCGCCACCACGACTGGCTAATTTTTGTATTTTTAGTAGAGACGGGGTTTCATCATGTGGGCCAGGCTTGTCTTAAACTCCTGACCTCAGGTGATCCACCTGCCTCGGCCTCCCAAACTGCTGGGATTACAGGCATGAGCCACTGCACCTGGCCCACTCAGTGCATTTCTCCTCTAAGTGGGGAAATGTGGTTTGACCTGCCACCACTAGGTTTAGAATCCTCAATGGGCAGAGTTTGCCCCAGGCCCTCACACTCAGGCCTCCTGAGATGTGGCTGGGCTTCTCATGCCCAGCCCACACAGGGCTGCTTGGCCCATAGTGTCCTGACCCCAATCACCTGTGGCTGGAAAGGCAGTTTGTTTTCACTAACAAAACCTTCTACCCTGAGATTGCAGCCTAGACAGGAAAGAACCTGTTGGAGCCTCTTTCCTCAAAAGAACTATGAGTCAAGCTTGTCTGCCCAGCTGTATACTCACAGAGTGGGAGCAAGGAGGGAAAACAACCCCGGAATGGATTCTGGGACCACTGTGGTAGATTTCAGCCTCTGGGAACAAAGTCTGGCAACCGAACAACAGAATTCATTATCTTGTTAATTACATGCATAAAGAGACAGAAAAGCATAACCAAAACATTCTTCATGATGGTAAATATAACAACCATTGAATATGTACGAGATAAACTAAAATAAATTTCTCAGAGTCTGAAAGTATCAGGCCTAATAGATCCAGTCTCAGATAAAAAGAACTGGCTGCAACAAAAGAGCTCGTCTGACTCTAAGTAAATATCATTTCTTGGTTTTCTTGGGGATAGAGCAGAGGAGAATGAAATGCTTCGTTTTGTTGTTTTGTTGTTGTTGTTGTTTTTCTTCCATCTTTGTATTGTTTAGCCCATTGACTCTGAATGTCTTCAAACGTGTACAGAGCGTGCCACCTTCTATTCACTCACTGTTTTTGTATTTCAGGTCAGCTGCTTGTTACTTAACTAGAATCTTTCCCCAAGAATTCTGTGCTAAGTATAGTCACTGAATATAGAATGCAAGTGTGAATACAGGGATATGTGCTTTTACAAAGATGAACAAGATGGAGGTAGAAGAAGCTTAATAATTGATAAGAACTTTTCAGTTTACATATCTGATTCATCTTTATTCATTCTCTCCCTCATAACAAGTAGCAGTGTTTTCTAGGCTGTAGCCCTCTTCTTAATATTTGGTAAATATTTTGTGATTTCTGTACACAAACTGTCGGCACAGTAACAATGTTTAAACTTCTATAGTGGTTATGAACTTGTTCTCTCAGAACATGAAAACAGAAGTCAGATTGAGTAGTTCCCTTCTGTTAGAGAATCAGGAAGTAATATATCAAATACAAAGATACATCCTGGACCTTTTTTTCTTTTTTGAGATGGAGTCTTGCTCTGTCACCCAAGCTGGAGTGCAGCGGCAGGATCTCGGCTCACTGCAAGCTCCGCCTCCCGGGTTCCTGCCATTCTCCTGCCTCGGCCTCCTGAGTAGCTGGGACTACAGGCGCCCGCCACCACACCTGGCTAATTTTTTTTGTATTTTTAGTAGAGACAGGGTTTCACTGTGTTAGCCAGGATGGTCTCAATCTCCTGACCTTGTGATCCACCCTCCTCGGCCTCCAGAATTGCTGGGATTACAGGCCTGAGCCACAGCACCCGTCCCATCCTTGAACATTTTTAACTCATGAGACATCAACATTAATTAGTAGTCTTTCAACTGTTATTTTCAAAATGTAAAGTAATTATATAGAAATGCTGAAATAATTTTTTAATACATGAAAGTATGGAATAATTTTTTCAGTGCATAGAAATAAATACAAGTACTTTGTGTTCATAACCTTGTCCTTGTAAGTTTCTGAAATCCTAAGTTAATAAACTTCTAAAGTTTAAGGAAACTCGTAGTAAACACTATAAATTAGAGGAAAGATCCTGTCTGTATATGTTATAACACTCAGGGGAAAAATGGCCATACTCAAATAAGTTGTTGTTTGTAAAGACTTTATAGGCAGCGGGTGGATTTCATTCATTCATTCATTCATTCAGAAAGTATTTCTGAGGGCCTACCATCAAAGACCTCTCAGCTAGTCAAGCAGACAGACAAGTAAGCCAATGTTCACAACCCACTGAGTAACTGCTACAATCAAAGGGGCATCCAGTGTACGTTGGGGGCACAAAGAAGGAACTCGCTCAGCTTGGAAAGTGCAGGATAAAGATCGCCAGAGGAAGTGACCCTGGAGCTGAGTCTTGAGGGCTAGCAGATATTGGAAAGAAGGGTATTTCGGAAGGAGGAAACTTATTTAAAAGCACAGCTGTGGGAAAAATGATACGTTCTCAATGCTGCAAATAGTTCAGAATAGACATAGGGCTAAATAGGTAGATAGGGGTTAGATTATAAAGGACCTTACAACAATGCTAAGGTGTTTGAACTTTACCTTGAAAGCAATAGAGTCACTAAAGCATGTTAAACACGGTCCTGGGGGATGAACAGAATTAAATTTGTATTTTAGAAAGGTTAAGGAGACTGGCAGGAAGTATGGAAAGTCCTTTTGCAAAGACCTTTTTATTCAGTCAGTAACTGTGGCCTGGTTATAGGACACCTACTTATGAATGGGTGAATGGAAATACGTGCATGAGAGAATGCACATTCCTTCCCCATGTCCCCAACGCTGTGTTGGGCAGTTCTTTCGGGAATGCTCTGGGGACTGCAAGGAGTGGCCTGACAGTGGGCCGGTAATGACCTTCCTAACACGTGTAAAGAGTGAGTCTCACCCGAAGAAGTAGCTCATATATTATGACAGTCACCATAGTCCCGCAGTTTGACCCGGACTATGCCGTATCCCTCTCACCAGAAGAATGGGGACAGAGGACAAGTGGGGCTTTTAGTCTTGGCTGTGATTGGGACAGGCTTGTGGTGGCCATGTGAAAGAGAAAAGTGGTCCAGGCGTGATGGCCCATGCCTGTAATCTCAACAGTTTGGCAGGTTGAGGAGGAGGATCAGTTGAGCCTGGGAGTTTGAGACCAGCCTAGGCAACATAGTAAGACTCCATCTCTACAAAATAAATAAATAAAATTAGCCGGCATGGTGGCTTGTAGTCCCAGCTACTCAGGAGGCTGAGGTGGGAGGATCGCGCCAACATACCCCAGCCTGGGCGACACAGCAGGACCCCGTCTAAAAGAAAAAAAATAATAAGACAGAAAAATGACCTTACCGTGCAGAGAAAAAGAGAGCCTAGAGGGAAGGAAACTAGGTAGGTTGCCTGCAAATTTATATCTCCCCTTGGGGATGGAAGTTTGTTCTTGGAAGAATGGAAACTGAGAAGAGAAGCTGAACAAATGAATAAAGTTATTGGTGTTGTTTATATTTTCCATAATATAGTAATAATTTCATTTTTATTCTCCTTTAGATTTTAGCAAAGTTCACTTAGAAATTCTAGATTGGTTTAGCTGTGGTTAAGAGAGCTGAGGCTGGGCGTGGTGGCTCATGCCTGTAATCCCAACACTTTGGGAGGCCGAGGCGGGCAGATCACAAGGTCAGGAGATCAAGACCAACATGGTGAAACCCCATCTCTACTAAAATACAAAAAGTTAACTGGACATGGTGGTGCGGGCCTGTAGTCCCAGCAGCTACTCAGGAGGCTGAGGCAGGGGAAGCACTTGAACCTGCAGTGAGCTGAGATCATGCCATTGCACTCCAGTCTAGCAACAGAGCAAGACTCAGTCTCAAAAAAAAAAAAAAAAAGCTAAGGAAATTCTCTTTTCTTTTTTCTTTTTTTTTTGTATTTGGACCAAATTGACAGGTGAACCAAGAGAAACTAGAGTGAGAATATAAGGTAAACTTCAAGGGACACACTTTTAGTTGGGTTTACCTGGCCACCTGTCTCTCCTGATTTGGAGATTTGCTTCCCAGGGGTATGATCTGGTCATATTTATATAGCTCTCTATTTTAATGAGACTGATTCCACAGGAGGCTGCTCATGTCAGAACTTGGAGAGCAGAAATACTACTAAAAGAAATCCTAAGTCCTCTAAAAAAGATCACATTCCTGGGATCCAGATTTTGAACACATATACTGTATATAATCATAGTTTAATCTTTTAATCCTCCCCACCCACACACCCAGTAGGCAGAGCACAAAATGAAAAATCAAACCATTTCTTTATTAAGCGCATTTACATACTAGGGTTAAGTTCTCTTTACTATCTATTGGTATTACACTTTAACCAGACTAAAACATTGTTAACCTCATCATCATAAGTATCAATTAAAATTATTTAAGCATTCACAAAAGACGTCCTACTGACATCATGTATCAAATTATCAGTAGAGTTTTCAAATTTTCTGATTATGGCTATGTTTCCTCTCATGAAAAATTATTAAGACTTTCACAGCATGTATTGATCCCTCATTCCCTCTGATTCTACGGATCCATTTATGGCCGAAGTTGTAAGATCTCAGCATAAATTCTTAGCTGTGAATGCTTCTTCAAATCCTGTTCCTTAGTATTGCCAGAATGAGAGATAAAATGCCTTTTCAAACTCTACGTTTTTTTTTTTTTCTTTTGAGATGGAATCTCGCTCTGTCTCCCAGGCTAGAGTGCAGTGGCGCAATCTCAGTTCACTGCAACCTCCCCCACCCAGGTTCAAGCAATCCTCCTGCCTCAGCCTCCCAAGTAGCTGAGATTACAGGCACCCATCATCACACCCAGCAAATTTTTGTATTTTTGGTAGAGGTGGGGTTTCAACGTGTTGCCCAGTCTGGGCTCAAGTTCCTGACCTCAAGTGATCCACCCACCTGGGCCTCCCAAAATGCTGGGATTACCCGCATGAGCCACCACTTCCAGCCAAATTCTACTTTTAAATAAGGTAAATGTGGGCTGTGTTTTAGACCTTATTAATACATCTAAGTCATATGATTCAGTTATAAGATAAATTGCATGAAAGCTGTTTGGCCATTACAAAAGGAATACAAGCTATCTCTCCTATTTGGATTCATTCATTCACTCAAAAAATATTTGTTGAGTATCTACTGTATGACCGACATGGGAAATAATAGGCACTGGAGATTTAAAAGTAACAAAACAAAGCTCTGCTCTCATGAAGTTTACATTCCAGTGGGAGTACAGAGATAAACAGATGTATATGTCAGGTGGTGCTCAGTGCTGAGAAGAGAGGAGTTGGGGGGTGGGTTACAGGTTTACATGGATAGTCAGGAAAAGTGACATGATGGAGGAGGGAGTAGCTAAGAGCTTGCTAGACAGAGGAACATGTGAAGGCTGCATGGGCAAGCACTTGGCCTGTTGGCAGAAGAGGAAGGAATCCAGTGTCTGGGAGTAGCGTGAGAGCCCGTGGAGGGAGCCAGATCACAGGGGATGTTTTATTTCATCATTTTTACTGGGCTGATGGAGCAAATGAGCTGAAAATACAGATCAGTAAATAAAATAGGTTTCAGGATAGAACAAACAATATATTTCACCAGGAAAAAAAAAAAAAGATTAAGTATGGGAATGCCTCTTTCTTTCTTTTTCTTTCTTTTTTCCTTTCTTTCTTTCTTTTCTCTCTCTCTCTCTTTCTTTCTTTCTTTTATTTTTTTAGATGGAGTCTCGCTCTGTCACCAGGCTGGAGTGCAATGGCACAATCTTGGCTCACAGCAATCTCCACCTCCCTGGTTCAAGTGATTCCCCTGCCTCAGCCTCCCCAAGTAGCTGGGATTACAGGCACATGCCACCACACCAAGCTAATTTTTATATTTTTAGTAGAGTCGGGGTTTCACCATGTTGCCCAGGATGGTCTCAAATCTCCTGACTTCGCCATCCGCCCGCCTTGGCCTCCCAAAGTGCTGGGATTAAGGCGTGAGTCACCGCGCCTGGCTGGGAAAGCCTATTTCTTAAATAAGGAATTTTTACTGCAATTGTAATCTGATTTGATTGCAATGCTTTTCTAGTCTTTCTCATTATAAAACTGAAAGAAAAATGCTGGACTAAAAATCCAAAACTGAACAAGTAACTATGAGCAGGGGAAAAAAAAGCTATGAGAAGAATGTCATTTGCTGTTAATGTACACAAAGGTAAACATTGAAAAATCCAATAAGGGCTGAAACGTAGTACCAAATTCCAAAAATTCAAGCAGTGGGTTTGTTTACACAATTGTCTTTTGTATTTAAAAACAAAGTTACAGAGGCAATTTTTATCTATGGGCATAGGTGTCATTGCATAGGAGGTGGAGGGTGTCTCTTCCACATAGCTCCGATAAAAAATGTATCCTGTACTTTGTGGTTGGAACCCTCCTTGGGAGAGTTTGTGATGTATCTTCTTCCTGACTGTAACAATCTTAAATTGTCCCACCCACTTCCCTGTGAACTAGCAGTCCATGTCAGTACTTCATTCTTTTACATCATATTGTTTTTTCCTAACCACTTCCCCAAGTGGAAGTGCACAAAACATCCCTAAATAGATCTCCCAGCCACCCCAGGCTGCTACCACAATTTGGTTATGTTATTTGATTATCAGTCTTCTGGACCACTTGCTTTGCTTGCATTGGGTTTTTTATTATGGAGATAAACTGAAGATCTCCTGAACAAATGTTATTTGCGGGGAATGACCACATTCAACCATTACGGACGGAGAGCATACAACTAACTCAGAGTAGCAAACACTAATCTACGAATAATGAACACAGGCATTACTTTAAGAACCAAAAGATGGGCATTTGGTTTACGCATCACTCAGAGACAAAGTACGGAAATCCCTCCCTTCCGAATGCATCATGAGCTACTGGGGGCAGGGACCATAGCTGTTTTGCTCAAACCTGATGGTGAATTAACATGTAAAGTACTTTAGTGTTTTCATAAGGTGCCAAATAAATTAGTTGTTATTCTCACAGCCTAGCATATAGGAATTCAATGTTGGGTAGAGGACTGAATAAAGAACCCACTTTTTCAGATTCTTATTATTCCACCACTGGAAAACAATGATTACAGTCACAGTGCTGAGGATGATATTTGCGATGCCACAAACCCACCACCTAGAGCACAATAATTATCAGATTATTGCAAGGGGAATGGTTACTGAGGCTGGAGAAGGGAGGCGAGTCTTGGTGAGTTTCCTCTAAGCTCTGAGATGACAGAGGCCGCCTCTCTCACGGCCTTCCAGCCCTGCAGAGGGACCTCTTCCTAACTTCCACCCCCAGGAATTCCCCTAACCCCAGTTTCAAGGGGCGGGGAACAACCAGAATCTTTGTCAGGTCCGCTACGCCACGCCCCCTCCTCGCCATAGCCCCGCCCAGTCTGACGTCCCCTTCCCCCCACTAGCTCCTCTCGCCACAGACGCTCCCCTTCCCCCAACCCCTTCCCCAGCTCGGGCCGTCCCCACGCCGCGCAGGAGAGCAAAGAAACCCCCGGCGGGGAAATGACTGCCGCGGTCTCTTGGGGCGCGCGGCCCGGCGAGGGGGCGGGGCCTGGCGGGAGGGGCGGGG
>NW_016807772.1:2585660-2610374 GCF_001698545.2 Rhinopithecus bieti
CCCCGCCCCCACGCGACTCTCACGCCCAGCCGCGGCCGCCCCGAGCGCGCTGGGCGCGAAGACGCTGCCCCTCCGGGAGGCGGCTGCGAGGCCCTCCGATTCGGTGGGGCCGGACCGGGCAGGGGCCTCCCTACACGGCGCCCGGGGCTCGAACCCTGGCCCGGCCTCCCCGCTGCGCATCCCCGAGCGCTGGAGCCGGCGCCCGGGCCGCCCTGGAGTTGTGGAAAGTTGTGGACGCGGCGCTGGTGGCTGGCGGTGAGGAGCGGACTGCGGTGCACACGTTGCTGCTCCCGGACTGTCCTTGCCAATAAAACAAACTGGAAACCATTTCGGATTTTTTTTTCCTCTCCTTATTACTTGCAGGCAATTTTGACCTAAGTTTTTAAGCTTTTCTTTTAAATAATAGCCTCGCCCCCGGAGTGTGGAGAGTAAGACGAGGACTTCATTTTCCCAAGACCCGGCGTGTCTGGTGAAACTTTTCCATTTAGGCGTTTATTTCAGTGCATACTCTGGGATCAGAA
Organism: Rhinopithecus bieti; assembly: GCF_001698545.2. NCBI lineage: Eukaryota > Metazoa > Chordata > Mammalia > Primates > Cercopithecidae > Rhinopithecus > Rhinopithecus bieti. The sequence goes on from NW_016807772.1 coordinate 2,586,182, forward strand.
GCTGGCGAAAAAAGTTTACTGTGTCAAAGAGTAAAGCATTACTGTGGTTTTTTATCTCTTCATTTCGTTTTTTAAATTATTCTTTAGTAGTCGACAAGTTCACAGAATTCAAAAGGTACAAAAGGGACAGACAGGCTTTCCCCACCCACCCCTGCACCCCCTACCCCAATATTCTGTTTCTGGTGTCTTCTTCCAGAGGTTAGATGTGCAGATGCCCCTCCTGCTTGCTTTGAAAAATGGAGCTGCTGTTATGTGCCTGGCATCTGCTGGTGCTAAATAAATGTTGATTCTCCTTCCTGTTAGGAAACAGTTTAATAACTTTTTGGTTATTAGACCTCTGGTGGCAAAAAAAAAATCATGACCTTTTTTTTTTCCTTTTTTTTTTTTTTCTGGTTTTCAGCATTTACAGATTTGACTGTATTGTGAATGTGTATGTCCTATTGGCTTGCTATGACTTACGTGAATACTTTTACACAAAGATGAATACGCTGACATTATTGGGTAATTGGGCAGGGAGGGTGGAATCAACATGAAATTGTAAGAAGATGCAATATGTACAATATATAGTTCCAGAAACTATATATTTGAAGCAATCTAGGGACCATGTAGTACCATAGGATAAAACAAACTAAATGGAAAAATTGAGGTAGAGCAGGAAAAGAAGAATACAAAGTCAAGAAAAAAGATAATACCAAGTTCCTGTTTAAAAGATCCTGTGCTAGAGATGAGTCACAGTTTGGGCCTTGGGCTTCCTGGGAGCTAGGTAAAAAGAGAAAAAGGAACAACGTAAGTTTCAGCCTGTTTTGGCCGGGCGCGGTGACTCACACCTGTGATTCCGGCACTTTGAGAGGCCATGGTGAGCAGATCACATGAGCTCAGGAGTTCAAGACCAGCCTGGGCAACATAGTGAGACCCCTGCTCAAAAAGATAAATAAAAATAAATAAAATAACAAAGTTTCATTTGTTTCTAATTCCAAGATTAGAAACAAACCAGTTCTGCCCTAAGCAAGGCGTTTTCCAGTAATGAGGCCTGAGAGGCATATTTTCCTCATGGCCCTAATACAAAAAGGAGATATGGGATGCAGTTGACAATATCTTTAAAACACCCCTAAGGAAAATAGTGAATTTTGCACAACAGTGTTTTTCAATACAGGAGAGTAATAAAACTGTTAACAATAAGTTTTCTGAAGGAGTGGAGTTACTTGATCCATTTATAACTTTTAGAATGATCTAGGACAGTATTTCCCAAACTGTTCTAAGGAATGAGAAAATATTTCCTTTCTTGCAACAAGGTTCTGAGCTCAAGTAAGTTTGAGACAACTAGATTAGAAAATTGGTTTTACTACAGAATTTCTTGGAGATTTATTATACTAATGTTCAAGTTGCTATTTTAAAGAGGGATATATTTTGTAATCTTTTCCAAATCTATTTGACTATGTAACACAAATTGAGGACCACTGAATCTATAAAAATGGATGAATTAGCTGGGCACAGTGGCTCACGCCTGTAATCCCAGCACTTTGGGAGGCCGAGGCAGGTGGATCACTTGAGGTCAGGAGTTCAAGACCACCCTGGCCAACACAGTTAAACCCCGTCTCTACTAAAAATACAAAAATTAGCCAGGTGTGATGGCACGTACCTGTAGTCCCAGCTACTCAGGAGGCTGAAGGAGGAGATTCGCTTGAACCCAAGAGGTGGAGGTTGTAGTGAGCTGAGTTGGTGCCACTGCACTCCAGCCTGGGCAACAGAGTGAGACTCCATCTCAAAAAATAAAAATACAAAAAGATGAATTATCTATTCTTCAGGCAGTTCTTCATTAGTATTTCTTACAACTGAGGTTCAATGAGAATTGGAAAGCAAAGAGTTGAGGTTAGCCAATTTGGTAAGGTCCAAAGTGAAGATAATTTAAAAGTCAGGATTTTAACATACTGTATAGCAAAGGAGAACGCTACTTTCCCCCAGTTCTTTCACATTTCTTCATTGTTCTGCAAGTTGCCTGTTGAAGGACCTCTAGGGCACCTTCTTGTTCTGTGCTTCAGGGTATTTAGTGTCTATGACTTAGACTAGGTATAGGCAAGTTGAAGTCCTTGAGGAATGACTTTATTCTTGGATGTAAATATGTGATTGACTTTTTTTTTTAATCACAAACACTATTTGTACTGTTAATTTACTATCAAATCATAAGCATTCTATAGCTATGAGAAACCTAAGAAAGCACAGTACAGAGTGGAAAGAGTGAAGATTTGAAGCCAGAAACTCTGGGATTGTGTCACTACTGAATGTGCAGGGTTGTTTCCAGCAAGTCGATGAACCTCCCTGAATCTATTGCCTTATTTGTAAAATTAGAATGATGACAGTACATAAATTCATTTATGGAATAAATGAGAATCTACTGGGTACTGGGTAGTAGAAAAACAGCAGAGTGCAAATGAAATAGTATATCAAGAATTCTTCACTGTCTAAATTTATTCCATTCCTGAGTGCAGGTGGCAAGAGTATGGAAGGCAAGGAATGGCACCTATCCAAATGTATTTGGTTTCAGAGTTTGAGATGGCAGGTACAGAGAGTTGAGAGAATGAGGTGTTGATCCAAAAATTTATCAAAATCCATTCAGTTCCTGTGTTGGGATGATGAGTTTGGATAATGAGGGGCACTTCCATTCAAAAGTATTCTCTAAATGATAGTGCTGTACAGAATGATACCATTCTGAAACTAGAGGGCCAGAGCTATTCATTGCTTCATTCCATTTATGAGAAAGGGGTTTGCTGAGTATACCAGGCAGGATAGATTATGCTGTGGTAACGAAAGAACTCTCACATCCTATTGATTTTAAACAGCAAAGTTTTTTTTCTGTTATACTACATGCTGAAGCAGGTCAGCAAGAGAACTCCATTACAAATGGTCAGTCTCAGGCTATCGGAGGCTGTATTTCAACACGTGCTTCTACAGTTGTTAGGACAGGGAAAAGGATGTGGTGATTTTACATTGGTTCTTTTCTTTTTTTTTTTTTTTTTGTGTGTGTGTGTGCGTGTGAGACGGAGTTTCACTCTTATTGCCCAGGCTGGAGTTCAATGGCAGGATCTCAGCTCACTGCAACATCTGCCTTCAGTTTCAAGCAATTCTCCTGCCTCAGCCTCCCAAGTAGCTGGGATTACAGGCGCCCGCCACCATGCCTGGCTAATTTTTGTATTTGTTGTAGAGATAGGGTTTCACCATGTTGTCCAGCCTGATCTCCAACTCCTGACCTCGTGATCCACCTGCCTCAGCCTCCCAAAATTACAGGCGTGAGCCACTGCACCCGGTGTACATTGGCTCTTCAGGGCTTCTGTCTGGAAGTGACACAGGTAACTTCTACTGCTATTTCATTGGCCAAAAGTCACTTGACTACCCCCAACTTCAAAGAGATGGGGAAATGCATTTCTACCATGTGCCCAGAAAGAGGAGAACTGGAATAGTTTGTGAACGGTCTTAATGACTACTAAAAAGGCTTCAGAGTCCCATGAGCTGACACAGAATCTAAATAAATCAAAACCCAAATTATGTCAGTGCAGTATTCTATTTAGAAAATAGAAAACAGCATTTCTTTGTGTATGTGAGTGTGTTTAATCAGAATTATGCTAATGAGAATTATAAAGAACTTATTAGTTTGAAATGAAATGCTTTTGAAAACTCCACGATTAGGTTTGTTATTTTGGCCAAATGAATTTCATTCTTTTTAAATTGTATGTCTATTCAATAAACATTTGTTAAATGTGTATAAGGGGCCAGGTGTAGTGGCTCAAGACTGTGCAATCCCAGCACTTTGGGAGGCCAAGGCAGGAGGATTCTTCAGTCCAGGAGTTTTGAGACCAGTCTGGACAACATAGCGAGACCCTGTGTCTACAAAAAATAAATAAAATTAGCTAGGTGTAGTGGCATGTGCCTCCAGTCCCAGCTTCACGGGGGCAGGGGTAGGGAGGTGAGATGATTGATCATTTGAGCGGGAGGTCGACACTACAGTGAGCCATGGTCAGGCCACTGCACTCCAGCCTACGGGACAGCAAGACCTTGTCTCAAAAATAAATAAATAAATAAATAGTATAAGGCATTGTGAGGATAAAAAGATAAATGAGGGTCGGGTGTGGTGGCTCAAGCTTTTAATCCCAGCACTTTGGTAGGCTGAGGTGGGTGGATCACCTGAGGTCAGGAGTTTGATAGCAGCCTGACCAAAATGGTGAAACCACATCTCTACTAAAAATGCAAAAGAAACTAGCTGGGCATCATGGTGCACGCCTGTAATCCCAGCTACTCTGGAGGCTGAGGCAGGAGAATCGCTTGAACCTGGGAAGCAGAGGTTGCAGTAAGCCGACATCACGCCACTGCACTTCATCCTGGGTGACAGAGTGAGACTCCATCTCGAAAATAAATAAATAAATAAATAAATAAATAAATAAATAAATAGGGAGTTTACAATCACAGTAGAAAATAACTATACTTGAGTTCTCTCTCCCTTTCTCTTTAAGGCATCATTTACAGTGTGTAAATGATGTGTATACACACATATATAAAATAGTGAAAAATACTAAATATATAAACTGTTATACTTTGTTCCTCTCTGCCTTTTTGGACTTAAGGAGTATTTCAGGACAAATTAAACAATATTACTTAAATTAGCATAAGCAAAAGGAATGTCATATTAGAAAAGGAATATAGTTTATATCAGAGGCCAAGGGCGAGAAGTGCAGCTGGGCCTCAAAAGCAACTGGCACCAATAACAGAAACCTAGGAGCTAGGGCTACTTTCTCTCTCTCCAGATCTATATGATTTCTTGCTAGTGTCTCTTTCTGCACTTGTATTTCTTTCTTCTTCTCTGTTGACTAATTTTTCTCTATTTTGCTGTTACTGGGTGTTTTAATCTAAGAGTTTATGAACTTGAAACTAGAGGCTTTAGCAATTTTAGACGATCTAAAAATTTTTAAGTGCATTGTCTTTGTAAACTCTTAACCACCAGACTTAGGAAATAATGCAGTTGACTCTTAAGGTATAACAAATTAGCGTAATTGACAACTTTATAGTAGAGAAAGAGGCAGTTATAATAGCTTTCAATCAAAGAAACCGAGGTGCCATGAAAAGTTCTACACAATTAACATCAGCTTGCAAATTCTAGTGGGACAGGCTGATTATGATAATCAGGATGAGAAGGTATAACTGGATCTGACTTAAGTAACTACGATATTCCCTCCTTGAACACTGGCAAATGCCATCTCCGTTGTAATCCTTTCACCCATCCCTTCTTCCTCTCCCAGGGTAAGGACTGACTGAATTGTCTAACTCTTACAAGTCATCTGCTTTGATCCTGATACAGGGCTCCCTGGCCTGTCCTCATGGGTAATAATGTAGGAATAAGGGCATATGTAATATACTACCTAGCTCTGCTCTTTTCTTACATCCAAACTGGTCTCGTAGACACTCTTTATCTGGACATTTTACATTTTAATATGCTATTACCATATCTCTTCACCAATTTAATCTAATTTTATTCTCAATATATTTCCATCATTTTCTGTTAGACTTGTTTACTTAGCTTCACTAGCAGAGTTCTCTTGCATTTTCAAACTATGCGATACCTCCTTCATGGTTGAAAAATATCTATAGCTTCACCTCAGCAGTGGCTGAAGAGATTAACTATGGGGAGGTGGTATATGTTACCTGAAGAGGATTTCCCAGAAAAAAAAAAGATGAGTAAAAGCTGTATATGAGATTAGGTTTAGATTGTAGAATGTCTGGAATATCATATTAAGACTCTTAGACACTTGTTGCTGTGCAAATGAAGGGGTTTTCTTGGATTTAACTAAACTTCAAGTTCAGAAAGCTTGTTTACTCAGAAGGCTATCAGACAGGAATCATAGCTTGCCAGCAGGGCAGCATCAAATGTTCCTCAGTGGGAGTGATTTTCACAGCAGTCCACGCAGGCAGCTCGTAGCCATCTGGGCAGCACCTCAGAGGAAGCTCACGCTAGGTGGTGCAGGAGCTGCCTTAGCTTAAAAAAAAAAAAACACGTCCCACAGGAGCCAGTAACTCTTAACACAAACTCCATAGACTGAGTTTCCAGGGTTCTGTAAAAGCTATGCTAATTAAAAGAGCCATCACAGGGAAGTCAAAGCTATAGCTTCCTTATGAGATATTTATGGTTCATTTATAGTTCCTGAGTCTTGATTTAATCACAGGGATCATTTTTACTATAAGTAGTGTTACCTAGTAACATAGTTGAGGTACCTAGTTTTACAGATGGCCAGGAAACAGAGCCAAAAGGGTTAACTGAAGCTTAAGTCTACTCATACTTGTATTATCTGCAGTGCCTTTCATTAAGAAGTATTCCATAATATTTCTTTTGATTATTTTGATGTAGTGTGTTTTACTCTTTTAAATTTATTATTATTATATTATTATTATTATTATTATTATTGAGACAGAGACTCGCTCTATCACCTGGACTGGAGTGTGGTGGTGCAATCTTGGCTCACTACAACCTCTGCCTCTCTGGTTCAAGTGATACTCCTGCCTCAGCCTCCCAGGTAGCTGAGATTACAGACACTCGCTACCACACCCAGCTAATTTTTTGTATTTTTACTAGAGATGGGGTTTCACTATTGGCCAGCCCGGTCTTGAACTCCTGACCTCCTGATCTGCCCCCCCCCTCAGCCTCCGAAAGTGCTGGGATCACAGGCGTGAGCCACCACACCCGGCTCATTTACACCTTTTTATAATGGAGAAAGTGAAATAAGTTGAGAGGAAGGTGAGCCTGGAAAGGCAGGAAAGACTACTAGATCATTAAAAATCCTGAATTCCATGCTAGAGATCTTAGCTTTTATTTATCTTGTAGCTGATCAAAAACAAACAAAAATAAACATTTTAAGTAGAGTGATGTAGTCAGGAATTGCACTTTAGAAGGCTACTTTGGCGATAGCGTGGAGAATAAGAGAGGATTTAGACTTGAGGTTGGTTGGTTCATTTCTACTTAATATTTGCCTTTCTTTAAGGAGCTATTTCTTTGATAAGCAGGAAAAAGGAATACTCAAGTCTGTGCTCCACAGGAGTTTAGAATTGCTCGCCTGGTTTCCGCGTGGTTCTTTGGAGAGGCCTAAATCAGTTTGTCCTAAATTTATTTGTCATCTCCTTCCCCCCATTGGAGTTTGGGAGGACTACTCTGAAGTGCCTCCTAAGAACATTGGATTTAATCTAACGCATGATTAACACTAAGAAATTCTGGCCTCAACTGGTCTCCACTAATCTCCATTTGACCACTAACATCCTCATTTTGCTTTTTGCTGAAGTTAAATTATTATTATTATTATTATTATTATTTTTTTTTTTTTTGAGACGGAGTCTCGCTCTGTCGCCCGGGCTGGAGTGCAGTGGCCGGATCTCAGCTCACTGCAAGCTCCGCCTCCCGGGTTTACCGCCATTCTCCTGCCTCAGCCTCCGAGTAGCTGGGACTACAGGCGCCCGCCACCTCGCCCGGCTAGTTTTTTGTATTTTTTTAGTAGAGACGGGGTTTCACAGTGTTAGCCAGGATGGTCTCGATCTCCTGACCTCGTGATCCGCCCGTCTCGGCACCAACAGGTTATTGGTGGCTTTTCTTTGGGTCTAGTTTTAGGGCAAGCTAGGCAGTTTAATGCGTAACTGGTTTAATTAACATTTGTAGTGATTAACCATTTCTAATTATGAGCAATTGAGAAACAGTGCTTCACATTTTCTCCTCTTTATTGCTCACACTGCCCATTACTACCCTTTCCCTACCTGACTTATGCTATTCTGACAAAAATATATAATTTATAAAATCTGGATTGGTCCTACAGCAGAATCAAGTTGATCTGTGATTGGCTCATAATGTGTTCAGAGAGCACAGGCAACTTTAATTGATTATACTTGTGTCTGGAGAGTACTGATTGATTAAAAAAAATTTTTTTAACCTCCATCACCATAAAGCTATGTGGTGAAACACATAGCTTTGGATTTGGTTGAAGCACGTCTGGATTTGGTTGAAGTCAGTAAAAGACAAATTTGTGGTTATCCAGATTGTTACTTTTTATGGCACGTAAGATAATTGGGTGTCTCAGCACATGCCAACCATAATGGATCAGGCAAGAATTTAGCAGTGGTTTTCCATCATTTTTTAAATGATATTACAGTTTTCATCCTTGCGCACAGCAAATATATACTTACATTGACAAAAATCTAAGGAGTGGACAGCAAGGGAACTTTGTTTTTTACCAGTCATCAAGCCAAAGGACTGTTTTCAAAAGTAATGATTTTGTTATACCATAGTAGTATCAACCGTAATAACTTTTACAGATGAGCTTAAATAAAGGCTACATAATGTTAATTTAGCTGAGTTTTAAAATGTCCCTTGCTTTACTACCAGGTGTCAGTACTGATAGGTAGTTGTGGAATAAAACGATTCTTTTGATGTTACTGTAGGCCAGTACTTTGTAAGAAACAGCAGCAGAAATTGTGAGGGTGCTAAGTAGGGAGAAATCTGTGAGGCACTTGTACTTGGTGAATAAATGTCATTTGTCATTTAACTGCAGTTATGATGAACTGAATATTTTGTTATGTAAGAAATCATGTGTTCCTTAAGTACTCTGTTTTTCCCCCCCTTTTGTGCCTTACTTGCTTTTAGTTTGGTCAGATATTATCGGCAAAGAATTTGTCTACTCTGCTACTCTCTACTAGACATCTATCCTTGTCCAAGTCACCTATACTCTCAATCTACTTTCTCATTTTCACAACTACTATACCTGCCCCACAAGGTATTTGTGAGTAGTGAATGAGAATACTTCTTGCTTTGAAAGCAAGAAGCAGTGTGGTGTATTCGAAAGTATATGGTTTTTAGAGTCCATCCTGGACCCTGCCACTCACCAGATATAGGTATTAAGTCAGGTTAATTAATCTTACTTCATTATCTTTGTCTATAAGGAGTGGCAGGCTGGGGGCAGGAATGACCCCTGTTTGACAGAGTTTTTCTGACAGCAAAATGCCCCAGTCAGTCTAAAGTATTTTATATATTTTTGTGCTCATTTGGGCACTTAAGAGATAGTAGCTGCTGCTACAAATCCTGACCATTACTCAATACTTAGATGTGCCACTTAATCCTATTACTGAAGAGAAAACTGAAGACAAAAGAGGTGAAATGGTTTGCCCAAATTATACAGCTAGCTGGTGAGTGGCTTTGCTATTGACTCAGACTCTTTCTGCTGTGTCACTTAGGCTACCATTAATAAGTGATAATGTGGGAAAATAACAGCAGAAGGACTCGTCACCAACTACTTCTGAACTGACTTGTAGCTCTAACCTGATGCACACTCTTCTGCTGTAAAATGTACTTACTGATACCACGGGCCAACTGAACACTCATGGGTAAGTAGGCAGCTCCATAGCTCACCTGTACATCTCTGCTTACTCGTTGAATTGAGTACTTACCAGAAGTTGGTTCTGTTTATTCATGAACCTTTTTTTAACAATTATACTCATTATAGTAATTATAAAACATGAGTAAACATATAAATTGATGAAAGTGTAAAGAAAAGAGAATTCTTCCTATGAAAATTAAGTTGAATGCTTTGGGATGCCTCTCTATAAATGAGTTATTTAAAAAATTCTATCAAGTTGGATAAAGGCTGGATAATTGTAAGAGACTAGGGAAAAAGTCATCAAAGTCTAAAGCAGTGCCTGTCAAGGGCCATCAACCAGCTACCTGGTCTTCAGACTATTAGGGGTCCTCAAGGATATAAGGAGCGCATATTAGAATATTAATTAACTACATTAGGCAAACTAATGCACACTGGTTCAGCAGATGTTTTGTTTTCATGGTGAGACTTTCTCCTTGAAGAAAGCAATGCATTAATTTACAGTCTGGCACAAGTTTTTCCTATGGTGGACAGACCACTGGTCTAATGGATTCTGTATTCATATTCTTTCAGAAGTGCTTTTGAGTTCTGTTTCCATTTATAGAAACTGTAAGTGGAAATCATAGATGATGGATCATTATGGGTATGGCTTATGCAAGAAAAAGGACCCAAACTCAGTAGGAGACCCCTATCAAGTATGTGGTATTAACCCTATATAAAAAGATTTACAAATGAATGTGCATGTATATGTTCAAGTTAAAAGAACATCTTTAAGGGAATGTATATATTATTTTTATGATTATTGACTTTTTTCTTTAGTGGACCAACTGTAGGTTTCATCTGAAAAGGGGGCTTTCACTGTACTCGGAGTTCCAGGTTGACTGGAAATCAATCTTTGACCTCTGCAGCTGTCTAAGCTTGCCTTGCTATCTTAGCTTATCCTATGCATTCTGTGTGTAGCTTCATCATGCTGTATTATAATTTTTAAATTTAATGTCAGTTCCTGCATTGTAAGTGATATGGTAACGGGACATAGTTTAAAGGTTAAAGTTTACTCCATTTACTTTTTTTGCCTTGATCTTTTTCATCTTGATCTTCTCTCATAAATGTATACTTATAGGTATATATTACAGTGATTTATTTAGGATACACAAAGAAATAAAATCTCTATATTATATGGCTTTTACCATGAAGTCATCTTCAGTTTTGAGCATATATCAAAGTTCTTGACTGCCTAGTTTTCAGTCTACCATGTGATTTGTAGAGCCAGATCTCTTGGTATAATGCAACTGAATTTAAATTGTGTGTGTGTGTGTGTGTGTGTGTGTGTGTGTCAGTCTCGCCCTGTTGCCCGGGGGACTGTGCGATGGCACAGTCTTGGTTCACTGCAACCTCCACCTCCCAGGTGCAAGCGATCCTCCTGCCTCAGCCTCCTGAGTAGCTGGAACTATAGACATATGTCACTGAATCCGGCTAATTTTTGTATTTTTGTAGAAACGGAGTTTCACCATGTTGGCCAGGCTGGTCTCAAATTCCTGACCTCAAGTGATCCACCCTCAGTGGTGCTGGGATTTTTTTTTTATCTTCTTGATTTGTAGTTCTTATATTTCTGATATTTTCTTCATAAAAAATAAGAAGTAAGCTTAAACATTAATGCCTTTATGGCATGAAATTCAGCATTTACTTAAATTTAACACTTTTAAGGCATGAGCCACTGCACCCAGCCTGAATTTAAATTTGACATTTTTAAGTTTTTCATTTATTAATTAAGTTAGAAGTATTTCCCAGTTGTTTTTAACAAAGTGAAAGATTTAACATTGTGCTAGAAATCTTAGTTTTGCATTTCAAACTCTAAGTTTTTTTATTACAGAAGACATTTTGGTGCCATGCGTTTGTGGTATCGAGTGAATAGAATACAAAGATAACCAAAGATAACCAGTGTTAACCCAGGGCTCACTTGTTCACACTTTAAATTTCCAGTTTCTTGAATAGATTAATTTTTGGCTCTAGACTCCTGTCCTAGCCGTTTGATTGCTTGATACATAGTTAAAACCAAACATGTCTAAAGCCGCACTCAATCCTCCTGAAACAATATTCTTACCTCCTTACTTGTGTTAATTTTAGTGTTCTTCTTCCAGTCACTCAAACTTGAAAATGCTGTCATCTTTGACTTTTTCCTCTCCGTTTGCCACAGCCATCCTATAAGGCCTCTGTAATATCTTCAACTTCCACCACCCTTTCAGATCTTGTTGCTTTCAGTCAAGTTTGAACTGTGCCTCTCACATGGTAGAGTTTTCTGACTGGTTTCCTTACGAGGTATCGTCCCTCGTAAATCCATTTTTCACCATTGCCAAATTAATCTTGAGGTATATTTATAAACCCTCACCTCAAAAACCTCAACTTCACCCAAATAAAGGACATACTTACCTCTTTTTAATTCAGTAAGAGTTTCATTCCAGACCCTCTGTTGCTGGATTTTAAAATCTTTCAAGTCAAGGTCTGTGCCATTAGTTTATTCATTTTTTAAAATTTAAATTCAGAAATGATTTAAATACCATGTTCTGTACAGGTCGTTAGGGATATAGTGGTCCCTGTCCGATTGATTTTTGTGGTCTATTTCCTCATCTTTGCATTCTGTTCTGCTTACAGAACAAAAGATTTGTTGCATTTATAGAAATATAGTATATTTTCACATTTATAATGTTTGCTTTTATGAGAATGGAGAAGCAGTACAGAATATCTGGTGTTATTTCTAGAATTAAAGTCAAGGTTAGTAAAAGTAGATCTCAAATCATTTAGGGTAAATAACTGAAATTTTCCACCATCATACATTTTTAAGTGTTAGGGAATTTACATGCTGGTAGAATTATATTAATATTCAAATATTTTAAATCAAATTCTGATAGACCTAATTTGACAAAGTTTAAAAGTATCCCAGAATTATTAAACTTTGCAGGGCTCTTCAAAATCATGCAATGCAACTTACTCTTTTATAACTGAGGAAAACAGAGAGGTAAGAGCTGCTGGGTTAGTATGGTAAAATTCTTGATTTTTTTAATGCAGTGTATATCACACACTTAAAACTTTAGAAATAGATTTATTAAAATTGATGAGCCATAAATACTGTTACCTAAAAAACTCTATGTGAAGAGAGATTGATGTAATGATGATTAGTAATATAAAGTAGCTACCAAATAGCCATGATTTAAATTGAGTAAAGACATAGCTTTAAAAGCCACGCTGTTCAAGTGAGCTCACCTTCAGTCTATCTTAATGACCTTTCAATGTTTCTATTGTAATACTGAATAGTGTCATCTTTTAAATTCACAGACTAAGATTTGAGCAGTTTTGAGACAAATTGCACATGGGTCCTTTAATTACATTTTGAAAAATGCATTCATAATTGACACATATTATCTATTTTAAATAATACTTGAGCTTTTGTATCTCAAGTTTAACCTGAAATAAAGCAAGGTTATAAAATCAGAGGTACAGAATATAATTTTGTAATTAGTTTGAAGAAAGTGTGTCCACTTGAAAAGACATCTGCTGTTTAGCCATTGGATTTCAAGTGATAGAATTTTATGCCTTAAGAATGAATAGAAAAAAGAAATTCTTAGAATAACATTGTGATTTTTCTCCTAAGTTGAAAAAATACTGTACGATTTTGCCAGCCAGGCACCGTGGCTCAGGCCTGTAATCTTAGGACTTTGGGGGGCCGTGGTGGGCGGATCACTTGAGCTCAGAAATTCAAGACCAGCCTGGGCAACATGGCAAAACCCTGGCTCTACAAAAATTCGCCAGGTGTGGTGGCGGGTGCCTGTAGTCCTAGTTACCTGGGAGCTGAGATGGAAGGATCACCTGAGCTCAGGAAGTTGTGGATGCAGTGAGCTGAGATCGAGCCACGGCACTCTAGCTTGTGTGACACAGTGATACCCTGTCTCAAAAAAAAAAAAAGAAAAATTTTATCACCAAGGTAAATGTGTCTGTAATTTTAAAATTAGATTCTTATTTTATAATTTAAAAAATAGACAGTATAAGTATCTACTTTTATTATTGCTCTTACAATTGTTGGATTTTATTATTGCTCTTATAATTGTTGAATAATTTATGTATTCATTAGAGAAATATTTATTGAGCACTTACTGTCTCCTAGGTACTATTCTATTATAAGTGCTGGGATTACAGTCATAACTAAAACAAAGCCTCACTTGAGCTTACTTTGTAGTGAGGATAAAGACAATAGGCAAATAAACATCTAATATGCCAGGTGGTCGTAAGAGCTATGAGAAAAATTAGGAGGGTCAGCGGGCTTGTGAATGATGAGGGGTCTAGTTTACAGAGAGTAGTCAGTGAAGACTATTTTGATAATTTAACAATGTAATGGTTTTTAATACATATTGATCTTTTATAAATAATTTTCCTGGGAAATACTTGTCATCAGAGCTGGATAAATTTTGGGGCAAAATAATTTTATATTGTTGGTGAAAGTTGTTGGAACAGAAGAAAAGGTGTTTTTTAAGTAAATGCTGAATTTCATTCCATAAAGGCATTAATGTTTAAGCTTACTTCATATTTTTATAAAGAAATATCAGAAATATAAGAACTACAAATCAAGAAGATAAAGATTGATAACTTAATAGAAAAAAAAAAATAGAGGCCTAAATAGCCACTTCATGGAGGATATCCAAATGACCAATAAACATGAAGAGTTACTGAGCCACATTAATAATGAAGAAAATGTTAAGGAAAACCAAATGGGATACCATTACACACCTGTCAGAATGACTAAAATTAAAAAGACAATATGGCCAGGCACGGTGGTTCACGCCCGTAATCCCAGCATTTTGGGAGGCCGAGGCGGGCGGATCACTTGAGGTCAGGAGTTTGAGACTAGCCTGGCCAATATGGTAAAACCCCGTTTCTACTGAAAAAATACAAAAATTAGCCAGGCATGGTGGCGCACGCATGTAATCCCAGCTACTCAGGAGGCTCAGGCAGGAGAATTGCTTGAACCTGGGAGACGGAGGTTGCAGTGAGCCGAGATCACGCCACTGCACTCTAGAAACCCCATGTCTAGTAAAAACATAAAAAATTAGCTGGACATGGTGGTGCGTGCCTGTAGTCCCGGCTACTCAGGAGGCTGAGGCATAAGAATTGTGTGAACCCAGAAGATGGAGCCTGTGGTGAGCCAAGATTGCACCACTGTGCTCCTGCCTGGGTGACAGAGTTAGGTTCTGTCTTAAAATAAAATAAAATAAAATAAAATAAAATAAAATACACATATCTTCAACCCAGCAAGTCCACTCCTGGGAATAAATTCTGTAGATATACTAGCCTCACAAGGATGTTTCTTTCAACATTATTTTGATGGCAAAAACCCCAAAACCTGAAATCAACCTAAATGCCCATTAGCAAGGAGATAGTTTAATAAATTGTTTTTTTACAGCAGTGAAATATCATGTGACTCTTAAAAAGATTAATATTTTCATGTATATATAAAATTAGATGAGAAGAGCAAAATGCTAAAAGATGAATACATTATGATCTGTCTATGTGTATATAAATTTGTCCATGATTTTTAAACATGGAGAGAGGTGTGAAAGGCTGTATGTACCAAGCTTGGTGTCAACAATGATTACCATGGGAATGAGTGGAGGAGGATTGAGAAAATAAAGGTATCATCTTTCATTGCCAGATGTTTGCTGTCTCTGGCCCCAGCCCACTCAACGCCTATAGCACTCGCTGGTCATTCCAACAACTAAAAATCTACCACCGCCACCACCACCACCACTACCCATCTTCCAGAAGCCTTTAGGAGCAGGTTGGTGCTTCCCTTGTTGAGAACCACCTACTTAGAGTAATTGAAGTGTTTGCAAAGATGATAGTGCCTGAGCTAAACCTTGAAGGATGAAGTGTGTTTTTTAAACCAGAGTTTCTCTGGGAGGCAGTGTTATAAAAGAGGGAACACCATAATGTAGACTGCCTTGACCAATGAAGTGGTGTGTCTATGTTGGAAAACAGTTAGAAATAAAGTTGGATAGGTAGAGTGAAGTTAGAAGGGTGTTGATCAGAAGGAGTCTGACAAAGGTGAGAGGAGCGGGGAAAGTGTCATTTCACTTTCTAATGCGTCCTGCACAGTACCGCCAAGTTAATTTTCTAAAACATTGTCCTGTTCAACAGTCCATTCAATAATGCCTTTGCTGCATGCTCAAGGCATTTTATCTCATTGTATTCATCTAACTTCATCTCTTCCTACCCCTTAAAATTACTTAGGTATGGCTGGCTGATCAAACTGATTATTTCCCACCTCTTCCTTGTAGATATGCCCACCTCATGCTTTTATTAGAATCTTTTTCTATAGAAATCTGTCATTCTACCTAAACAACATTTTACTGTTCTTAGCAGCCTTCTCCCTAATGAAACTGGCCCATACCACTCCATTGCCATCCTGATATCTCCTTTCTTTCATGCAGTTTTTATGGTTTTTCCCGTATTATTTAGCACGAAATTGTACTTGGCTTTTTATGCTTCTCATTCTTGTTTCTCTGAATAATTTGTATTCTCCTAAAGAGTTGTGTGAGGTTAAGATATATGCCTCACAATATTTTTGTAAACCTCCAAAGTAGTTTTGTTTTGTTTTTTGGTCAGCTTACATAGGTATCGCCTTTTATATGGAATTAGTTGATAAAGGAGTAAATACTGAGCACCCTGAAAACTCAAATTCTGCATTGATAGATCACACTTTAATATTGCAACATATTAATGTTTCTTATTTTACCTTATCAAATATTTTGTATTTGGTTCAGTAGCTAGATTTAATTATTTTGGGGGTTAGGAACCAAGATGTATATCTCTCTGTGTCCCTGACAATGCCTAGTAGATTGCATTGTTCACAGTAACTACTCAGTATTTTTTAGTTTGATTTATTTTTATTTGCTTTATCAATTTGCCTTAACTGTAACCATGTTCAAACCATTGTTTGTTTTGCTAACAGAGGGCACCATTAGGGCACTTGTACACCCAATAGTCCCATCCCAGTCCCTGGTAGCTTTTTTGAGGGGTACTTTCCTTTTCCTAAGTAATGTCATAGACATTTGGGTATTATACTAACTGGCAGTGGCCCATTTCTACTTATAGTAAGAATTCCTGGCCTCAGTTTATTTGAAAAATAGTATTTGTTACTTTTTGATCCTTTGTAGTTTTCAGACTTTTTATTCTCCTCGTTATTCTTTATCTGAGTGAAATCTTACCCAGGATCTTACTATATTAATTAGATCCATTTGTTTTATGAAGGGAGAAGATAGAGGTGAAGGCACCAATCTGGAGCCCCACCTTTGTACTCCCCTTTCCTCCTCATTCCCCACCCAGAGAGCACAGCTTGAAAATCACCATAACTCATCTAATTTTACAAATGCTTTTTAAAAAACTTGTTTTGTGGTATTTCACTTAGGGACTTAGTTTAGAAATAGAAACATTTTAGTTTTAAAGTGATTATTTTTAAGTACAAAGGGAAATGCTATAGAGTTTCAGCAATAAAAGAGTTAATATACTAAGCAGCAGAGACTGAGATACTGCAACGGGGATAGTGTTTTCTGTCTCTGTCATTTGTGGTTTAAGAAAAAGGGGGTGGTGTTCTGCATTTGAAAGGACTTTAATGAATGCTGTCAGTGTTTGTGAGACCTAATGGTCAGTATGGGAAAGGAGAGCCGGGAAAGTGGTCTAGCTGCTTCAGGATAGGTGGATGAGAGTTTGCTCTGATTGAACGGAATGTTCCACCGTGTTTCATCTTTATTCATTATCCTTTGTTCTTTAAAATCTGATATACTGGCATAAAAGTAATTGTAGATACATATATAAATGTGATTTATTTTCCTTTACATTTTTTTGTTGTGTACAGCAGGGCATATACTTCTCTTGTCTTGGTTGGATGCACAAATCTGTGTGCAGTGCTTTTTGCCCGTTGCCTAGACGATCACTTGGTTTCTCTGAGGATGTCTGGTTCTCGTAAAGAGTTTGATGTGAAACAGATTTTGAAAATCAGATGGAGGTGGTTTGGCCATCAAGCATCATCTCCTAATTCTACAGTTGACAGCCAGCAGGGAGAATTTTGGAACCGAGGACAGACTGGCGCAAACGGTGGGAGAAAGTTTTTAGATCCATGTAGCCTACAATTGCCTTTGGCTTCAATTGGTTACCAAAGGTCCAGCCAACTGGATTTTCAGAATTCACCTTCTTGGCCAATGGCATCCACCTCTGAAGTCCCTGCATTTGAGTTTACAGCAGAAGATTGTGGCGGTGCACATTGGCTGGATAGACCAGAAGTGGATGATGGCACTAGTGAAGAAGAAAATGAATCTGATTCCAGTTCATGCAGGTTGATTATTTTCTTACTGTTAGAAAAGGGGTGTGGGGATATAGCTCTATAATGTTTTTAAATAATTTAGTATTTATTATTTAAAATCTGATTATATATGTACATCTGCATACACATATATCTTGGTATGAACATGTGATACTTCTAGGATTTTTTTAATGTTCTAATATTCTGTAAAATTACAAAGACAACAAATAGCATTCATTTTGAAATATCTTGTGTTCTATATATAGATCTGGCTCAGCTTTGAAAATAATACACAGTAGCAATTTCCTGTATCATTGCCTATGGTTTGCTTCATTCATTAACCTTCTGTATTCATATCAAAACTATAGAAAACATTTCTATAGTATGAAATTTTATGTGACATTTTAGTTTTTAACAGATTATAGAGTCATTTTTTAATTTAATGAAAAGGAAAGGTTCTACAAAGAGATGCACATTATAGTTACCAATTTTTTGACACAATTGTAGTTGTCAATAATATTTTTCTTATGGTTATTTCTCTTTGTCCTGTCTGTGTTACAGCTCTCCAGACTAATATAGAGAATACTGAGTAACATGTCTCTAAGATGACAGCTACTAATTCCTGTTACCTTCACTTTCACTGAAATGTGTGCTATTTAAGGAAATGAAGGACATTCCTTCAGGAGAGTTTAAGGGAATGTAGAGGGGCTAGATGTGATTATCTGGTGAAAAGGGGACAGGAAGAAGGGGAAATCAGTTAGAAGAAAGAAAATACAGGAAAAAATTGGTAATTTCATAGTGACTTTATCTACCTTTTTCTTGGAATCTGGCTTTATCTTTGAAATGGATTTTCTTATTGATCAGTTTAAACTACAATAAGATTATGTAACAAGTTAGAGCATGAAAGTCATCTTTCTCATCAATCTTCATTCAAAAATATTTCTAAATATTTAAAGGCACAAATAACTTATCATTTGTCTAATTTGATTATTATATTTTTCTTTTAAAATTTCTGTGCAGCTTTTGATAACACTTGTAATTTATAAGTTGGTTATTAATGATACAGGCATCATATGGATTGAGACAAAATGAATTTATATATTTAAGTATCTCTCACTTGAGGATATTTACCACCTTTTCCTCTTCTAACCTTAAGAATGTGGAATTGGAAGGATAAAAAATGTATACTCTAGTCATCTGTCATCATTTGTGTAATGGAGAGGGGAATATCTGTATGTAGGTAAATAGTGTATTTAATTTAAATTTTTTTTAATTAGTTCATGACTTGGCATTATCTTAAGGGAATAGAAGCCACTAATAATTTAATTTGGAAATCAATTGAGCTAATGTGGTTTCATTGTTTGTATTTTCTTTGGAGACTTGTTGCCATAAAGAGAACAATTTATATAGTAAAAGATTCATCATTTTTGTGGAGAAACAAACAGTAAATGTTTCATTTGAAAATCAAAATATCAAGAATATTTTAACAAAATTAAAAAAATAAAACATTTATTTACCAACATAAGTAAATTCACAAATATGAAATCTTAACATGTAATCTATTACCAGAGAAATATAAATGGTGAATATACAAATTTTATACATTGTGTTAAATCTTGGAAAAATTTTACAACACATTGGTTGCTATAATTCCTTACAACAAAGGTAGTTTGCATGGCTAATGATTACTGAAATAAAATTAAGCTATTCTTTAGTATGCATACAGAAATATCTTGGTGGGCTATTCGTTATGAAATAAAAAGATTATCCTTTTTTGAGTGAGAGATTGCTATGTGCATTCTTCAATAATTTTAAATTGACATTTTTAATTTATAGGAGATATAAAAAATGACATTTTAAAAAATCTAAAATAAATGAAGTTGTTTAAAAAATGCTACTCAAGAAGACTCATCAAAGTAAAATGGGTGTAGACAGTTTACATCTTCAGTGACCAAACTATTCCAAAATAAAATTTCAAAATAAAATGTACTGTGAAAAAATGTTTTGATTTTAGATATGAGGGGAAATATTTCAAAGCAATTTAATATTTTGGATGGTTTGAAATTTCAATCTTCTTATTGCAAATAAGGAAAAAAACAAACATTCAAGATTTTGGAAAAGTCCTTTGTCTGTATATTCTTTTTCTCTATTTTTTTCTAGATTAAATGGATCTAATTTTTATATTTTCCTTCAACGCCCTGACTGAGTCTTTGACCTTTGTCATAAAGATACATTTATTTGCACTCAGCTTTTTGATTAAGTGAGCAGTCAGACTTCTCTAAGTAGTTGTTCATCTACTGTAAACAAATCAAAGCCTGTCACTGTTAATGTCACACTGACATTCATCAATTTTTTTTTTTTTTTTTTGAGACAGAGTCTTGCTCTGTCACCCAGACTGGAGATCGTGCGATAGCGCGATCTCTTCTCACTGCAACCTCTGCCTCCCGGGTTCAAGCCATTCTTCTGCCTCAGCCTCCCAAGTAGCTGGGACTACAGAAGTGTGCCCAGCTAAATTTTGTATTTTTAGTAGAGACACTGTTTCGCCATGTTGGCCAGGCTGGTCTTGAACTCCTGACCTCAAGTGATCTGCCCACCTCAGCCTCCCAAAGTGCTGGGATTACAGGTGTGAGCCACCACATCTGGCCTCATCAAATTTTTTTTTTTATGTAACTTCGGAACAATTCTTTTTCTTATATAATACTTTGCAAATAATATATAGTAAATATATAGTAAACATTCTGAGCATACTACAGATTGATATCTTAAAATGTTAAAGACATAATGAAGAAATACATATGATATACTAATTACTTGTTTTAACCGTCATAATATTTACATGAATTTCAGAACTTAAACTGAAATTTTGAGTTATTAGAAAAAGGGGAAGACAGCTAAGTGGTTTTACATACTCAGAATCTCATTAGCCACGGTGGATCTGGACAGTTTAAAGCAGGAATTAAGAGGCAGCATATGTTGGTCATGTTTTATCAGTTGTATTCTAACAAGGAAAAATGTCTATCTGAGTCTTAGACTTCTGGTAATTTCTACTACCATCCACCTAAATGATTTAAAAGTTTCTCGCCTTTTAACTTTGACCTTGCCTCTGTAGCCTAGCTACCTTTTCTCCATGAGAGTCATCTAAGTCATTACTTTGGTATTAAAATACAGACTTAGTCTTCTTATAACATGAGGAATTTTAGACCTTCAGTAACAGAGCTGTCACCTTTTATGTGAGCAATAGGATCCTAGATCCTTAATTGAGGATAAATTCATACCAGGGCTAGCAAAATCTATATGGTGGCCCACCATGTAACCATAGTATAAACGTGGTTTATACTTCCCTTGATTTACTGACCTTGAAATTATGTAATTTTTGACATATTTTCAATTGGAGGAATTTTATTTCAATTTCATTTATAAAGTTAGAGTTTAATATCATCAGGCTATTTTTACTCCTTTTGCATACAATTTTACTGCACTTTACAAGTACAGACGCTTCCTGACATAAAATTTTTCAACTTTACAATGATGGAAAAGTCTCATGCATTCAGTACATTCTGCAACTTACAATAGGGTACATCCCAATAAACGTACAGTATGTTGAAAAAATATCCTAAGTTGAAAGTGCATTTTCGATTTTTGTTGGGTTTATCCAGATGTAACCCCATCATAAGTTAAGGAGCATCTGTGTTAAAAAATAATCATTGCTGATACCAAACCGGTGCTTCCTAACTGTGAGGCACTACTCTAAGCACTTAATTATATGAACTCATTTAGTCTTCACAGCACATTCTTGAGTTAGGTTGCTGCCGTTATCAACCTAATTTTAATTTTATAGATGAGTCAAGTGAGGCACAGAAAGGCTGAGTAACTTGCTCAAGGTTAGTAAGTGAAATGACTGCATTTTTTAAAAAGAAACTTTATTTTTTTAGGACCATTTTACATTTACAGGAAAATTACAAAGATGTTACAGTAAGTTCCTATCTACCCCATATCCAGGTTCCCCTGTTACTTATATCTTATGTTAATATGGTGCATGGGTTACTAGTAATGAACCAGTGGTGATACATTATTGTTAACTAAAGTGCATACTTTATTCACATTTCTTTAGTTTCTTACCTAATGCTCTTTTGAGTTCCAGGATCCTATCCAAGATATCACATTACATTAAATCATTATGTCTCCTTAGCCTCCTCTTGGGTATGACAGTTTTTTAGATTTTACTTGCTTTTGATGACCTTGGCAGTTTTGGGAGTACTAATCATACTAATCAGTTGTTTTGTAGAATGTCTTACTCAATTGAGATTTGTTTTCCCATAATTAGACTGAGGTTATGGGCTTTGGGGAGGAATACCACAGAGATAAAATGCCATTTTATCACATCATATCAAAGATGCACACCATTAATCTGACTTACCACTGTTGGTATTGACCTTGATCACTTGGAAATAGTTGCATTTTTGAACTCAAACAATTAAGTTGTAGATTTCATGCTCTTAACAAACACTGTACTATTAATATATTGCCTGCATACCTGTGACTATTCATTTAATCACAGAGTTTATCTATAGCATGTAGCTAATTACTCATTCTAACCAGTTTCACCTTTCTTCAGTTAATTCTCTTTTAGTTCTTGAGAATGGCAAGCTTGGTTAGGTTATAGGTGTAATCTCTTGACTCACCCATATGACTCACCCATAAGTCTTTTTTTTTTTTTGATGAGACAGAGTCTTGCTCTGTCACCCAGGCTAGGCTGGAATGCAGTGGTGGGATCTTGACTCACTGCAATCTCTGCCTCCTGGGTTCAAGCAATTCTCCTGCCTTAGCCTCCAGAGTAGCTGGGATTACAGGCGCGTACCACCATGTCCAGCTAATTTTTTTATATTTTTAGTAGAGATGGAGTTTCACTGCATTGGCCAGGCTGTTCTTGAACTCTTGAGCTCAAGTGATCTGTCCACCTTGGCCTCCCAAAGTGCTAGGATTACAAGCATGAGCCACCACACCTGGCTCCATAACTCTTTATCCACAGTCTTCTAACCCATCTTACTGATTGCTTGCCTCTCTGTCTTTCCACTGCAGATATTTCAAACTTTTATTTTTTGGTCAATTGATTTGCTACTCCTCAACTCATCCTGAAGGCATAGGTCCTCCTCCCCTCCCAACAAGAGGTTATCTGCATAATATCACCACTCCTCATGGGCATTCTCCTTTTTCTGGACCCTCTTTATGTTGTCTCTGCATCTCATTGTTTGATCCGGTCTATTAATTCTGGTTCAGTTTTAAATTAAAATCCTATAATGGAAAAAAAAATGTGTTTCCAGCGGTAGCAGAGAAGTTTATAATGAACTTGAAAGGACAATATTGCATTGTCTCCCCTCTCACATATATGCCCACATCTTATCATGGACTCCATTGAGAATGTGATGTAAGCTATGTAACCTCTCCCCAGAAAACACTGTGTGTGTGTGTGTGTGTGTGTGTGTGTGTGTGTGTGTGTGTGTGAAATATTTCATATAGGGTTCAAGGAGTTCATGAACCCTCAGAAGGCTATCTGTATGCTGTATCCATCAGAGTTCTTAGTTTTAAGCAACTGAAGTTGACTAGATGATTTAACCAGAAATAGGAATTTATTGAATCATAATAGTTCCCAGAACTGCTGGGAAGGCTGAAGAATCAGTATATGAAAAGGATAGGTCCTACAGTTACACAACTGACCTTTTAAACTCCAAATTGTTTAAGCAGAAAATCTGTCTTTATGCCATTTATCACTCACATTTTATTTTACCTGTGTTTCACTTGGAACTAGAGAGTGAGGGTTTAAGTGTTTAGAATCAGATATATTGGGCATGAAAATGATGGCGTGTACACACACATACCTCATAGATAACTACATAACTACATAATTTGCTCATTTAACTTTAGGAAGTATATTAGTAAGGCATAGGCTAAAATGATATAACAAAGACATTCAGAAACACAGTGGCTTAAATTAGATTGAAGTTTATTTCTCACCTCACAGCTGGACAAGTCGCCCAGGGCGGGTAGATAGCTCTGCTTCACGAGTTCATTCAGAGACCCAGGTTCCTGTTATATTGTTTCTCCTTACTGTATGATGTTATCTTTTCTGCATGATTGAAGCTTACTCAGCTCTCCCTCAGCATGCCAACCTGTAGGAAGGACCAAAGAGAGGAAAGGGAAGACATTAAGGAAGTGACACAGATTGCACATATCAGTTCTGCATATATTCATTGGTCACATGGCCACAACTAGTTACAAAGGAGGCTCAGAAATACAGTCTCACCCTGGGTAGCCATGTCTCCAGCTAAAAGTCATTTACTGTGGTAGATATAAAGAATGGATCTGGGGTTATAATCAACAGAGTGCAGGAAGTGAAGATGGCTGAATAGAATGCTTCAGAGTTCTTTATATCTAATTTTAAATGAATTTTCCCTGTTATATT
>NW_016807772.1:2610774-2642476 GCF_001698545.2 Rhinopithecus bieti
ATATATTTTTACCATATATATATATATATTTTACCATAGAGCTATTAGAAAATAGAGATAAGTAAAAATGGAAAAAGTAAAAATCATCAACTACCCAGCCACCTCAGAATGCCAACTGTTAATTTGAGGAAGTGTCCTGTTATATTTTCTATACATGTATAGTATGTGTTTTTAAAATAAAAATCTCAATCTTATTGTACATATTGTTTTGTAGCCTGCTTTTTTTGCCCTAATGTAAGTTTGTAAATTAGAACTCGTGGTTGAAAATGACAGAAGCCCAAATCAAACTGACTTAAACAAAACTAGAACTTTTGGTTCACATAAATAAAAGTCCAAGGATAGAGTCTAGCTTTAGACATGGCTGGATCCAAATGATCAAATAACACTAATAATCTATTTTTCTCCATTTCTAAATTCTGTTTTCCTTTGTGATGCCATCATCTCAGGTAGTCTGTCAGTGTGGTAGCAGAAGGGCCATTAACAGCTCCAAGTTTACTTTTTGTCAGCTTAGCAAGCTCAATGGAAAGAAAGTGACACTTTTCCAAGAGGGTGATCAAACATCATGAAGTTGACTCTGATTGGTCTTGTTTGGGTCCTGTGTCCACCTGAACCAATTGTTATTGCCAGGAGATACGATACTCTTATTGGCCAGGCCTCATTGGCTTCTACACCTCTGACCATTCCCTGTAGACTGAGGCAGGGAATGTGTGGTTTCCGAAAAAGTAGAGATGGGTTTTATTACCGTAAGAAGGAATGCTGGATAGGCAAAAACAATGTCCACTAAATAGCTCTCTAGGCCATTAAATATTCTGTATCTTTTCAAATGGCTCCATCATTCTTCCGTGTTTGGATTGTCCTTTTGTTTATTTAACCAGTATTCTATTTTTTTGAATGTAGATTGTTTCTAGTATTTATCTATTAGAAACAACCTGTGAGAAACCCTCCCTGTAGCTAGATCTCTGTACATATTGATGATTCTTTCTTTTGGACAAAATCCCAAGGATGTTCACATTTGAGGGGTTTTGATTTGTATTTTCAGAGTCATTTCAGGAACATTTCTATTTTAATTCTCATCAGCATTGTATTAAAATGTCCATTTCCCTTCCCCTTCATGCTGGTTATTATTTAAGAAAATTGGATTCTTATAAACAGCATTTAACTCTCTTTACCACAGATATTCTGGCACTCTCCCAGGGGAAAAATGCCCTATAAATTTCCAAATCAAAATATATTTCTCTTGAGGAGGGAAAGGGTGAAGACATCCGTTTTCCTTAGCTCTTACTATTTCTCTTCACACAATTGCCTTGTCTCCTCTTCTTTCTCACCCATCTAAATGTCAAGACATATTTCAGTTCGCACCTACTACTTGTTGACTTTCTAAACACTAGCCCATACTGATCTTCCCCTTTTCTGTATTCCAATAGCAATTATACTCCAATTAAAGATGCACAAGATGATCAGTTGGAGTAATGGTTAAAAATATATGTAAACGCTTCTGTTTATATTTTATCTTTTAAATTTCTATTTTTGTCTGTATATTATATAAAAAATGTACAATGGCATCTATCTCTTTTATAAATTAGTAAATATATATTTGGGCACATGCTTAAAAGTATACTGAAAAGGATATGTATCAAATTTAGAGACTGCTAGCCTATACCTTGCACCTTGTAGTTTTGAATATTTGTAAAAGATGACAAAAGATTCGTAATATAGTAAGCACACTTCTGCAAAAACATGAGTTCCGAATGCCACAAACTAGGAGTAAATCACTTTCCGAGAGAGTGAGCCAAAGAGACTATTTACGGTTTCAAAAGAGCTTTTTTTCTACTCATAATCATAGACAGTATAACTTTTATAAATTAATTTGTAAAACTTCTTTTGAAAAAGTATTCCATTAAGACATTCTAGTGTAAGTTCTGGCGATAAAAGTAAAAGGATCTAAATAGTTTACAATAAAAAGGTGTATTGGTCATGGTGAATATTGTGTGAGCACATGTACATGTAAGCACATGTAAAATCTAGGGAATTACAAGGGTTAGAGTTGCTATTTCACTTTTTCCAGATATGGAGCTTGACTCTTCAAATTCCAAGTCCCTTCACTAGGGAATAATATCTTTGTTAGCATTCCCCCAGTTTCTAACTGGTGCAATGCAGAGTAGTTGCTCTGTGAATAGTTGGTGACTTGTTTCTATTTGATACTTGCCTCTTTTCTATGTTTAGGCATCTTTCTGACTTTAAAATTCATTGCCTACTGCAGAGAAAGACATAAGCTACAAATTAAATGTTTCCCTGTGGACTAGAAATATCCAGCAATGTATTCATTACAGTGAAAGTCTAACATAAAAGATTTGAATGATCTTATGTAATTTTTTGAAATATGATTTACTATCTTAGTGGTATCATATAAGTAAAACTAAGCAGAGATATTAGATGTATTTCCTCTGTTGTTATGTAAAAGATCAAGTAGAAATAAGAGAGAAATATATTTTAAATGCTTCAGGAATGGCCTATTCCTAGATATTTGTGTTGTGGGTTAGAATGTTTACTAAAAGCCATTTTAAATAAGAAATATGAAATTTAGTTATGAAAAATGATAATGCCAGGGATCATTTTTTAAAAAAAGACAACCATCCAAACAACATTATATAAAGACAAAAGACTGTAATTACAGGCCTTCCCAATGGCCACTGAAAAGTAGGGTTCTACTAACAGTAGCTTTCCTCGATTGTGTACTAATCTGCGGTAGGGCTTGTGCATGCATTATATCATTTAATAATCCTCTCTTGAGGGATCCCCTAAAAGACAGCACTATGTATTATTTCTGTTGTGCTATTAAAGAAAGTAAGCCTTAGAGAAGTTAAATAACTTGTCCAGAATTATACATAGTGAGTGACAGAGTGAGAGCTGAACCCAGGTCTATAGGACTCTAGACCAGCACTGCACAATGGAACTTTCAGCATTGATGGAAATGTTCCATATCTGTACCATCCTATTTGGTAGCCACTAGCCCCGAGAGACTATTGAACACTTGAGATACGACTAGTCCAACTAAAGAACTGAATTTAAAATTTTTATTTAAATTAAAATAGCCTCATGGGGCTAGTGGCTACTGTATTGGACAGCACAGCTCTAGAACTTCCTAAAATGTGCTTCATCACTCATCAATACCTCCTTAATTCTATTTTCCTATTACATGCTACACAAAAGATGTAATAGGAGAAAAAAGAGTAAGGAAGTCTTACCAGAGGTGCTTACCAGAGGCTGAGGGTGGGGAGTGCCAAAGAGAGACTTGGATCAGTGTGCACAAAGTTACAATTAGGAGGAACAAGTTCTCATGTACTAGAACACAGGAAGGTGACTATGGTTAATAGCTAAAAGGGCTTTAAATAGCTAAAAGAGAGTGTTCTACATGTTTTTCACCACAAAGAATTGATAAATATTAGAGGTAATGAATTTGTTAATTACCCTGATTTTAGCAGTTCACCACATATACACGTATCAAAACTTCACATTATACCCTATAAATATATACAATTGTTATTTGTCAATAATATTAAAAATAAAATTATTTTTAAAATATGTTCAAATCTCACCTCAGAACTATTGAATCACTCTCAGGGTATGAGGCCTTGAACACTGAGACTGAAATGCTCCCCAGTTATCCTGACTTGTTTCAGCATCTGAACCAAAATACCCTGAAAGTTCTTGACAAGAAAATTATTAACTGGGCATATGTCAACATCAGAAGTAGCCTATAATAACAATGATGATAGTATTACAAAGTTCTGTTGTTCTTTCAGAACTTTAACATTGATTAGCATCTGTGTTAGTTGATGGCAGTTCATCACTCAAGAAACATTCAACTAATTTATTTGTTTAATCATTACTTATAATTTGATATGAAGTATAAGAAATGTGATACAAAATATAGAAGCCTTAAGAAAGAAGTACTTGATTTATTTACTTGTTCTTGAATTTATGGCTTATAAAAATTAGATACTATAATTTTTTCCCCTCCTCAGGTCACTAATGCTCTTATAATCATTTGTCAGTATTTTAACAGTATAAAACTTTATCAAAAAATATTTTAAATATTCATTTTTTTATTTTTATTTTTTTGAGATGGAGTCTCGCTCTGTCGCAGAGGCTGGAGTACAGTGGCGTGATCTTGGCTCACTGTAACCTCCACCTCCTGGGTTCAAACGATTCTCCTGCCTCAGCCCCCCGGGTAGCGGGACTACAGGCGTGTACCAGCATGCCCAGCTAATTTTTTTTTTTTTTTTTTTGTATTTTTAGTAGAGACAGGGTTTCACCATATTAGCCAGGATGGCCTCAATCTCCTGACCTTGTGATCCACCTGCCTCGGCCTCCCAGAGTGCTGGGATTACAGGCGTGAGCCACTGCAAAATCTTCAAATTATTATTCATCAAAACCACCATTATTTTTTTGCTTATGTTATGCTGTCTCCTAACTTTTAAAATAGTTTCTAATTCTCATTTATTTGTATAAACAATATGTAATTACATACTATTCAACCCATTTTTATAATAACAATCTTAAATGTGAAGTCAGGTATTACTTGACTTGAATTTTCCAAGTCATTACACCAGTAATATTCATAGTGTACAACACATCCTTTCTAGATAATATACATTTGACTTCTGTTGTCATTACTGACAATTATCTTCCAAGGGCATTTATCTGATGCCCATGTTTGTATGGTACTGAAAATACATCAGACTAGGAGGATTTAGGAAGGAATATTTATCAGTTAAGGCATTAACTTCCAAAACAGATAAATCTTAGTTCAATGTGAGTGTTCTTGCTTTAGTGATCTTTTGTGTATTTTACTTCTTCCTTTTTCTAAGTCTTCAGTCCTCTCCCTTCAACCTGTGGATAGAGAAAGAAAATACAGAAAAGCCATACCTGTTCTTAGCCTCTTTAAGGTGAACTGTGTGATGTAATAGTTCATTTCCATAAGAACACACCTATTTGCAAGAGGGGCTGGGAAATGTAGTTTAGCTATATTCTCAGGGGGAAAAAAGAATGTTTTGGTGAACACGTAGCAGTTTCTGTGATAGCCCTATCTCTGCCATGAATGAACTCTGACTCTTGGCAAGGCACTTAATCTCCTTGGCTTCAGTTCCCTTTACTTTAAAAGTAAGAAATATGATGACTTTTTCTTTTTTGATAAGGTTATTAGTTATATTAACAAGATTATCTTAAGATATAGTGGGACTTGATTCAACAAAGCATATGTCACAACCATAATATCCTTAAAAGAAGATCTGATGAGAAATAAGAACTAAGTTATGGCACAGTCAGTGGTTTTACAGTTAATTGCATAACCAACCGACTTTAATTGCTTGATTTAAGTGATCCTGGAGAGGAGAACTGGGAGTAAGAGTGAGGAGGAATGTGTGCTCAGGACTTCATTCTTAGTCCTAACCTTTTCGCTTTTCACAGTTTTATCAGTAAATCATATGAAAATGGAACATAAGGCCGGGTGCAGTGGCTCACACCTGTAATCCCAGCACTTTGGGAGGCTGAGGCAGGTGGATCTCCTGAGGTCAGGAGTTCGAGACCAGCCTGACCAACATGGAGAAACCCCATCTCTACTAAAAATACAAAAGCAGCCGGGCATGGTGGTGCATGCTTGTAATCTCAGCTACTTAGGAGGCTGAGGCAGGAGAATTGCTTGAACCCAGGAAGCAGAGGTTGCGGTGAGCCGTGATCACACCATTGCACTCCATTCTGGGCAACAAGAGTGAAATTCCATCTCAAAAAAAGAAAGAAAGAAGGAAGGAAGGAGGGAGGGAGGGAAGGAAGGAAGGAAGGGAAGGAAGGAAGGAAGGGAAGGAAGGAAGGAAGGAAATAGAACTCATTTGAAATTTCAAATAATTTTTTTAGACAGCTGTATTAGGCTATCAAATTCTTTTAACCTATAATATAAGTTATAGATTACCTGGGCTTTTGAGGACTGGACAGAGAACCAAAAGAATTATAACACTATTTTTATGACAACATATTTTTTAATGAACTTGACTTGAATTTGTATCTCTAAAATAATTTAATTGCCTTTCTGCCTTCAAAGATGAATTATCTCTTATATCCTTAAATATAATGTTAGGAGATATGGTTATCAATATGAATATAGCTAGCTCTTTTTCAGCAGAGACATTGGCTTTAACAGAGAAAAGACCTCACAAAAAGATACTACAAAGAATATGTGTAGCAATTAATTAACAGTTTAAATTCACTTACAGTGTTTACAAGAATCATATGACTTGAGGCATCATTGATTTTTAAGAGACTAAAATGAATGATTATACATTAATATTGATAGGTAGCATGATTTCTTCTATTTGAAGGCTTTCAAAGGACTTAATAGCAAAGATCTTTTTAATGTGATAGTGATATTTCAAAATGTGTTTTTTTTTTCTTTTCAGGACTTCCAATAGTAGTCAGACATTATCATCCTGTCATACTATGGAGCCATGTTCATCAGATGAATTTTTCCAAGCCCTTAATCATGCTGAACAAACATTTAAAAAAATGGAAAACTATTTGAGACATAAACAGTTGTGCGATGTAATTTTGGTCGCTGGTGATCGCAGAATTCCAGCTCACAGGTAGTTGTTTTCTATATTTCTGTATGTGTTAAATATTTCCTCGGTAATTTAGATATGTATATTGTGGTAACCTACTTCAATTAACTATTATGTTTTGGGAAAGGGGAATTTCCATCTTCATGGAATTTTCATCAAGAAAACAGTGCATATGAAATTATTACATGTTTGGTGATCCTAAAAGGGTCATTGTCCTGCCGTAGAAGCACAATAACAAAACATACTAGCCTCAGATAAGTTGGTATTGTTTGGTATAGACTTCAGCTACTATTAGAAGCTTTTGTGCAATATTCTACCTATTAAATAATTTAAGTAAACTCAATGGCAATTAAAACTTGTGGATATTTAGAAGAAGAAAAGCTGGTGAAGTGGAGTAGCACAAAGTCTTAAGAGTTTTTAAAATAGACATATCTATCCCAATTTGTGTTTGCTGATTTCCAAGAAGTATGAAAAGCAGTGCTAGGGAAAAAAAGCCTTTACTACAAATTACATATTATTTCTTGAAGTAAGAAAAGGAAAAGAGCTGTTTAATAAAAAATAATTCATTTTCTTATAATTCTGTATTCTGTTGTTCATTGTTAATCACCACTATGATTCTCAAAGGTTTTTTTCTTTTCTGGATGCCCTTCAAAACTAATTAACACTCTGTCCCAAAGGTTTTTTTTTAAAAAAAAAAAAACCTTCCGAAGTGAGATAACATTGGAAAAAGCCTTCTAGACATTGGCTTAGGCAAAGACTTCATGACCAAGAACCCAAAAGCAAATGCAACAAAAACAAAGATGAATAGATGGGACTTAATTAAACTAAAAAACTTCTGCACAGCAAAAGAAAGAATGTCTGTGAGTTAACAGACAACCCACAGAGAGTGAGAAAATCTTCACAATCTATACATCCTACAAAGGACTAATATCCAGAATCTACCAAAAAGCTCAAATCAGAAAAGAAAAAAAAAAACAGTCCCATCAAAAAGTGGGCTAAGGACATGAATAGATAGTTCTCAAAAGAAGATACACAAATGGCCAACAAACATATGAAAACATGGTTAACATCACTAATGATCGGGGAGTGCAAATCAGAACCACAATGCAATACCACCTTACTCTTGCAAGAATGGCCACGATCATAAAATCAAAAAATAATCAATGTGGCATAGATATTGGTGAAAAGGGAACACTTTTACACTGTTGGCAGGAATGCACACTAGTACAAACACTACAGAAAACAGTGTGGAGATTCCTTAAAGAACTAAAAGTAAAAAAAAAAAAACTAAAAGTAAATCTACCAATTGATCCAGCAATACCAGCTATCAATTCAGAGGAAAAGAAGTTACGAAAAAGATATTTGCACACAGGCTTATAGCAGCACAGTTTTAATTGCAAAAATATAGAACCAGCCCAATCAACGAGTGGATAAAGAGTGGACATATATCATGGAATACTACTCACCCATAAAAAGGAATGAAATAATGGGATTCTCAGCAACTTGGATGGAACTGGAGACTTAAGTGAAGTAACTCAAGAATGGAAAACCAAACATCATATGTTCTCACTCATAAGTGGGAGCTAAGCTATGAGGATGCAAAGGCATAAGAATGATACAGTGAGGCCAGGCACGATGGCTCACATCTGTAATCCCAGCACCTTGTGAGGCCGAGGCAGGTAGATCACGAAGTCAGAAGTTCAAGACCAGCCTGACCAAGATGGTGAAACACCATCTTTACTAAAAATACAAAAATTAGCCAGGCGTGGTGGCAGGTGCCTGTAATCCCAGCTACTCAGGAGGCCGAGGCAGGAGAATTGCTTGAACCCAGACGACGGAGGTTGCAGTGAACCGAGATCATGCCACTGCACTCCAGCCTGGGCGACAGAGTGAGACTTTGTCTCCAAAAAAAAAAAAAAATGATACAATGGGCCAAGCATGGTGGCTCAGGACCTGTAATCCTAGCACTTTGGAAGGCTGAGGTGGATCACTTGAGGCCAGGAGTTCCAGACCAGCCTGGCCAACATGGCAAAGCCCCATTTCTACTAAAAATACAAAAACTAGCCAGGTGTGGTGGCGTGAACCTGCAGTCCCAGCCACTTGGGAGGCTGAGTTACGAGTATTGCTTGATTCTGGGAGGCAGAGGATGCAGTGAGCCAAGATCATGCCACTGCACTCCAGCCTGGGTGACAGAGTGAGACTCTGTCTCTCCCGCACCCCCAAAAAAAGAATGATACAATGGACTTTGGGGACTTAGGGGATAGGGTGGGAGGGGAGTAAGGGATAAAAGACTACACATTGGATACAATGTACTCTGCTTGGGGGATGGGTGCACCAAAATCTCAGAAATTACCACTGAAGAACTATTCATATAACAAAACACCACCCATTGCCCAAAAACCTATTGAAATAAAAAATAAAAATAAAAAACTTTCCAAAGTGGAAATAGAATCATTAGGAAGAATTGGCTTGGTATTACAGTTTTCAGTGACTCAATTAGCATACATTTATTGAGATACTACTATATACTGTGACAGAAAGTCCAGGTTATGAACATGGGTTTGTTAGAAAAGCTATTTCAACCTGAATTTCATAGAAGCACCTCAAATTCTGTATTTCCAAAACTGAACTCATTACCTTACCTGCCATCCTTGTGTGAGCCATCAACATCTCACTTAGATGACTGATGCAAAAGCCTCCCAACTGGTCTCCGTGCCTCCACTCTTTGCCCCTACATTCTGTTTTAACATAGCTACCTGGGTGATCCTTTAAAGTGGAACTCAGATTCAGTCATTTCTTTGATCGAATCTTTCATTGACTCCTCATGTCACTGGGTGTGAAAGACGAAGTACATGCAATGGCATATGCGATCCAGCCTGCCGTATCTCTCTAGTATTGTCCTATTGGTCTCTGTCTTGGTCAGTCAGCATCAGCCACCCAGCCTCTTGTAGTTCCTTGCATGTGCCTGGCATGCTGCTCCTGCCTTTGGATTTTTGCACTATTTCTTCTGCTTGAAGGCTATTCCCAGATCCCTGCATGACCAAATCCTAAACCTCCTTCAGGTCTTTTCCCATGTCACTTTCCAGTGAGACCGCCTATTTAAACTCACCACCCTTTCCCCATTTGCCTTTGCCCTACTTTTTTTCCCCTTAGCACTTATCACCTCTTAATATACTATAGAATTTACTTCTGCTGATCATTGTTTCCCTACCCTCTAAATGTAACACTCCATAAGGGAGAGACCTTTTGTCTTATTTTGTACCCTGATGTATCTCAAGTATCTAGAACAGTACCCAGTACTTATTGGACACACATCCGTATTTGTTCATTGAATGAATGAATGAATAGGCAATTTTCTGAAGAAGCAACCAGTGGCCAATAAGCATTTGAAAAACCTCACTAGCAATCAGATAAATGAAAATTGAAACAACAATGAGATAGCATTTAACACTACATAGATAGCCAAAAATTTTAACATCTGATAATATTATGGGGAAAATGTTAGTCTTATACAGTGCTGGTGGGGTCTAAATTGGTACCTTACTTTGGCAAATCTTATGACTCAGCAATGCCACTCCTGGGGAGGTAAGAAAATGGAATTAGAGAGGGACCCAATGATTATCTGTATCATAATTGTTACTTTTAAAAATGAAAATATTTATTTAAAATCTGTTTAAGTGTGCTGACGTGGAAATGTCTTCAAGACATTATCCAGTGAAAAAATGCCTGTTTCAAAAATAAGGCCAGGTGCCATGACTCACGTCTGTAATCCCAGCTCTTTGGGAGGCCCAGGTGGGCTGATCACTTAAGGCCAGGAGTTCAAGACCAACCTGGCCATCATGGCAAAACTCTGTCTCTACTAAAAATAAAAAAATTAGCTGGACATGGTGGCCACCTCTGTAATCCCAGCTACTCGGAGGCCAAGGCAGGAGAATTGCTTGAACCTGGGAAACAGAGGTTGCAGTGAGCCGAGATCACAGCACAGCATCCAGCCTGGGAGACAGAATGAGACTCTGTCTCAAAAAAAAAAAATTTTTTAATTTAAATGTATTATATATGACCATCAAAAACTTAGAGACATAGCTAATATATTTTATAATTATATTATAAAAAATATAGTTTTATAGTGTTATTACAACATAATTTTTAACAAAATGCAGACTTAAGATAATAGACTATTATAAAAGTTTAAAACTTGCTAGCAAAAACCATTTTCAAATGTCTCCTATATATTCACTACTCTATAATTAAATTTTTAAAAAATGGCTTAGTTTATTTATTTTTCAAAAGTGATAAGCAAACAATAACTTTTACATTTTTTCCTTTATATAGTTGATTTGATGCTATGGGCTTGTAGCTTGTTTTCTGGATGTTATAAAGCATGATTTGAGTATTGAGCTGGTAAAGCATTCACCTCAGCAGAAAATCTGGTAATGGTAATTTATTATTCAAAGGAAGGAACTAGAGCATAAAGCAATTTGTCAAGCTTAAAATGCATTTCCTAGTACCATGCACTATGAGTAACAAATAAAAAAGAAGCAGCAGCATTTATTAATGAACATCAACTTGAATGTGGTCATTGATTTTTTTTTTTTTCCTAATGTGTTCTCAGATTGGTGCTCTCCTCTGTCTCAGACTATTTTGCTGCCATGTTTACTAATGATGTCAGAGAAGCAAGACAAGAAGAAATAAAAATGGAAGGTGTAGAACCAAATTCATTGTGGTCCTTGATCCAGTATGCTTATACAGGTAACAAGTCTGAAAATGTAAATTAAAACCTCTTAGATTTATGTTGTATTATTAGATTTCGGATTTCTGTTTTTAGAAAGCATGCCATAGCTAACAGTTAAGTCTGCTATTGTCATCACTACCCTTTTGTATTTAACCTGGTGATAAATTTAAATCTCCATATTAAAACCTTTAAAATGGTTATCATAATTAAGTTTTTGAATGGCCCTTTAAAATGTTAATATAAAAATTAAATTAATTATGTAGTGTCAAATTTTTACATTTAAAATTTGAGAGTTGGCCAGATGCAGTGGCTTATACCTGTAAACCCCAGCACTTCGGGAAGCCAAGGCGGGACAGATGATCACTTGAGCCCAGGATTTCAATGCTGCAGTGAGCCATTGGTTACACCACTGCACTCCAACCTGGGCAATAGAAAAGACCCTGTCTCAAAAAAAAAAAAATAATTGAGAGTTACACAGGTATATAGTAGATGTAAGTTACTAACTAATGTATCATTTTAAAATTCTGAAAATACGCCATTAGTTTTTATTTTAGTAGATATCTCAAGGAGCTAATAATTTTTTCTCCATTTAGTCCTTTTTTTCGTTTTGGGATGTCTTAAACCATGTAGGTCTGTAATGCATGTAATGAGCTCTTACATGGAACCACCACTGTTAACATCAGTTATTTTATAAAATAAGGTTAATGTAGTTCCATAGCTAATGGAATTTCTTTTTATCATTAAGGCCGCCTTGAATTAAAAGAAGATAATATTGAGTGCCTGTTATCTACAGCTTGCCTTCTTCAGCTTTCACAGGTTGTAGAAGCATGCTGTAAGTTTTTAATGAAACAGCTTCATCCATCCAACTGTCTTGGAATTCGTTCTTTTGCTGATGCCCAAGGTTGTACAGATTTGCATAAAGTGGCTCACAATTATACTATGGTATGTATTTTTTGAAAGTATCCTCCAAATGCATATTTCTTATTGTTGCAGGCTTATCTACATGTTACTGTTTTCCCATGGTTCTGCCACATGTCTTGAGATTGAGTTTCATTGCCTAGTGTGTCATATTTTCATTGAGTTATAATGGGAAAGCACCAAGTAATACTTCTCCTGGGTATATGAATCAAGCCCTAAAGCAGTCCCTGGGAAACAGAACAGTGGCCTAGGCCTATTCCATTAAGATTTGCAGATTTGCTGCTTTTTAAAATAGGACTCTCCCCAAACATTTTACTTTGCTGCACATGGATGAATTTCAGGATTGTATTCATTGATAGAAATTTCACTGATAGAAATTGGTGACAGAGGTTGCAGCATATTGGTAGAGGATGAATGGGAGGCTTTTTGTTAAGGATAAATCTGACTATGTATAAAGTATTTACAACCGTGTATAATGATGTTTTTATTCATTATAGCAAATTATGTGCTCAAATCATGGAGGAGGTTCTGATTCAGTAGCCTGAAGGATAATAAAACGAAATAATCTGTACAAACCCCCATGATAGAAGTGTACCTGTATAGCAAATCTTCACATGTACCCCTGAACTTAAAAGTTAAAAAATGGGTTGACCTAGGAGAGTAAGAAAATAAGGTCATGTTGAGAGCATAGTGTTAGGACCACCCTGTATGGTTTTAACAGTAGAAGGGTACAGGCAAGGGAGGGTGCATGGGTTTTTGAGGAATGTTCATGTTGCCACACTGTAACAGTTAGTTCTTCACACCTGAGCAATGACTGAAAACTGTTGCTTAAAATGTTTCAGTTTAGGGCAATACAGTTTCTAAGAGAAGAAAAAATGTGAACATTCACGTACATGTGTACAGTTGTGGATTACTGATTTTATCAGCATTTAGGAAATGCTATTTTGCCTACCCTCTCCTTCATCGTTCCATTGAGTTGGGATATGAAAAGATTGAGAGTGCTTTAGGAATCTTTCGTTAGAGAAATAGAGATTTGGAAAAATTTTAAGAATAGGTATTTACAAACTATTGGGAAGATCAGTTCTGTCTACTTCTTGAGCTTGGTGTGAGGATTAGATGAGTTAATAGAAGTTTAGCAGTCAGAACATTGATTGGCATGTCATATATCCAGTCAATGAGTCTCATTCCATTGTTGTCATCATCATTATATAGATTTCCTCTATGCAACACAATAGAAATTTATGGGAGGGAACAAAAGCAGTCACAAAACCACAGCCTTTATGATTGGTTTTCCTCCCTGTGGTGTAGTCATTTTCTCAGGAATGTTTCTTGTTTATGATAGTCACAGAGCCTCAACTGGAAAAATAAGAGATTGTACAACAGGACAGTAATATATAGCCCTAGTGTGCTATTATGTTGACATTTTAAAAATTAAGTCCATTGAAATGTTTTTTTCCCTCAGTCTTTATCATTCTTTGTAGATTCTCATTTTAACCATACACCTGCGATTTCAACTACTTTTTTGAATGAGATGAATATAAAGTTGGATTTTTTTCTTCATAATCAGTTTATAATTTGAATAATCATCTTTTTTCTAGGAAGGAGTTTTATTCAGGTGAAAACATTTGTGTGCATTTAGGTCACTCCTGTTGTTTACAGTAGAGGCATGCTTGCTGCTTTAAGGCTTACACAGAAATTAAATTTAAATTAGCTGAATGTTTTTAAAGCTATTTTCATAGCCAATTAGTTGTGGTAGATTTTTTTTCTCAAGGCCATTATTTAACATTATTCAGTTTTAACAGAGACATGAAATTGAATTCTAATAACAATAAGTAATTTAGAGGCAGATTGTCTGATTTGAATTGTTGCTATGGGAACCAAATGAAAATGTATAGCAAAATTCAATCTTCAATTTAAATAAACCCCTCCATAATTTCATTTGCTTAAAAACTATTCCAAAGGGGGAAAGGGCACAGTGCTAGCAAGTGTTTGGTAGCATGATAGTTGTGTGTATTTTAATATGGATTTAAAATATACAGCATAATACCACGCCAGTGAGTCATGGACTGGGGACGTTCACTGATCCTGCACGAATACAAGTGGTAAAGGATGAGGAGTCCTCCCCAGGATCCATGAATCTGGAAACCTGTTTTCTCATTCTCCCTGCCGCTAAACATGACCTGGAGCAAGTCATATAACCTCTAAAAAAGTCTTAAGACTGGTTGTATCATTACAACTATTTATTGTCATTTCGAATTTATGACACAAATAAAAACATTTAATTTTAAAACTTAAAATTGTCTTTCTCAATCTAGAAGACATAAAAAACATTGAGATCTGCTAAAGTAGCTGCTTCAAAACCAAATTAATACTTTTGAAAAATACTTTGTATTCAACCTTGAGTTCAGTAGTATTTCATAAGTTGTTGAAAAACTCAATTTTCACTTAATGTAAATTATACTACAATGGAATGGGCATTATTCTGAAATAGATACATCAACAAATAATTTGTCAAGTGAATATTTACATGATAGTCCTTTTGTTACTGATGAAATCCAGTTAATGCCATTTGAAAGTATGGCATACAGCCGGGCGCGGTGGCTCAAGCCTGTAATCCCAGCACTTTGGGAGGCCGAGACGGGCAGATCACGAGGTCAGGAGATCGAGACCATCCTGGCTAACACGGTGAAACCCCGTCTCTACTAAAAATACAAACCTAGCCGGGCGAGGTGGCGGGCGCCTGTAGTCCCAGCTACTCAGGAGGCTGAGGCAGGAGAATGGTGTAAACCCGGGAGGCGGAGCTTGCAGTGAGCTGAGATCTGGCCACTGCACTCCAGTCCGGGCGACAGAGCGAGACTCCGCCTCAAAAAAAAAAAAAAAAAAAGAAAGTATGGCATAGTTATACCAATGTATATATCTGTCGATTATACTTTATATGTTTAAGGAATTGGAAATACGTATTATTATTTCAGTTTCTTCACAGTCTCACCTAACATTTTATCATAAGTGTCTTTCCATGTAGCTACATGATCTTTGTCTTTGAAATGTTTAATGCTTATTTAATATACAGCTCCCTATAACTGAACATGTAGGCTATTTTCCATTTTTTGCCATTGTAAATAATAATACAGAGAAGTATTGTTAGGTATTCAGCTTTGTTTTTTGCTTACAAATTATTTATTAAGGTTTAAATTACAAATGGGATAACTGGGTTGAGAGTTTCAACATTTTTGTAGTTCTTGCTATGTGTTACTAAATAATGTCAGTATGCAATTCAATAGAACCTTTTGCTTGGAGCCATTCTAGCATTGAAGTTTTATTAAAATATGTTTCTGAAATGATAATCCATCATTTAAAATAGACTCATTTAGACATCCTTGAACAAATCATGATAAATTGAAGCAATTGAACTTCATTAATTATTCATGAATGGTTTTCCCCTTTAGAACTTCTACTGATAGGAATGCCAAGCTAATATATATTTTAGATCAGTACCTCACTTGAGTTACCACAGGCTATATGGAAAATATAATTTGCATTTTAATATAGAAGATAGTTATTGATAGTCCTTATCTCTAGCTCTAATTTAAACAGCCTTAGCTTCTTTAGTAAACCTCTGCATGCTGAGACAGCGATAATACATCAGGAAATACGAGAAAAACATTAAGGGACAATATGTGTCTAGCATTTGCATTTATATTATAACTATGTCAACTATCCATTCATTAAGACTTACAGCCTTTCAAATCAGATGGTATGTTTTCCTTCTCTCCTGATTATTTAGCATAATAGCCTATCAAGGTCGTCTCACACCAAACGGCATTTTTATTTCCCATTTCCAATTATAGAGGATTTGATTCTAACGTGAGGCCAGGACTGAGTTATCTAATGTCCTGATCCCATGGCATTGTAGGTCACTAATTTTTTCCCCCACTTTGGTCCTTTTTCCTATGAGACCAAAAGAGCTTTGTAAATTATATTAGAAGAGATTAAAAATTTAAAAACAGACACTTAGAACATATAACAAATTAAAAAACAGACCCTTAAAAGAGATTAAAAATTTGAAAACAGACCCAAAATCCTAGATGGTCTTATAAATATCATTAAAACGATCTTGAAGACCAATATGGTTGTAGTATAACCCTAAGGACAAATACTCATTCCAGGGAAGATATGAGAAGACATCTGTGGTCTAGAAAGGTTCTGGAAAATCTAGCCACCCTGGAGGCCATTTCCTAGTTAGAGAAGTAACCAAGCTGTCTAGGTGTTTGGCTCCACTGCTGGCCAAATTCTTCGGCACCTACAAATCCAAACCACAAATCTAACTACTTCTCGTGTTAGAGTATCATACATCTCAGTGTCTAATTCATTTTTTCTCTCTTCCTTCAAAAGAATGGCCAAAAGTATTTCCTAACTTGAGTGAAGCAATACTTAAATGTCCCAGGTCCATTTTTTGAATGTAATAAGTGATATAACACTTTAATTCTACTTATATATGTTTAACAACATAATTCTAGTTTAATTTTTTTTTCTCTGCTGTGTTTCTTTCCTAACAAGTAGTAGTACATTGTAAGGTCTAAAATATAAATTGTGTGTGGTAGCTAACACAAAAAGCTTTTACTTTCTTCTAAGTAAATTGTGATGGTCAGAAGGGACAATATTGTTTATCTGCTATTTCTTCCCTCTAGGAGCATTTCATGGAAGTAATCAGAAACCAGGAATTTGTATTATTACCAGCCAGCGAAATTGCAAAGCTCTTGGCAAGTGATGACATGAACATTCCTAATGAGGAGACAATATTGAATGCACTTCTTACTTGGGTCCGTCATGATTTGGAACAGAGACGGAAAGATCTAAGTAAACTTTTGGCTTATATTAGGCTACCTCTTCTTGCACCACAGGTAATTAATAGGTACTTGTTCATAGGAATTTTTCTTTGTCTATTCTATCAAAGAAAGTAATTTTACACGTATTCCTATGAAACGTGTAGGTGAAAAGATAGTAGCTAACAAAATTCTGCTTAGGTTTTCAGTCCAGAAGATCTGGCTACCTAAATTGCTTCAATTAAGTAACTTTTTTTTTTTTTTTTTTTAATTTTATTTTGAGATGGAGTCTTGCTTTGTTGCCCAGGCTGGAGTGTAGTGGCCCGATCTCAGGTCACTGCAACCTCTGCCTCCCCAGTTCAAGTTATTCTCCTGCCTCAGCCTCCCAAGTAGCTGGGATTACAGGTGCGTGACACCATGCCCAGCTAATTTTTGTATTTTTTAGTAGAGATAGGGTTTCACCATATTGGCCAGACTGGTCTCAAACTCCTGACCTCAGGTGATCTGCCTGCCTTGGCCTCCCAGAGTGCTGAGATTACAGGTGTGAGCCACCGTGCCCATCCTTAATTAAGTAACATTCTTGATTTGGGGTTAGTAATTTAATTGACTCAGCTACAAACCTATCCTACCAATTGGAGGAGAATTACTAAAACTGCTAATAAAAGGAGCACTGGACTCTAGAAACCAGAAAATTTAGCTTAATTTCTTTGCCACATGTTTAATAAAGTGTCCACAAAATATTGGATTCTGGTGATATATAGATTAATAAGGTATATTAATAGTCAAAGCTCTGACATTTTAAAACTGTGACTTGGCATATTCACACAGCTCAGTTTCTTCATCTGTCAAGTAGAGATAACGTCTTCCCTGACTATCTCACAGGATTATTATAAGGATCAGAAACATGCTCTATTATATAAAATGTGCTGTGAATAAAAATATTATTTCAGAATTAAGAGCTATCTAGTTGGTGCATTCAAGGCAATCAGTCATAACATTTACATGCATAGTTTTCCCCTTTTACAGTTTTCACTGGAGTATATAAAATTTTCCCTGTATACTTTGCTGCCTATCTCAAGGCCTTGAATGGTGAAAGAGGTTTTGAAAGCAGAAAAAGAATGAGCTGTTACTGTTCAAGTTGACTTTCTTTTGCTTTTTTAAAAGTGTCATAAATGTTCTCTTATTTGCAGTTATCTTGAGCATAAAGCATTATTTCCTGCTGTTGTGAGCAAAAGTTACTGTTCTTTACGTTACAGAGACAGTAATCAATGTGGATGCTTTGTAAGACCTTCCTCTTCAGAAATAGAATATTGTATGAATACATAGGACTGAAACTGCATGAGTTGATAATTCAGGAAAAGTAACATAATAAAATGTTTCTCTTGAAATCAGATTTTTTAAAGGGAGTTACATTTTTACTGCTACTTAGCAGATTTTAAAAAATTCTTTCTAGATGAAATCATACCAAATCTGAAAAATCCTATTTGACTTTGAAAAGAATCTGTGCAATTAAGTAACCTGACAATTTACTTCACTTCTGTAGTTTCAAATATTCATGTTACTATATTTGCACGACTCTCATAGACCTTTAAAATATCTCTTATCCAGGATACTACTGGTAATCCTAGCCATAAGTTCTTAGGGTTGAAAGGCATTTTGGAGATCATTTGTTCCAACACCTGTTGTGCAAATGAAGTGACAGACCAAAAAAATAAATCCGTATGTTCAAAATCACAGTGTGATTGCATAAATTCCTCTCTTTCTGCATTGTGGTTTTAATTGGTTTTTGCTATTTGGCTAACATCATAGGGCTAATAAGAGGCAGAGGTGGGACTTGAACCCAAGAACAGTTCTGTACCTTATCCGCTAAACCATTCTGCCTCTTGAATGTACTGTGTGTAAAATTGCTAGAGGTAGCAGGGAGATGGT
This sequence comes from Rhinopithecus bieti, assembly GCF_001698545.2. Taxonomy (NCBI): domain Eukaryota; kingdom Metazoa; phylum Chordata; class Mammalia; order Primates; family Cercopithecidae; genus Rhinopithecus; species Rhinopithecus bieti. The sequence continues at coordinate 2,629,788 of NW_016807772.1, forward strand.
ATCAGATGGAGGAAGAAATAGATTAAAAAATAAATCAGTGATTATAATGAGATGAAGACTGTGACAGATACGTGAATGTGGCATTCTGAAAATAATGGAAGTAACCCACCCAAAAGAGGGGTTGACGAGAAAGCAGGGAGAACTTCTTACAGTGTTACTTGATCCACATTATGAATTAGCCACCCAAAAGAGGGTGATAACCAGGAGAAATAGGAGCTGTACTTCATCATGAAGTCATGAGCAAATATATTGTATTTTGGAATGTGAAGGTAGTTTGCATCGCTAGAGTGCAGAAATAAAAGGGGATAAAGTCAAGAGATGAGGCTGAAGAGGGGAATGGACCAGAACATGGAGAACCTCTAGTTATGCCAAGGAGTTTGAATTTTATCCTGAAAGCAATGAGGAAGCACTAAAGGATTTTTTAGTAGGAATGGCATAATTATAATTTTATTTCAGAAAGATTACTGTAACTGCATCGTGGAGAATGGATCTGAGGGGTCAAAGCCAAAACCCATTAGGAAGGCTTTTGGAATTCAGACAAGTGAATTAGGCACACTCTGGCAGAGGATATAGACAGAAATTACCAGGCTCAAGAGCTATTTATGAGGTCAGATTGACAAAACTTAATGACTGAATGGTGAGGGTATACGAAAAGAGGAATCGAGACTGACTCTGATTTGTGCAATTAGGCTAATTAAAAGGTGCTCTCAATTGAAACAAGGAATATAGAATGAAGAGCTAATTCAGGGAATGGGGAAGGAAGTTGAAGAATCATGTTCCCAAAGCTTCTTGGCACCTTTAATTCTTTTAGAGTCTAAGGACTCTGAAGTCCTTAGACTTTTTTGAAAACTACTTCCTTAGATTGTTGAATCCAAAGGCAAGAGAATGACACTGGCCAAGGAGTACACAAGAGTGCTCGGGATGGAACCCTAGGAGACACAATATATAGAGGTTGTTCCCAAACCTGGCTAAATAACCAGAGTGTTATTAAAAATTGATATCATACTTCAAAAAGGACAAAGTTTTATCATTATCCTTTGCTACAGAGAAGACAAGGAAGGAAAATCCAGTGGATTAGCCCAGTGGTTCTCAAAGTGCAATCCCTAACAGGAAGATCAGCACTACTTGGAACTTCTTGGAAATACAGATTAGGCCTCACCTCACACCTACTGAATATGAAACTCTGGGGCTGGGGCCTAGCAAATGGTGTTTTAATAAGTCTTCCAGGCTGGGCGCGGTGGCTCAAGCCTGTAATCCCAGCACTTTGGGAGGCCGAGACGGGCGGATCACAAGGTCAGGAGATTGAGACCATCCTCGCTAACACGGTGAAACCCCGTCTCTACTAAAAAATACAAAAAAAACTAGCCGGGCGAGGTGGCGGGCGCCTGTAGTCCCAGCTACTCGGGAGGCTGAGGCAGGAGAATGGCGTGAACCCGAAAGGCGGAGCTTGCAGTGAGGTGAGATCTGGCCACTGCACTCCAGTTTGGGCGACAGAGCGAGACTCCATCTCAAAAAAAAAAAAAAAAAAAAAAAGTCTTCCAGTGGCTTTGATGCATCCTCAAGTGTGAGAACCATTGTCCACCATAAGTAGTGGTGATGGAAGCCACATTGCCTTGTATAATTTAAACAAGTTACTGTACCTCTCAGAACATTTTTCTTTCCCACAGTGATAATACTGTGCTGCAGTATTGTGACATTTAGAGATACTGGCAGGGTTGATTTTTTTTCACTGCCATAAGTGAATGGCAGGATTGCAGAATTAGAGTTATCAGATAATAAAGTTTTGAAGTAGACACTAAAATAATGAAGAAAGTGTTGGATTGTATCCTGTATGTTTTATTTTAAAAGGTAGGAAAATATAACAATTATTAAATTACCATATGCCAATCAAATAATAAATGACTAATATTTTAAAATTCAGATTAGGTCTGGTTACCAAGAGAATTTATTTTATGAAATAGCTCCTTTTCCAATGATACCAACTAAATGAGATTTTATCCTACTCTGTTAATATGAAACATTCCACTTACCCTGGCTAGAAGGGATTCAATTTACATACAGTAATTTTATCATAGTGTCTCCAACAGTAGATTCTTAAAATAATATAGGAAATAATGCCTGATGATCATTTTATATGGCTTTTTTTTTTTTTTTTTTTTTTTTTTTTTTTTTTTTTTTGACAGAGTTTTGCTCTTTTTGCCCAGGCTGGAGTGCAGTGGTACAATCTTATCTCACTGCAACCTCTGCCTCCTGGGTTCAAGAGATTCTCCTGCCTCAGCCTCCCAAGTAGCTAGGATTAACAGACACACGCCACCATGCCCAACTAATTTTGTATTTTTAGTAGAGATAGGGTTTCACCATGTTGGCCAGGCTAGTCTCGAACTCCTGACCTCAAGAAATCCACCCACCTCAGTCTCCCAAAGTGCTGGGATTACAGGTGTGAGCCACGGTGCCCAGTTTTTAAAAATTTTGTGGAAATAGGGTCTCACCATGTTGCCCTGAGTGGTCTTCGACTACTGGACTCAAGTGGTCCTCCCACCTCAGCTTCTCAAAGTACTGTGATTGATTTTATCTTACTCTTGAAAGCATTCCAAACATTTCAATTTGATCAAATTTTAAACCATGTGAATAGAAATACTAGGGCATATATACATTATTTAAAAGATTTTGACACCTAAATTGTAAATGTTTTCAATGTTTAGCCTGAATTTATAAGTATCTGAGTCTCTGCTATTCCACTCTCAGTTTGGTATTGTTTTCTAAAGAAAGTCGGAAATATAAAATGAGTCAGTATTTACCTTTAGCATTCTTTTAGTTTACAAGGTCTTGATACTAAAACAACTTTTTTTTTTTTTTTTGACAGGGTCTCACTCTGTCACTCAGGCTTGAGTGTAGTGGCACAATCATAACTCACTGAAGCCTCAAACTCCTGGGTTCAAATGATCCTCCCACCTCCGCCTCTCGAGTAGCTGAGACTACAGTCACTGTGCCCCATCACACATCTGACTAGTTTTTTTTTTTTTTAATTTTTTGTAGAGACAGGGTCTCACTTTGTTGCCCAAGCTGCTCTCAAACTCCTGGCCTCAAGTAATCCTCGTGCCTAAGCCTCCCAATATGCTGGGATTATAGCCATAAGCCCCTTGCCCAGCCTCCAAAACATTTTTTTAACATCTATAGAGTTCATAAATTATTCACATTCTATTTGTGTTTGAGGGGACAGTTTTAGAGCAGTAGTCATAAGGTGAACAAATATGAGTGAGGATAAAAATTTATAAAATGAAACTTTGTTCCTGTATTATGAATGCTTTCATTTTAATAATTTGCTCTTCTTTTATAGCAGAGAAGGCATTTAGTATTCACCAAAAATGCAGAGTACATAAGAGTATATATTTTGTAGTTTTCTCTCAGTGTCTTCTGAATAATTTTCTAAATGATACCTGGCTCCTCCCATTTGATTAATGTGATACTTACTTAGATTAATGGCTTTTTAAATTCAAATGTAATTAATCCTACTTATTCATAATTTATAGATTATCTGTGTATTAGGAAATATACTTTGCTTCAAATTGCAGTTACTATTGAGTCTTCCAAGAGTTTACTTTCTACATTTTTTTACATTTTTATTTAGAAATGACTAAAGTAATTGTATATAATAGAATTAACATAAACATTAAAATTAACCTTAATGAGCCAACTTTATGCATATTCACTAATGGTTTCTGTGACAAGTATAACTATGTTTTGTATGCATAGAAAAAAATGTGGAGTAATTAATACCAAAATGTATATTCTGGTGTAGGTCAGGGGACTTACGTCTTATTTTGGTTTTTTGCCTTTGGTATGCAGTGCTAGTTTCCAAATGCCACCAACTTTTTTATAGTGACTCTTTTTAGAGACTGTTTCCCTCTTCCTCTATAAAAACATGAACATATCATCAACATCATTAGTCACTAGGAAAATGCAAAATAAAACCACATTTTCCACCTTCCTGAATGGCTAAAATAGAGACAAACTAACAATTGGTGAGGATGTGCAAAAACAGGAACCCTCGTACAGTGCTGGTGGGAATGTAAGGTGGTGCCGCCACTTTATAAAACAGTTTGGTTGTTTCTTAAAAAGTTAAACATAAATTTGCCATATGCCCCAGCAATTCTACTCCTAGGTAATAATTACCCAAGAGAAATATATCCACACAAAGACTTGTACATAAACGTTCTTGGCAGCTTTGTTCATAATAGCTTGAAACTGGAAGCAACCTAAGAAGCATCCATCAACTGATGAATGGATAGATAAAATGAGGAGTAGACCGACAGTGGAATATTATTCAATGATAAAAAGAAATGAAGCACTGATACGAGTAGCTACAGCAGGGACAAGTCTCAAAAGTATGCTAAGGGAAAGAAGCAAGACACCAGAGTCTCCATATTGTATGATTCTCTGTATATGAAATGTCCAGCAAAAGCAAATCTGTAGAGACAGATTAGTGCTTGGGACAGAAGATGGGAATGAGGATCAACAGTAAATGGGCATGTGGGATCTAATTGAGGTGAAGAAAATGTTTCAGAACGGTTTTATGGTAATGGTTCCACAACTTGGTAATTTACTACAAATCACTGAATTGTGTACTTGGAATGGATAAATTAGGACATGTAAAGTGTGCCCCAATAAAATTGTAAAGAAATATATAGTCAAATACAACCCACAGTGTATCGAAAGTATACACTCTGACCAGAAAGGTCTTTTTCCAGGAATACTGAAATGATCATTAAGAAATCTATGAAGGGGTGAGGCATGGTGGCTCATGCCTGTGATCCCAGCACTGTGGGAGGCCAAGGTAGGAGAATCACTTGAAGCCAGGAGCTCAAGACCAGCCTAGCCAATATGGTGAAGCCCGTCTTTACTAAAAATACAAAAATTAGCTGGATGTGGTGGCGCATGCCTGTAATCCCAGCTACTCAGGAGGCTGAGGCAGGAGAATTGCCTGAACCTGGGAGGCAGAGGTTGCAGTGAGCTGAGATCACGCCACCACACTCCAGCCTGGGTGACAGTGAGACATCCTGTCTCAAAAAAAAAAAAAAAATCTATGAAAATCTATATTATCTTTATTGAATATAATAAAAATAGATGACTAAATGTTATAGCAACTATTGTCCTAAATAATGAAACACTAAAACCATATCAATTCAAACCAGAAACAAGATACTCTATCATCCTAATTATTTAACATTCTTTAGAAGGCTTTAGCAATTGCAATAATAAAATAATTGGCATACACATTAGAAAAAGATATTCGACTATCCCTATTTGGTGACAGTTATGATTATTTGCATAACACATAGAGCTTAATAAGGGAATTTGGTAAAGCAATAGGTTAATACAAGTGTAATCAGTAGATTTTCTCTCCTGCAAAACATATATGAAGTAAACTTTTAAAACCCATTCCCAATAGCAATGAAAATAATAAAATATATAGGAAATATATAATCAAGAAAGGTATAATATGTAGAAAGCTATACAACAAATGGAAAGGCTTCTTGAACAGAAAGACAATATAAAAACATCAGTTCTCCAAAATTAATAAAATTAATAAATTTAATTAATAAATTTAAGTTCTTATTAGAATTCCAAGAGAATCAGGATAAAAAAAAAACTGGATAAATTTGCCTTAAGTTTACATGAAAATAAAGGTACAAAAATAGCCAAGAAAGCTATGAAAGTTAACAGCGAGGGAAACCTAAAAATATCGGGTATCAGAATATGCTCTAAAAGACACTGTAATAAAATATGCTATTTAGAAATAGGAGTAAACAAATAGATCGATAGAATAAAGAATTAAAAAAACAAACCTCATATACCTTGAGATCTATTTATGGAATGTAATTTATGACCAAGATTCAATTCAGTTGGAAATGGACGGGGTTATTTAATAAGTGGTACAGAACTGGCTCTTGATCTTAAAGAAAATAAAAATGCTCCTCTACTCATACTCTAGTTAAACATTAATTCCAAAAACAATGAATTTCACATGGATCCTTGGCCTAAATGAAAGAAAGCAATAAAATCTTGCCAGATAATCCAGGAGACTACATCTACAAACTGCAGCAAAAAGACTTTCTAAGCAGGACTATGAAAAGAAAGACACATATTTGATGACCTAAAAATGAAAATTATTTGAATAGCAAAAGTATTATGAAACAACCTTAATAGACAAATGATTAAAATCTAGAAAATACAGTTGAAAATAAAGGATTAGTGTGTGTATTATAAGAAACTCTTACAAATTTTTAATCAAAAGATAGTAGACAAAAGGAGGCAGATAAAGGAAGAAAAAAGTACAAATGGTCAAAATATTTTTAAATGCTTATATTCACATCAGAAAAATTCAAATTAAAGGGAAAATGTGATATCATTAACAAAAAGAGCTAAAGCACTTATTCCTGGCAGGAATGTTGTGGTCTTGTGCTCTTATATATGGCTGTAATGGAATGTGAGCCACTTTGCTATACATGGCTGTCTCTATATATAGACACACATATATGGCCGTATATACATATATATGGCTATATACGTGGCTATATGTATAGGTCTCTCTCTCTCTCTCTAGATATATATATGTGTACATGGCTTTCCTCTCTCTCTATATATATATAAAATGGAATGTGAGCCATTTTATTATACATGACTATAATGGAATGTGAGCCACTCTGGAAAATAATCTGACAACATTGATCATACACATAGACACACACAGATACACATATATATGCACACACGTGCATACATACATACATATATACTTTGACCCACCTGGAATCAATTCAATTCTTAGAAATCTGTCCTATAAAGGTAAAAATTAATACATAAGGACTTTTGTACTGGACTTGTTTTTAGTAGCAGAAAAAAGTATATTTACATATGCATATGTGTATATATACACATATATACATATGAATATATGTATGTACATACTGAAACAAAGTTAATGTCCGTAATAAGGAAATGGCTAAAAAATTAGCATATCTATATACTATAGAGTATTATTCAGTTATTAAAAAGAATAGATCAGGCCGGGCCCGGTGGCTCACGCCTGTAATCCTAGCACTTTGGGAGGCCGAGGCGGGCGGATCACGAAGTCAGGAAATCGAGACCATCCCAGCTAACACAGTGAAACCCCGTCTCTACTAAAAATACAAAAAATTAGCCGGATGTGGTGGTGGGCGCCTGTATTCCCAGTTACTTGGGAGGCTGAGGTAGGAGAATGGTGTGAACCTGGGAGGCAGAGCTTGCAGTAAGCCGAGATCGTGCCACTGCACTCCAGCCTGGGCGACAGAGCAAGACTCCGTCTCAAAAAAAAAAAAAAAAAGAATAGATCAGAACTATACCTTTTCAGAAGACCTGGAGGAATTTTCGTGAGATATTGTTGAGTAAAGATGGTAAGATGCAGCAAAGCATATAATAAAACAATTACTAAAAGAAAGAACTGTAAAAATTACTACATGTATTTATATATGTTATACATATAAATGTATGAGAATTATGTCAGCAGAGGATTGCATAAATATGAAGAAAATATGAAAGGCTGCACACCAGGTTGTTTTTATAAGGCAGGGAAGAATTGCAGGATGGGGAGGGGGGGATGGAGAACCAAGCACAAAAGGAAAAGATTTAAAATTTTTTTTTGTTTTATTTAATTTCCAATGTGATTGTACTTTCATTTTATTTTTTAAAAGACTATCATTTTTAAAAAGACAAGGTGTAATCGTATTTGTGCTATATAAACATATAAAAATTGTATTTGTGTTATATAAATACATAAAGTTGGATTCAGTGACACAAAAGGGATTTTAATGTTTTTAGACCAATCACTGTTTGGAGTTCATTGTCCCTTGAGAAATTGGTAACTTTTGCTTTTGCAGTTGTTAGTTGGACATTGTTTAGCAAAGTTAACGCAGCATAATTAGTCATCTCCCACTTATAATTATTCTTCCATTAGAATTAGTTCTGATTTTAATAGTAAAATTATTTATTTTAGAAAATCTGGAAATTATAGAAAAGTAGTAAAAAAAACTTTATTTAAAAAGCACCAGTATTCCTACTACCCAGAGATAAGCACTACAGTACTAAGATTTTAGAGGATACCATTTATGCTACTCATGTTTTGTTTTTCAGTGAAATTTAAAATGTAAATCTTGTAAATGTTGCATATTTTAGTTAAAAATATGTGCCTATGCTTGAATTTTTTTAAAATATGTAAAAATCCATTTGATAGTTATGTCATTTTTTTCGGTAAACCCTACCATTTTCTTAGTCATTCAGTATACATACCCACCACTATTCTTTTCTAGTTCCTGGCAGACATGGAAAATAATGCACTTTTTCGGGATGATATAGAATGTCAGAAACTCATTATGGAAGCAATGAAGTACCATTTATTACCAGAGAGACGACCCATGTTACAGAGTCCTCGGACAAAACCTAGGAAGTCAACTGTTGGTACATTATTTGCAGTTGGGGGAATCGATTCAACGAAAGGTACCAAATAATCTTTTATTTGGGGAGGGAGGAACAAAGAAAAAGATACTTTAATAAGTACATATATGGCCAAAGAACTCTTTGGAGAAATGGCTGGTTGCAGGACAGGGGCAGAAAAAGTACCAGATAATTGTGTAACATCCTCTAGACCAGAAAAAAGGAAGTGGTCAAAGAATGATGGAGACAGGTCAAAAGACACAGGAAACAGTTTGTAGGGGCTACTATTGTCCAAATCTGGGATGATCTGAGCTTCAAAATAAATAATAGTAAAAGATTATAACCTATGAAATCAATAAGTATCCATGGTTCCACACCTATACAAATAAACAAGGGAGAAAGGAAAGCTCTTCCTTACAGAAGAATGCCAATGAATGAATATAGAAGGAAAGATGAGATTGCAAAAGTTACCATTTAGTAACCACCAGTAACCAATTCAGTCGAGAATTATCAGTGGATGCTGAGACTAGTGGGAAAAGTTTGACAACAGGATACTTAGTCTAAAAGTGTCTCTCAGCCACATGTTTACTAGTTACAAATACACAAATAGTATATTTAAAGTAGAAAAACCTGGCACACAGCACTGAAGCAAATGATCAAAAATAATGTTGACAGAAAACAGACTAAGCAGCAGCATTGTGCAGGACAGGATGCACGGAGAATTCAGCCACCCATCTATGCCATCCTTGCCAAGAGTGTGTAACCTGAATCTAATCATGAGGAGGAAACAAATCTAAGTTGAGAGACAGTCTACAAAATAACTTATCTGCCTATAGTATTCAAAAATGTCAGTGTCATGAAATAAAAGATTCAGAAATTGTTCCAGATTATAGGAGACTAAAGAGACGTGACAGCTATTATAATGCATCATCTTGGATTTTCTTTTGCTGTAAAAGACATAACTGAGACAAATGACAAAATCCAAATAAGGTCTGTAGATTAGATAATAATGTGGTATAAATGTTAATTTCAGGTGGGTACTGTGGCTCACGCCTGTAATCTCAGCATTTTGGGAGGATGAGGTGGGTAGATCACTTAAGGTCAGGAGTTCAAGACCAGCATGGGCAATATGGTGAAACCCCGTCTTTACCAAAAATACAAAAAAATTAGCCCAGCATGGTGGCACACGCCTATAGTCCCAGCTACACTCGGGAAGCTGAGGCAGGAGGATCACCTGAGTCCAGGAAACAGAGGTTGCAGTGAGCCGAGATTGCGCCACTGCACTCCAGCCTGGGTGACAAAGCAAGACTCTGTCTCAAAAAAAAAAAAAAAAAAAAAAGTTAATTTCCAGATTTTGATTATTGTATTTTGGTCTTATAAGATAATTTCTCATTTTGAGGAAGATACACTGAGTATTAGAGGTATAATGCCATAATTTCTGCAAGTTACTGTTTTTCTGTTTTTTGCTTTTTTGAAACAGAGTCTTGTTCAGTCACCCATGCTGAAGTACAGTGATGCTATCTCAGCTTACTGCATCCTCTGCCTTCCGGGTTCAAACAATTCTCCTCCCTCAGCCTCCTGAGTAGCTGGGACTACAGGCACATGCCACCACACATGCCTGACTAATTTTTGTATTTTTAGTAGAGATGAGGTTTCACCATATTGGCCAGCTGTTCTCAAACTCCTGACCTCAAGTGATCTGGCTGCCTCATCCTCCCAAAATGATGGGATTACAGCTGTGAACCAGTGCACCGGGCCACAACTTACTCCTAAACAGTTCAGGGAAAAAAAATACCTACATAGCAAATACAGTAAAAAGTAAACATTTGGGAAATCTGGGTCAAAGGTATCTTAAGAATTCTTTGTACCACTCTCACAAGTTATTATTAATATTAAAAATAGGCAGGGATCATGCCTATAATCCCAGCACTTTGGGAGGCCGTGGCGGGTGGATCACTTGAGGTCGGGAGGTTGAGACCAGCCTGGCCAACATGGTGAAACCTCATCTCTACTAAAAAATACCTAAAAAAATTAACCAGGCGTGGTGGCAGGTGCCTGTAATCCCAGCTACTTGGGTGGCTGAGGCAGGAGAATCGCTTGAACATGGGAGGCGGAGATTGCAGTGAGCGGAAATCATACCACTGTACCCCAGCCTGGGCAATAGAGCAAGAGTCTGTCTCAAAAAAATAATAATAATTAAAAATAATAGTAATAAACACTATGCACAGTGCTTGCTGGGTGCCAGTGTTATGCTAGAAACTTTCTGTGTATTATCCCTCAATATGCATTGATCTCCCCTTTGAACTCCTGGCACTAGCAGTCTGCAATCTCCTGACAGTCTCTGACTTCTGGCTACCTCTCTGATGTCAGCTCATTCTGTTAATACTTCTTCCCTTACTGATGCTTTTATTTCAACCCCATTGGCCTTTTCATTCATCTAACAGGCCAAACATTTTATCCATATCCAGGATATTACTTTACCTGATGCTCTCACTGGCATGCTCTGCCCCCAGATATTGAAGTGCCTAGCAGAAATTATTCACTCAAATCTCTCAAATGACAACTTACCACGGAGGCCTTCCATGACCATTCAATAGCAACCCCCTGACTACCACTTTCTAACCCAAATAACATATAACATAGTGCTATTTATTTGTAGATGCTTATGTTTTAGATATAGGCCTGATGACTGCATGGTACAGAAATAAATAAGATAACTGATTAGGGTTACAGTATAAATATTTCAACATTGGAAAAGATTTTCCATTGTTCAGATAATCTGCAAATACTTATTGTCATCTGTGTACCTGGAGCTGGTGCTAGCTTTTGTAGAGTCATTACTAGCACTCTCCTCCCTCTATCTTTTTCTCTCCTTTTCAAGGCTTTAACTGTTATCTCTATATTTATGTATAATACCCTCACTTTGATTTTATTCTCATATTTCCAACTTGTGTGAAATATCTATTTGGTGCTCAGCTTTTTTTTTTTATTATTATACCTTAAGTTCTAGGGTACATGTGTACAATGTGCAGGTTTGTTACATATGTATACATGTGCCATGTTGGTGTGCTGCACCCATTAACTCATCATTTACATTAGGTATATCCCTAATGCTATCCCTCCCCCTTCCTTCCCACAAGGATTATAAGTCATGCTGCTCAGCTTTTAACTCAAGCCTGGTATGTGGAAAGGCAAGGAAACTTGCCTTGGTACATGGCAAGGAAAATGTGTATCTGTCTTTTCAGCTTTCTAAGAGATGAGTTCCTGCTTCCCATCAAGGCTCATACATACAGTGGAAAATTCCCCAAGCTTGGGAAGGGAACTAGATACTAAGCACCCAAAGTAAACAATTCTCATTCTCTCTCTCTGTCTCTCTGAAATCTTACATTCTGACAGTCGTCAGGTCTTTTTGCAAATGGGTCTTATATCTAATTCTTCCAAATTTCTGCTTCCATCCTTCTAATTCCAGTTAGTCTTCTGTCAGTCTACATATTTTGGTCATGTTAATTTAGAGGGAATAGCATTCATTACGTTGTTAATATGTGGCAGGCATTATGCTAAGCACTTAGCCTATGTTATTTCATTTCATCTTCATAACAGTTCTCTTTTTATAGATAGGGAAACTAAGATTTGGAGAACTTAAGTAACTTTCAAAAGATTACACAACTAATTAGTGATAAGGTCAAGATTCAAAAAGGCATTTTGGCTTTGGAGATGATATTCTATTCCATTGACTCTTCAATGAACATGCCATTATTCTGCTCAAAAACTCCAGCAGTCTTTATTTCTTAGCACATAAGATGCAAATGCCTCATTTAAGACTTTCTCTAATCTGACCCTTCTGTTTGACCAACTTTATTTCTGAGTATTTTTTAATAATTAAATACTCTGACCTATCCTGTTCAAGCTATCTGCTTGGCCCTAATTTATTTCCCATCTTTATAATGAAGAGCAGTTTGCCTTAGTCAGATGGTAGTCTGACCATTGGACTCCTGGTCCCTTCATATATCTGTTTAGTACAGGGCCAAACAAATAAGCTAATACTGGCTCCAAATAGCCACTCAGAAAATGTTAGAGTATATTTGTGCTTACTTTTATAAAAGGTTAATTCTTTGGTATAAATTAGGGAAGCCCCAAGGTTTTACATAAAATTTTACAATTATTAGGCTTTTGTTAGTTTTGGATATTTGGATTTAAATATGTATATATATTTAATATAT